>NC_056066.1:22124469-22427500 GCF_016772045.2 Ovis aries
GCCCTTCCCCCTCCACCTCCTAGATCTGCCCTACGTCCCCACCCCCCAGGCTAGTTTGCAAAATACCCTCTGGCCTAGGGAGCAAACCAAAACCGAGCTAGCATTAAAAATAGCGCTTCCTTCCAGGGAAGGGGAAAATGGTGTGGAAGGCCAGGGTGAACCGGAGGACTCCCTAAGGTGGACGCCCTGTTCCTCCTTTCCGTTTTCCTGAGGTTTCCTGAGTTTAGTTGATGGGGGAGCCTTTATATCCCCCGCCCCCCAAGCCAGTGTGGCTCTAGGAGCTCCCTTTTTCACATTTCTTTTTCTTTTTTTCCAGCAGGAAGTATTTTCAAGGTGAAGCAAAACTCACCACGTTTTCTGTCTTTTGTAGATGCTAATGCTTTATTATTATTATTTTTAATAGTTGTGTTTTGTTTTTGTTTTACCATAGAGGATTTTTGTTTTCTTTGAAAGAAACAAAAAATGCTTTTGAGGAATTAGTCTACATCTCTTCCTGCATGCACACAAAACTAGCATTCACATATCAGCAGAAACTTTCAATTCTTGTGCCTGAAACTTTGAGGAGTTTCTAGACCATTGAAAGTCACCCAGACATGGATAAGATAAAAATCCACACACCAGCCCATCTAGTTTATGTTATTGCTGTTTAGTGGTGGCTCCTTGTTGTTGATTTTTAAAATAAACAACCATTATTGAGATTACTTCACTGTAATCAAGTAAGCCAGTACAAAAGAATACCCACTTTAAAAACTAAATTGTTGAGAAAGAGCAAACTGCATTTGCTAAAAAGGCAGATAACCTGACGGTGGAAGACAAGAGTACACACATCTCTTAAAAAAATAATTAAATCTTCATTTCACAGTCTTATCAGGAAACTACTTTTACAGGAGACCAAAAATAACTTGTTTCCACAAAAAAGTCAGAAAAAGAGCCCTTTCCTTCATTTTTTTTCTTATGCCTGTAAGTGTTGAGTCTTAGACACAGGAATCAGTGACCCTGGAACCATATAGTGTTTTAAACAAACAAACAAACAAAAAACCTCTCACCTGAAAACATTTAAATGTAAAAAATGCAGTCTATCAATGGAGATAACTTTTGTTTTTCTCTCCATCAGTCTTAAGTTTTTGAACAAATAGGACATTTATAGCATCTTAGAAAATCTAGATCTTGTCATCAATCATAAACCAACCAAAATGAAATAAACTGTACTAGGAATACAGCAGAATAGGAAAACAGCTAAGAGGCTCCTCAAAATGGAAGAAATACTTTGCATTTACAAGTTACTGAATACTATTTGGTACACTTTCCTAACAGAAGCCCCAACTGAGGTTTTGCTGTGATTGGCTGGCTTGTGGTGGTACTGTGGGGAGAAATTTGTGTGGACTATTTCATTTCTTCCTTTTTGATGGTATCACTCTGGAATGCCTCGGCCTCCCTGCTGCTCATTCTCCAGTTCCTATAAACTGAAACTATTGATTCTCTGAGGGTTGGAGACCAAGTGTCAAAGCTGGAGGCCGATATTTTATGTCAGAGATTCCACAGGGTATATTTGTTTTAAATTGTGCTTATTGTGCTTATTCCAACTAACAGTCCTCCCACACCCAAGATCTATAGGCTTCAAATATACTTTCAATTTATAATTTAGGCACAATGATTCCACAGCCAATAAGAAAAGTACTAGTCTAAATGTAGTAGTCATACTTGAAACTTTCTTGACTTAGCAGTAATTAAAGAGTAGAAATTACAGACTTCCAGTGTGTGTGTGTGTCACACTTTTTACAGATTGATTTTGCAGGACAACTGACTGCATCCAAATTCTGTATTGCCTTCTAAAGAGGCAAGAACTGACTGAGAAGCCAATGGCTCAGCTTTCTGGGGCTTTAGCTGTAACTTGTACTGGTCTTTGAAATTACACACAAATATGATTTCAAGGATAACATCCCCCAATTTTTACTTTGACCATATCTATCATCCCAATAAAAAAAAGATCCAGTGAACCTACATCTGGCAACATTCAGGAAGGAAAGGAAGGGAGGCAGTTCAAAGCATCTGTTTACTCCATCCAAATGTATTTGGATGCAGGTACTCTCAGCCTCTGTCCTTTACAATAAAGAGTAAAACCACAGAGCATATACAGCAATTAGGGCTGAGACCATCCAGATCTATCTGAAACATTTATAGACAAAAGGAAAATTTCAAAGGGAGTAGGAATTAAAAGGTTAAGGGAGGAGGGGGGGTGGTGGTGGAAAAAGACTGAATTTCCATGAGAAATAGTGACTTAAATTCACACAGTAAACATTTCATTGATGTTTTGTTTCATTCTGTGATTTATGATCTATAGATGCAACTTCTTAGGTTTAAGATGGCAAAGATCTGAGATCTATAATTTGTCAGACTAGGGGAGGTGGACCCAAAATTATTAGATTTAACTTTCATCAAAATAGCAAGTGATCTCTGCTTCACTTTCTTCAACCTGAAACTTTTTGCACTTGATTTGTAATAAGTTTGTGACGTTTTGTTGTTATTTAGGAAGAAACCCACCAGTGGTCTGCACAGAACCTGACTGGCCTCGTCACATGGTATTACAACAAAACACTACACCCAATAAATGCATTTCTTTCAGGCAAAAACATTACAAGTGAAAATGTCAACAAAACCATTCATTCCTGTTAACTGTTCTTCAATCTGGAATAAGTAGAAATGTATGGAACCAGGAATTTTAAACAGTGTTTTTAATTGAAAATAAAGCTAAAGCATGCTTTTCAACAGTGCAAATTTCCATAATTTTGATTTACTGCTTCCATCATCACAACATAGTACACCAGCATGGCCCTTACCAAGGGCTAGACCCTAACGATTTGCATGTTGAACTACTTTGATTTTAAGTGCAAATATAGATAGTCACCTCTGATTGTCACTTGCAGTAGAAACTCTCCTGCTCTATACACAGGATGGTCTGAAAACAGAAGTTTAGAGAGATGCAGAGAAAGTAAAAGTAATAAAATCCAAGTGCCTGAGTTCTGGTACCAAAAAGCCCTGAAATAACTGTTATTTTTCATTTGGGGTATTCGAACAATTCTGACCCATTTTCCTTTTCTTAGTTGCTTTTTTACTGCTCTGTCACTATAAAGAGTCAGACCATAAAATATCCTGCTATTATGAGAAATATTTTAATTGTTTTGCAACTTTGAGGAGTCATGTTCAGACCTCAAGGTAAGCAGGACAATAGTAAGAGTCACCTAATTTCAAATTCTGGGTGAGGATGCAAAAAGGACTTTTCCAATTGCAAGGAGTGGCGTAAAAGTAAAATTAAACCCTTTACAAAAAAAGAAAAAGAAAAAAGACAATATTATATTTACTTTACTTGATATATGTGAAGCAGCTGTTACCAGCATTCATTCAGGACTCCCCAATATTTCCAATCAAAAAACAATAAAATAAGTGCAACTACTCTTGGAGAGGAAATGAGGGGAGAAAAAGAAAAAGATACCCCACAAGAAACTTCTTGCTACCTCACTGTGTAACCATGTAACCAGCCTAACAAACTTTCACTGAATTAACAGTTACACTTTTAGGTCTGAAATCTAGTGCATAAACTTAATGGCTCATTGTAATATTTATTATTCAACCTTTTGACATTTATTTGTAGCAGTTGAATTGAGGTACCGGGTGCATTATTAGCATTGAAACAGTAAAGTGTTCCAGCTCTACCGTAATAACTGAGTTTACTTGAGTCTTTAGCCTGAAGTATAGTCTGTGGAATGTAAACCAACCCTTCTCCCACCCCTCCCCCACCCTAGTCCAAAAAAAAAAAAAAAAAAAGAAACCCGCAATGGAAAAAAAAAGTAATCCGATTTCTGTCTTCAAAATGCGATAAACCAGGACTCCAAAAGAGGTGTAACACATTAATGGACTTGTACAAACCATCCTGTGCAGTTTACAACAAAAGGAAGGTATGGTTCAAGAAAATATCTTCCAAAAACGCTTTTATGAATTAAATTTCCTGAATTTGTGACTAGGTGGAAGAGGTATTGCAGAACCGCCCAGCTGCCATTTCCATATAGGATGGGCCTTGTGAGGAGGTTGGGAATCCTTAGTGGTGTTTAAGGAATACGCCGGCCACAAATCCCCATCCTTCCCAATAATGAGTGATGGTGGACAAGGAAAATTTGCCATGAAATTAAATGGCCTTTTCACTGCTGATGCTACATTGCTGGCTACCTTTTTGCGTCTGTTTATAACTGTAAAATCATCCAGTGTTCCTTCATGTGTCTCAGTTTTACCTGTAGGACGAGGACTTCTAGCTGATTTCAGATTTGGTTTGACTGGAGGTGTCTGAAGTACAGGTCGCTTTCCCAGTACTAGTGTCCGGTAATTTTTCCTCACCCTGGCACCAAATTTATATTCCCCATCCTCAGGTTTTGGAGAACCTAAAGTGCATGAAAGGCCCTGACTCTGAGCCAGTGGATTTAAGGAAGGAGTTTCTTTTCCAGGGCATGCAAAACCTTCCTTGGCTGTAGTTAACAAGGCGTCCTCCTCTTTACTTTCAGTCACACTGTAAAACTCACCCTTCGTATCATTGCACTCGCACTTTAGCTTATTTGTAATAAGGTCAGGTTCATATTCTTCATTAGCACTACTGTCTTCTACTTTGATTTTAATATTGTGCAGAAACGGCAATGTCCTGTCGCCGGTATCAGTACAGGCATTCTCAGCTTTAGTTGTTGCTGCTACTGCTGCTGTATCCACCTCGGGATAAGTTGGCGAAGCAGAGGGCAAATCCGTAGCAAATTCAGTACAATGAGGGATTTTGGAATCTTTTTCTGAATTTGTTGCTGCTCCCGAAGAATCATTATTTAAGAACCTAGCAGCTATTGTGTTGTTATCTGCACAATGTGTAGTAGGAGTTGCTTGCAGGCATTTCCTAGCCTCTCGGAGTATTCTTTGTTGTGGAAATGCATTGTTTGTCTTTGGGCTAGGTGAAGAGGCCCCCTCCGTCAGGCAGTTAATTGTCAGGTCAGTTCTCTTTACAATACTGGAAATTTCAGATTGTGGGAATGTAATCTCAGATACCCTATCGTTCCTTATCTCTGTGAAACAACTCCCCAGGCTGGCCGGGCAGTACACCGGAGACGCTTTGGGGACCCAGCTCTGCAGATTCCACTCCTCGGGCGATTCCGCTTTGACACTACTCTTGAGATCGGGAAGTCTGCCGGCATCCTCGAAAGCAGCGGGTTTGGTTGCAGCAGCGGCGGAGGCCAGATGGTACAAGAAGTTGGCCTGCGCCTGTACGCTGGGAGGCTTGCAGAAGCTGGTGCGCCTGAAACGGATGCTCTGCACTGACACTTGGCTGGAGCCGGAGCTAGAGTCCGACTCCGTGGACGAGTCCTCCTCCTCCTCCTCCGAGCTGACTTCACTGGAATCCGAGGCCCCACTGCCCCCCTCCTCCTCTTCCTCCTCCTCTTCCTCCTCCTCTCCCTCCTCCTCCTCTTCCTCCGAGGACACAGAGTTGCTGGAGCTGGACACACTGGAGCCAAAATCCGAGTCGTTGGCGGCATGGTCCGAGTAGGAGCTGGACTCGGAGTCGCTGCTGCAACTCTCGGGAAAGCTGCCCAGATGGGGCTGCGGCCGGTGGTGATGAGGGGGATGGTGATTCGGCTGCGGCAGCTGGGCCCGGTGATGGTGGTGATGGTGGTGGTGGTGGTGGTGGTGGTGGTGGTGGGGAGGCGGGCAGAAGCCGTTCACCAGATGAAACCTCTCCAGGCAAGTAGCCCCGGCGGCCGCCGCCGCCGCCGCCGCCGCTGCCGCCGCCGCCGCCGCCGCCGCCTTGGCTTTGTAGGACCTGGGCAACAGCAGCAGACGGCGGGCGCCGGCGTGCGGCGCGAGCAGGCAGTCCTTGGCGCCCCCGCGCTTGCGCTTGCACCGGTAGGTCAGGCTCACCGGGCCTCCGGAGCCCGCCGTCGCCGCTGCAGCCTTGGGCTGGGGCCCGGCCGCCGACGCCTGGTAGTAGGCAGCAGCGGCGGCGGCGGCGGCGGCGGCGGCGGCGGCAGCGGCGGCGGCGGCCGGGTGCTTGCTGCACAGCAGGCTCCGAAAATAAGCAGGGTCCGAGTGGAAAGCGACGTAGTTTCCTTGGAGCGGGGCAGTTTCATAGTTTAGAGGGGGTTTGCAAGGCGAGCGCACGAGTTCCGGGTAGTGCGAGCCCGGGTATTTGCTAAAAATCTGAGGTAGATGGGCGGCTGGGCGCGCGGCGGCGGCGGCGGCGGCGCCCGGGCGCGGGGACTGCGCGCTGATTGGCAGGGGCCGCGCGGCTCCGCTCAGGCCCCGCCAAAGTTGGTGCTTGTCCTTCCAGAAAGCCGGGCGGGGGCCGGCGGCGGCGGCGGCGGCGCGCCCTGGCGGCGGCGCCTTTGTGGCCAGGGCCCGGCCGACCCTCCTGCGCTTGGTCTTGAGGACGCGCTCAGTTTTGCAGGAGGTGTAGAGCGCTTCCACGTCTTCCCGGGAGATGAGCGTGCATTTGGCGGCGTGGAAGGCGATGCTGTTGATTGCTTTGAGTTTTCGCAACTCCTCCAGATCGCAGTGGTGCTTTTTCACTTTCAGATGATCCATGCGCTTGTGCACGGTCGTCCTCGGGATGTTTTTCAGCAGATCCGTGAAGACTTGGGAGAGGGCAAACATTTGCTTTCCTTTAATGATGAGGTAGCCGAGCCTCACGCCATCCACCTCTTCAAAACCTGACTTCAGGTCTCCCATGTCGGGCACTAAACGATCCCCACCATTTGCAGTAAATATATACGTGACGCATACATACACATGTATGTATGTTAATCCTCCACCAGATGCTGCGTGTGTCTCAAGGCATCCTGCTAATAAAATAACAAAGACTGTTATTCCCGGCGAAGGGAGTGCCAAACTCTAGGCGAAATTATTGGGGAAAAGAAAAAAACAAAAAAAAACCTATGAAATTACACTGACTTGATTCTTGCCTTTTTTTTTGGTTTTCGTTTTTTTAAAAAAGAGGGGAAAAACCATCCGATTTCTGCTTTGCCAGTGTGTTGGTCTAAGTCCTCGCTGCAGATCAGTACCTGGGCCCCTCTATTCCTTCCTTCTCCATTGGAGCACTATGATAATGGAATGTGAAGGAGAAAGAGAAAAGACATGCAGCTGCTATTCCCGCCGCTGCTTTAGCTACAAATAAAATGACAGAGTGAAGTGAGCTCGTCCGGAGACACCTTCATCAATTAATTCCCCTAAAGCCAGCGCTGATTGGACACTCCTGACAGGTGATGCAATAAAAATTGATATTCCACCCCTTCCCCCCAAAATCTCCCACTAATTAGCATACCCTTATACTGCCACCTCCCCTCCCAAAGTAAATAATACAGTCGGTATATAAATCTTTCCATTAAACTATCGGAGCTCAGAAACAGCCTGACTCACAGACTTCATCAGAAGCAGTGTGTGTACGCTTAAAAAAAAAAAAAAAGCCTTGTATATTCGCCTTTAAAGGAATATTGCCTATTTTTTGCTTTATTTGCATTTTACCGCTATAGCTATTATCATTTCAAAGAAAAGCATTTTTAAAACATTATCAAGCCTAAATAGATATATCCCACCCCCCTTTTCCTTTGGAAAATGGAGCTTAAGCGAAACGTGCAGAACAGCCTGGTATTTCCCTTATGGGAGTGGGGAAGGAGCCCGGCTGGGAGCTCCAAAGTTAAATCCGCGCGGTGAACCATCCCAGTACAGACTTACGTTTTGAATTTCTCTCGATTTTCCTTGTTTCCCCCACCCCCCAAAATGCCTTTTTACAACCAGAAACAAAGTTATTTGACCAATGAGGCAGTTCAAGGCTCCAGCTCCGAAACACTGTAACAATTCAACTGAATTTTGATTCTCTGCTGGGGGGGTGGAGTGGGGAGGAGGTAGTTTCACGTCAGACCCATAACAAAGCATAGATAAGCCAGAAATGTGTACACTTTTCACAATTAAGCTGGCTGGATTGGAGGCAGGATGGTCCTAGAGTCCCCAGCACAGCCTTAGCCGGGGTCCTGTTCACAACAGGTCAGAATTCCATGGAGCGGATTGCTTCTGTAGCAAGGGAAAGAAAAGGTAAACCGCCCAAGGTGCTTCCAGAGGTTTTACGTAATAACGATGAAAAGAAAGTGCTGATGTATGATGCAGACTATTTCAGTGGTCTGTGATGCTTTTGGTTGGTAGTTTAAATGAATCTTCCACAACTCCCATTTTTTTCCGTGAAAGCCAAGCATCTGCTTTTTTTTTTTTTTTAATCACTTTGGATGAATATCAATATTGTTTAACCTCTTCTTAGTCAAAGCATATTTTGGTGTCATTTTCAAGGATATCCAAAATATTGCCAAATGAGAGCAAAGGTCTTCCCAGTCGCATCACCACGATCCCAAGGCAGTTTGTTGGCTGCTTTGCAAAATTCGGCAAAATCTTCTTAACAGTTCGGTGTTTGGAACTACAGCATGAATGCGGCCCAGGCATTTATATGTTTCCTTGTTCTTCCAAAAATAGACACATCCGTGTGGTTAAAAGAATAAACGGATATTTCTAAGCCTGCAAGAAAAAAATTGTACAGTAATTTCTTCCTTCACATTCAAAAGTTCCAGCTTCCCCTGCTCTGGTCTGACTAGCACAAGCAGGTATGACTCAGAGAGGGAAAGAGAGAGAGAGAGAGATTAAAAACCGAAGAGTCAGACACACAAAAAGGTAGTTTGCATGAAATCTCGGCCATAGTTCCCCACCCCCACCCTCATCTTTCTTGTAATTTCCCAGGAATTTTGAAGAGAATTGGGAATTTCAAGAAGTGCATCCGGAAATTAAGGAAGTCTATTTAGGAGAGTCTAACTCAGAGGTTGGGATTTGAAAAGTCAGCCCTGGACTACTGTTGCACTCAGCACAGATGTAATCGCTGCTCTTCAACTTAATCAATGTGTGTACAAACCGCGATGTCTAGTTCTTGCCTTTGAAATCTAAGGCTAGCATTTCCATCCAAGAAATCAGAGCTACAGCAAATTACATTTTTGTCCCTTGAATGAGAGAAGGATCATTGAATGGATCTCGTGATATTTCAGGCTTTAAACGTAACCGAGAGGCAGCAATGAACAATGCCTCGTCACAGCTAATACCATCCACGGAGTTGGCTTTCCTTTGCATCTGGATGTATCACACCGCGTATTTCTTTCACTTTCGCAGGAGGCAAAATGCAAGAGGTTTAAGCAGAAAGCAAAGTTTCCAGGAAAAGCAGATGCTGGTGTTTGTTTTTGAAAGTAGAATGAGCAGTGTCTTTCTATTGCCAGCGACAATAATGTCGTTTTAAAATTTCTCCTGATGCACTTATATACTGCCAGCCCTCTTCCTCTCACCCCACCCCATTCAATTCCCCTCCCCCAGCTTTAAGATTTCCACCAGAGAGTCAAACAGCCAAGAAATAGTAAACTCAGAAAAAACCTTTGAGAACACATTACAAAAGGTTGGCTGGAGCGTCCCCCCCCCTTTTTTTTTTTTTAAAATTTGGTCAGGTAGTACTAGTTGTTCTCGATTCCTATTGAGATTTTCACACACACACACACACACACACACTCTCTCTCTCTCTCTCTCTCTCTCTCTCTCTCTCTCTCTCTCACAGTCCTATTCCTCCTGCACAAGGCTATGTGATTTAGTAACCATTTCAAAATCACCTTTTCCTCTCCTTCCTCCTCTTTCACCTTTGAAATACTGGCAATATGAGCGGTTTTTAAAACTAGCAGAATACTATGTTTTAAACTAAAGTTACAATCTGTTGGGACAAATGAAGAAAAATAAAGGCCAAGGGATTTGGGAACTGGGTCTATATATACAATTTATGTGAGTATGTTTGTATGTGCACTCAGATACCTTCACATTTATACATTTTTAATACTATTACACACCTTTCTTCTTGTCTAATACATTCTTTTGTTCCTTTAACTTCCCCATCAGTGTGTGTGTGTGTGTGTGTGTTAAGGCGTGAGCGTGCACATTCTCGCGTGCACATGCACACACACACACACACACACAGAGAATGTGACAGACAGCTTTCTTGTGGCCATCAGCACACGTTGCATATCCGGGGTCTTCTCCAGGCACATTGGGGGTCGATCCCGATAAAAAGATCTAGCTGAGGCCCCTGAGCGCTCACACATGAAAGGCAGGGGACTTTAAGATGGATTTGCATGCACACAGGGGATTTCGATCAATAGCTACCAACATTTATGGCTTAGATTATTAATGTGAAAGCTGGCCAAAAGAATGGGGATGAAAAATTAAAGGTGTCTGTTATCAATTATGCTTAAAGTTATGCAATAATTTACTTACTTTGCCTGGATGTGCAGATCCAGATGTATAAAGTACTATTCTTCAAAAGCCAGGGGGTTTCTTTGATAAATATGTTGACCATGTCAGCCGCCTCTACAATCAAAGATGAACCCCATTCAGATGATGGATGGTATTCAAATTCTTTTTTTCTCAAAAAAGATATATCAAATTCTGTGTTTCTGAAGCACATATACATATGTGGGGTGGATATGCCCAAATTAACATTTATGTGGATATTCATCTCCAAGGGTCCAGGGAATTACTTAACTTAGAATTTAGGCATATATAAGATATGCACTGAGTTTGTTCATTAAATGCGATTATTTACTCAGGGAGGAATGCATAATCTACACACTATCATAAAAAAAAGTATTTTAGCTTTGAAAACAAAGCTGTTTGCTAGAGGAAAATCCTCTGTGGCAAATACAGATAGAAATATATTAATGTTCACTTACTTCTGCATTTGTTGTAAAAAATCAGCACTTTCAGTTTTCAAAGTGATGGGCTATGAAGATATGAACATATTTGTCTTTACTTATCCTGTGTGAATGTGCTAAATTTATCTTCAAAGGTTCTATTTTGATTTATTTTCACTGTATTTTATATTTAAATACCATTGCAATTCAGTCTGACCTCTTTCCTATGCAGCGAAGTAATGTACACGGCATTTACAGTCTTTTAAATGGTTAGCTGGGAAATGCAATAGCAATTTGCAGATGTAGTTTACTAATGGGGAAAGTTCTTTTGAAAACCTGAAGGAAAACCTAAGAGTACTTTTGCATTTCTACACTACAATGTCATATAATTAAAGTATTGAAGAGCATTAAAATAATCCTTTCCCTTCCCAGCCTTCACTCATACATACATAATTTAAATGAGGAACAACTCCCCCACCCCCACCCCACCACCATCACCTAACTCTTCACCATATACATTTGTTTTAGTGATTGCTGGCACATTTTGTTCAAAGTGAACTCAGACAGAAAAGACTAGGGAACATCACAAAGGCCTCCACAATGTAAGTACACTGGTTAGAAGAATAAAAGAAATCCCTTGTACTGTTAGCCAAAAGTAACTATAATAAAACATAACAAAGTCTAAAATAATAATAATGACTCATATGGCTGAATTAATTGAGGATATAGGACAATAAAATCCTGTGTGAGAGTCAACAGTTCCTTACCTAAATTTATGTCTTTTACATGTTCTCTGCTTTTGGGGAGGGGAAAATGAGAATGCAGGAGGAGGAAATGGCTAACTTGAGGATCAACTTAAATTATAACTTAGTACATTTTCTTTAATTTTTTTCTTTTTTGTCTCATTCAAACAAATCAGGGCAGGTCTCCAAAAGGGCCCATCCTTCTGTTCTTAGGCATCTGAAAATCCTGTTTTTAACAGAAGTTTGGGACACAGAGTATATGCCATGTTGTCTACTGACCCATAATCAAAATGCGGTGACCTTCTACCCTTTTTTTGCCCCCTGACCCATCTTGAATTCAATGCAGCCTTTATAAATTTGCAAATCCTTGGAGGTAGAGGGGGTTTTGTGAGGCTTTGTTCTGAAAAAGCCCTAAGAGTGTGCTTTCTAAATTAGACAAAGGTAGAGCAACAAACCCTGGTGGACAAGATTTTATACAGGTGAGCCATGGGCAACTCTTCAGATAACACATATTGCAAGCCAAAAAGCAGTTATAAATGTGGGAGACAAGAAGGTTATAGATTGCGTCAAATTAGAGTATGGTACAAATCACTTTCATGATGTAAGAAATGGTTAGGCCATAATCTTCCTGCTCTCCTCATCTCAAGGGCTGTGGGGGACCCTAGTGATCACGGAAGGAATGGGGTGGGAGAGAGTAAAGAGAGAGCGGAGGAAGGCTGGGAGGGAAAAAAAGAAAGGAGCAAGACCTGATCTGAACGTACAGGCACATTCCCTTATCTTTTCTGCTATCAGCCAGTTTAAAGGACACCATAATTATGATAGTGATAAAACAATGCCTGCTTATGTGTGCTGAATAAATAAAGAATGTTTACAGCTCAAGAATCTTTTAATTCCAATTAAATGCTATCAAAGAAAAACCACTTTTCCTACTGCAACTGCCTTTCCCCCAATTATCTTGTTTTGTTGCAATATTTTCCTACGAGACACCAGGGCCTCTTACAATTGATCGTGAATGTAGGGAAAAAAATCTGAGAAAGTATAGAGTTCTGTGTTGGTGTATTCAATAACCCACAAACCTCAAGATCCACAGTTTATTTGGGATACCCCGATATTTGTTTATTTCCTATTTCCCATCAGAGAGAGCCAAACATGTAGGAACTGAAGTGATGACATTCAGTGTTGAGGCCTACCTATGGGCTGCTTAAGCCACACTGAAATTCTGAGCACCCTAGAGGGGAGAAGGGAAAGATCCGCATGTGAAGCCTGATGGTCTCTGGAAAGGGAATCCTCTGGTTCTGTTCCCCTGGCTTCAGCCCAGATTCTTCTAGGAGCACTGGAGCCAATCACTGTCTTCCACTGCTACAGCTACTGGGTGCACACAAAAAAGCGGGAGATCAAAAAACTCCAAGTTCGCATTTATGGATACACAAGGATCATTTCGTATTCATGACTTCAACAAATCACATTATAATCAGATTTTAAACAAGGTTTGGGGAGTAATGCCCACCAGGCTGGACACTAAACACTAACACGTATCACATGCTAGCCAGGAAAGTCACTTGTTAAATATTGGAATCATAGGGTGAAAATTGTCTTTCAACTTTGAAAAGCTCACTTTTTGCTTTAAAGGCCAGTTTTTACACAAATTCATTTCAAGCAAAGTGCCTCTTTTTAAGCCATTCCAAAACACTATAATACAAATCTCTGCTTGCTTCCTTTCTCAGTTCCAGTAGTGTTTTGAAAAAAACACATGGCATAACAAACATTATGGAAAACCCACTCCTTCCGTTAAATGTCCTTACGAACCTGCCTTTTTACTCCCTCTGTCTAAGCAGCGCATTGCTAAGTAGAAACTTAAATAACAACAACAAAAAACACACACACATACATTTTCCTCAAATATCTAGTATTTCTTGGCATATTCTTTTGGTGATGTGGTACAAAAATACAGTGGTAAACATTTTCAGAGGATACCTAAATTCCCTGGATGCTTGCGGACCCCTTTTCTTTTGAAAGTTTAGAGCTTCCAATACCCTCAATTCTACTGGCAGAATTAGGATGGACTTAGAGGGTCCTAAACGTGACCGATTCACTAAGGCGGGGGGCTACAGCTTGCAGCAACGTGCTCGGCAACTTAATCCTACGCTAAAAGAGGGCAGAGAGAGAAAAAGAATGGAATACAAACTCTCCCGACATTCGTAGTTACTTTCAAGGTGGATTGTGTATTTTCAGGCTGATGGGAACGTCTGGTTTGGGGAGCAAAAAGAAGAGAAGGTAAGTGTTTGTCCTTGTATCAACCAGTTCCTAGAGAAACAATGAAAGAACAAAGGGAACCACTTCTCCATCTGAACATTTTCTGAATCTCCCTCTGTTTCAAGCCAAAAAGCTTGCGAGGGGATTCGCTTTACTCTACCGTAAGCAGTTGTTGCCAGGCTTGCTGAGCTAAGAGAGAGAGAAAAGTTGAGCGGCAGTGTAAATATAGACTAAATAATAATAATAAAGACTTGCTGTAGCTATCTCCAGAGCTCCAGCCCCAGCAACTTTAGAAGTTGCTAAATGCAAGAAGGGAAAGCCCAAGAAAGAAGCTTTACATTACAGATTTCAAACTCAGTCATTTAAATAGCCTTACTTGCTTTTTGAAAGGATTTCTGCGCACAAAATGTGAAGGTTACTGTCTATGGGGAAAGAGCGGCGTACTGTTCAGGTCGATAAATGTTCTCTATTTCTATGTGGAAAATAATTTTGTTCAAAGGAAAGGGGATTCAAGTATTGACGCTACTGTTTGCTGATAGAAGAAATGGCAGCAGTGGTTGGGAAAGGAGAGTCGTATATAAATGTATTTGCTTTGGGGTACAATGGTTATTGGCAAGTCGGCCTTTGTGGGTCTGTGTGGCTGAATGAGTAAGTGACCGAGTGCCATCGGCATTATATAAACGGATCGGTGTGTGGGGGGAGCCCCCAAAGCCGGCGAGCACGTGAAACACACATTTTTTTACTGCCCCCCCCCCCAGCGGCGACGAAGCCCCCCTCCACGCCACCCCCAAATCCGTATATTACCTGCCCAGTTACAGTGACACATGTTTATGTTTATAGTCCTGGTTTGTAGTAGTGTCAAGAGCCGCAGCAAGAGGAGGGGGAGGAGAGAGGAGAGGGAGGAGTAAATGCAACCACCCCCACTTGTTGTTAAAGCAAATTTACTGCGTTATTGCAAGGCCGGTACGGGGGGCTGGGAAGTGAGTTGAGAGGAAGGGTAGAGTTGGGTAGTGTGTTGGTGGTGGAAGGAGGGGGTGGGGTGGGGTTAGGAGATCCGGGATGGAGCTCCTCTCTCCAGCGGCCCGGGAAAAGCAGCTCGGTCAATAGGGGAGCATGCTGGCGCGGTCGAAAACAAAAAGGTTCCTCCTGCTCGCTGCGTTCACGTGGGGGGCTCTGCAAGCGGGGCTCCAGGGCCCTGACCTCTGACCCTGGCTCCTCTCCGCGCTCTCCCGGTGCCGCGCGGCCACTTTTTACCCAGGATCCCTCGCGCCGGTCGCGCTCGTGCCGAGCTCGAGTCCTTCTTAATCCTCCATTCCCCGATTCCATCCCCTCCCCTTCCCCTACGCCCCCCCGCCCCGCCCCGCCGCCAGCCCCGGGGGAGGATTCTCCGGCAGGGAACCCCCGCCCCACCCCCACCCCGAGAGCCCGGGCCGAGGCGACCGCAGTCGGGCCGGGTGGGGCGGGGAGTGGAGAACCGGCCTCCCCTGCCGGGCCGGGCCTGCGGGGGAGGAGAGGGGAGGGGAGGAAAGAAGAAGGCGGGGGAGGGGACCCGAAAGGAGGGGGCGCGGCGGCCCGGCCCCGCTGCCCTGCCGCGGCCTGGACCTGTTGACTGCTATTGGTCCGACTCGTCCTGCGCTCTCTCCCAGGCCGCCGCAGCCCCGGTCCTTCCGCGGAAACGTGGGGAGGAAATAAGGATGGCTGTTCTCTCCGCCTCCCTCCAACTTTAGTTTTTTTTTTCTTAGGGGATGAGAAAGCAAAGTAATCTCATCCGCTGCTCCATCCTGTCTCATAAAGTCCTGTCATGCGCGGGCCCGCCGCCCTCCCGGCTCCGGCTATTTAAAACCTCTCTCTTCCTCAGACCAGCTCCCCTGCCCGGAGCCCTCGACGCCCCCGCTGCGCTCCCCCCTGCCCGGTCTGGCTTCTTCTCCAACGAATTGTGTTGCTTCTTCCCAAGAAGCTCCCTCGTCCACGTTCCACTTTTTTACCGTCCCGGGAGGCGTAAGATAAAACCTCTGGTTTGCTGCATGCCGCCGGACACATTCTCTGCCCTCTCGTCAAAATGTACTTGATGGAGAGTATAAAATAACAATATTTAAAGGAGGAAATAAAAAGGGGCGAATTCTTTTGCCTGGGTAGACGACATAAATGCATTAAAAATTTTTTTTTAAGAGAAATGTATTTCGAGTTAAAGGTTTTATGGGATTTGCTGTAGTTCCTTCTAGATTTTTGGATTTCCTGGGGGGATCTTTTCCAGAAGGAAACAGCAAATTAAAATTAAGGTGGAAGTGAGCCATCTCAACCACTTCTGAAAATAAAGGCGAAATTGAGAAAATATATCCAGGAAATAGCGGGAAGGCGGCCGCAGCGAAAACTGGAGTCGCCGAAGGCAGCGCCTCGGTGTCGCAGTCGGAAGAAGGAGGGCCAGCCCAGGGCCGGGAAGCAGGCGCGCGGCGGCGGCGGGGAGAGCGGCGAGCCGGCCCGGGCCGCGGCGCTTGGGAGGAAGGCTGCGCCGGCAGTGCGAGCGCGAAACCGCGGGCGGGGAGGGCCGAGGTGGGCGGGGGCCGGGCGCGCGACCGGCGCCGCCGATGAAGCTGGAGTCGGGCTCCGGTCGCCCGGCCGCCCCCATTGTTCGGCCGCAGCGCAGCAGTTCGCCAAGCGCGTCCTTCCCGGGGGAGGGGTCCCGAGATCGGACTCTGCCCCCACCCCCAGCTCCCCGAACTGCAAAAGGCTCGGGCCGGGTCGGGTCGGCAAGTTTTATGATCAGTGTCGGCTGGCCAGGGGTTCCCAACTCCAGACCGCGTAGGAAGGAGGCTTTACAACGTGCCGCTAAATTGGAGGAAGCTGGGCAAGCCTGAGACTCCACACGAAAAGAGGGAAAGCAGCATAGATATATTTGTAAAGTGATGGCTAGATAGAGACAAAAGTGGGCAAAAAAATTTTTTTTCTGGATCCAGAGAGTTAGAGCCTATGATATCCTATTTTAAATCTCTTTAAATGTATGGATTCAAAAATGAATGTCGGGGTTCAAAGGAGTTCGGAAAAGCACGTTTCGCTGTTACTATTCAGTTCTTTGTTGTATATAAGGAGTTTAGTTTTAAAAGGCTGGGTTGAGCTACCCCTAACAAAAACAGGCTTGGATTCTTAACGTGAAGTGCATTTTCAAAATAACACTGAAATTCATAAAGGAAAAACGTGTCATTTGCTTTTATAACACGTTTTAGAAAGAACTGAGAGACACCTACGAAACTCTGCCTGTTTTCCTTTGTGAGGCATGTGGAAAAAATATTTCTGGCAAGCGTCACAGTTTTAAAAAATGAAGATTTCCAACAAGTGATCGCAAGTCTTGAAGACAAGAGTAAAGTTATCGTGCTTGAAAACTCATGAAGAAATAATTTCAATTCTTTTGCTCAAACCTAGCTAGGGCCAGAGAGTAATCTCGACTTAGATTTATAATAGACTTTGCGGAAATTCCTTGTAAAATGCCCATTACTAGTCTGTGTATTATACAGCATTGGTTTCCCAAGGTGGATTTTTAAAAACCAATTAGAATTGATCTCTAATGGAATATTATATTTACACGTCATCATGAAAACATCATTTGATAAGAGTTTTGAATTACAAGAAAGAAGTTAACAGATAATGTTCATAAGTAGCATCTGTTTGAAAAGAACCCTTAAGAGTCAGTTAAAGGTAGTAGTGGTTGTGATTTTGCATTTGAAATGCTATAGAAGTGGTTTGCATTTTAACAGTTTCATTATGCGACTCTTCTTCCTAAACTTGCATTTCCTCAAGGAAATCATTCAATTCTTTCGAATATGGGGAGAAATTCTTATATAAGAAATCACTGGAAGTGTAACTATGGAAAGATTTGAACAGAAAAAAAATTGGTGTTGAAATTAGATATCCTCAATCTGTTCAGTCCTTCCACACTCATCCTCCCATGGTCCCCCTCCCCAGCTACTTGGATTCAATTTACATTTTTTATTTATAAATCTGAATATTTAGAATAGCTTTATAAGTTTATCTGCTACATAGTTGATTGTAGATGATGAATCTTTTTACATCTTTTAGTGCTTTAGGCATTTGGGGGGTTATTTAAATTAAAAAAATGTTACAAGTCATGATATACTTGTGAGAAAAACAACAAATGGGTGGAAAAGGGGCATGAATGGGGGTGGGGATGGAGAGGGACAAGTAGCATTGCAGGTCAGTCTTTGTAATACCTTTCTTTAGTTTTCTGTCATATTTTTCACTTGTGCTTGCATCCAAGATCATTGCTTTTTTAATTAGGATAAATTGCCACCATATAAAAATTACCTACAGTTTGGCTCTTACGTGCCACAGTAAAGACTGACAAAAAGTGATCGGGAGTCTTGTGTGTTTAATTCGCCAGGAATGTTAAGCTTCATAAGAGTCACCCTGTGGGGCCATGGTGGTCTTTGGCACTGTTACTGTACAATTTCAAGAGGTAAATATACACATTATAGATTAAAAAAATCTAAGATGTACTAGGCAAACATTTTCTTGATTGAAGGAATAAAAAAATGAATTTGTCAATCTCTTTCTTTCTGGGACACAATGCAGTTAATTAACATATTCTTGGGCTTGTTTCTGGATTTGGTAAGCAGTGGCCCCTTTCAGAGAGGAAAACATTTAAATCTTAAAAAGTAATCTTTGGTCCAAAGAGTATTTAGAAATTCAGTTTAATTTCTGATTCTCCTTTTCTTTTTTTTAAGTCCCAGATATGTTTCATTTCTTGCAAGGTTCTATTCCATTTCAGAAACTGATTTTCCTCTTTTCTATGTCCAGAATCTTTTCACTCAGATAACCTTATTGTATCTTATAAACAGACACTTAAATATGTCACTTTAATCACACTATAATTATAACAGAAATGCAAATCTTCAGTGTCAGTTAAAAAATGGGAACATGGACCTCACACTCCTGCCCTTAGGTTATATTGATGATACTCTGAAAAGTCAAAAGTGTAACACCTTTAAGTATTATTGCATCATGGAAAAAAATAGTGCGATTCTAAAAATGTTATTGAGGTTTATGTAATGCCTAGCAGATCTACAGGCATCCTTTAGATATATTTTTCTGTGGGTAATTACACGGTGTTTTACCCAAAAATGTAAATACAGCCAATGGATATCAGTTTTACAGCAAAGGAGTAGCTCTGAGGCCAAACACAAGATTAACCACACTAAACCCTGTAAAGTAAATATTAGGCCTTGATTCTTAGAAAGATTTTAAAATTTAGATTACATGCAATTTAAATTTCAGAATTACCTAACTAAACTTTTCAATAATTAAGTATATCTAACAATAATATTAATTATGACTGATTCTAAGTTAGGATCTGTTTTGTAAGAAAATGATGACTTTTACATGGAGAGGTGGCTAATATTTGAGGACTGTTTAAATACAGACAATTCTAAATTACCAGGTAAATAAAAACGCTTCACCTGTATGAATTTCAACTATTGAAAACCTTTAAATAAACCAACTTATCTGAAAATTTCTTAATCATTTCTCATTACTTAGAAGTTTTAGTTCAGTTGCACATAGAAAACAAAGCCTTGCTTTGCTCTGAAGAATAAAGCTCAGACTACAATTGGCTTATAAACACCAATATTGTGCATTAAATAAATACTTATTGTAGGCCTACTATGTGCATACAGGACACTCCTCGATAGGGTGGTATGCTGAGTTTAAAAAAAAATCACCTAGTAAGATTAATTAATATGCTTCATTAAGTGAAATTTTCCAAAAGCCATTAATGGACTATCAATTTAAAACATAATTGGAATGAATATCTTTTAATGAAATTTCTGATAGTAGTCCATGATACAGGTGCCATGTGTGGGTTTGTACCTATATAGATAAAATGCTCACTTATTGTGAGATAAATAACAAAACTAGTATCAGAAATACCTCAACATTTTAATCATACTTGCATAAATATGACTCAAACTTTTCATGTAAAATATTAAATTTGGGGTACCAATGAGCAAAACAAAATTTTATTCATTGATTCTTTTAAAAGAGGGTATATTTTAAAGTTTGTGCGAATCATAAGAAATTGCCTTATTGCTTTTTCCAACAAGTTTATCTAGAAAGAAAATTACAGTTTCTGATGAGGTTTAGTAGATGAATGAGTTCTTATAATTGCTTTTTGTTTAAAAACCTTAGTATCAGAGTCAATACTGAATTTTAAACACTTTATGGAAGTTAAGAATCCGAGTTAAGAGAAGTGCATTTAGTCCTAATATTATAGAAATATATTTCAATTTCTATATCTCATTAAAGAAATATGCTTCAACAATAGATATAATAGACTAAACATAACATGAGGAAAATAACAGAAGGCAAATAAAACTTTAAAAAGGAGATACATATAAGCAGTACTAATCTAGGAACCAAATTTGGTTTTAATTATTTCGTTCATAAATATCTAATATAAATGATTATGGAAAAGCAAATCCAAAAATTTGGTGACTAGGTTGAGGAATAAAGAAAATTATAAGAAGATATATTACCCATACAGGAAGAAAATGTAGTTTCCCATTATAGAAGGGTTAGAGGTTACATCATAAAATACTTTACTTGAGTTTTTTGTGGTTTGCCTCAGATGATTAGTTCAGAGAAATAGATTAGCCAATACTGAGTTTTTTGCTGTTATGTGAAGAAGTGTAGTGGGACCACAGGCTTTTGTTTTATTCTACAGGTACTGGATATATGTTTTCAAAGCATATTTTGAGAACATGAAATCAGATTTAAAGGATAACTATTTTAAGATTGAAATTGTAGTTTTCTTTGAAGTTATTTTATAAATCTTGAGAACTTATTTATATTTTTACAATTACCATGTTTTTCCAGAAACTTACTTGAACTTTAGCAATTCTGGCAATTAAACTATAAGTTTATCCATTCTGAGGTATGAGAACTAGCATATTCAACCAAACACATGCATATGTATCTTACACAAAGGACAAATATAACTTGCTCACTGCTATATTTCCTGTATCTAGTAAATGTTCCCTGGCTCACAGTAAATGTTCAATAAATACTTGCTGAATTAATAATTAACTGTATCTCTGAACTACTTTGTAATGTCTGTTATTCTTCCTTGTCACCTAGTATTTTATAGAAGTATATTAAATATTATACTTCTGATGTATAACATAAAAAGTTCTATATCTAGTACATGAGTTAAAATTAGAATATTTATACTCTGTTTTTTCTCACAATTTCCATAACCCAACATTTAATGTTAAATATGTTTTAAATAATGATTTACATTTTGTGAACATTTATATGTACATCTTTAGTAAAATTTCTGCTTTAGATGCTACTATTTATATAAAGTCCTGTTCTTAAGAAATAGTATATTTTCTCTATTTGTCTAAATTTCAAAAATGTTACAAATGATTTTTTTAAATTTTGTTTTGAAAATGACAAGTGTTTACCTGCATTTCTTTGATTGTTATAGAATAAAATACCTATCATTCTTTATATATACATTAATCCTATCACAAGAACTGAGCTCAAATGCATTCAAAATAACATGAATGTATTTTTAAATAATTTATTGCATTAAGGTTTGACTGCAGTCTTCAAAAAGGGAAGATTCAAATTGATTTTAACTAAAAATTACTCTTCATTAGGAGTCTGAACCTGAGCAGGAATTGGATGTTGGACTGGTTTCCTTTAAAAAGGGGTAAAAATAAGATATATGGTAGAGATATAAGAAACAGTATAGATTGGTTTGAAGGTGATTTTAGTTTTAAAAATATCAATGGCATTTTAAGAATATCATTCTTATATGGTCGGAAATCTATTATTACCATAAGCTCCAAAAGATATATTTTATTATATAATCTTGTAATCACCTTTTAAAAATGCACTAATATAACTAACTGAATTCTCATTTTTTGTTTTTTTCAGTGTCTATTTTTAAAGTTTTGCATTATTGTAGCTATCTCACTTAGCTTTGAGGGTGTTTGAATATATTTGCTAATATATGCCTGCACTGTATTACAGCTATTATAATTCTTAAATAGATTTTTAGCAATTAATTTCAAACGGAAATAGCAGCCATGCCACCATTTTTCTTTTCTCCAAGAGAACACTTGGAATGCTTTTAGAGCTTAAACCATTATCTTTTGATGACTAGGAGAATTTGGGTTCCTTCATTTTTTAGCATTTATGAAACTGCATTTTCTAGGTCCTCACATGATACTGCCAACCCTTGATAAAGTTATTTTGTTACCTGCAAGGTATTCATCAAAGTCATGAATTTGCCTTCTAACTATGCTTGTCATTTAAACAATCTATATTCCTATTTCGTGCTAAACTTATAATTAGACACTTTTTTTTTGTTGCTGCCTAAAATCAATATTGGGCTAACAGGATACATAGCGGGTAGAGCAACAGTGGGAGATCTCACAGCTCAAAACTGCGCAATATCCAGCTAATTAATCTGTTCAGATAGGCCTGATCCATTTTCTATTTGTTTGTGAGCAGTAAGCTCCCATCTTTCTGCCACTTAAGTGACCTTAATAAAAGTCACAAATTTGCAAGAGTAAATTTGAAGTACAGAGCCAGATCAGAGAAATTCTCAATTGAAAGAACTCCACTGTCCTGTGGTGTTAGCTATTATTTGGTGACCCAAGTTCTCTTGGGTTCCTTTAAACTGCATTTTCCGTATCCTCACATTATATTGTTACTGTTAGATTAACAACCATCTGTAATCTTACACTGCAAGCTGAGGGTAGGTACTACAGGTGTTGTTTCCTCATCGGGTACAACCCTAACTTAGGCTTTTGATCTTGTCTGCGATGCATTTTCAGTTGTCACTGGGGCCAATGTGGTGTGTAAATGGGCGGCAGACTTGGTGGCACTTTCACTGGGTGAACTTTGGGTAGAGCCAGGATGTGAATTTAATGGGTGGACAGGCTGCGGCAATACAGTGAAGTTCGTGCGGCCAACTGCAGGAAGCCATGCTTCACTGCGCCCTTCTGGAAAGGCGACCGACTTGCCCAACCCTTGTTACCCTCGGGCCAGTTTTTGAGGCAAAGGCTGGCAGGTTGGTCTTCAGATGCCTCCGGGGAGTCCCTTCCAGCTACTATGACAAAACCCGCCCTCCCTCTCGTCTCTCTGCATCTCCCCTTTTTACCCTCCCTCCCAAAGAGGCCTCTTCGTGACGTGCACACGCAACCCGCGCGGCCAGCGCTGCAGAAGGCCGCCCCCAACGTCCCCGCCCCCGCGTGCGCGCCCCCGCGCCCTCCAGTTGGCTTGTTCCGGCCTCGGCGCGCCGCCGGCTCCGCTCGGCTCCGCTAGACCCCGCCCCTCCGCCGCACACCTCGGCGGATGCGAGAGGCGCGGGAGAGGGGAAGGGCCGGGAGGCCGGCCTGGGCTGCCGGTCGGACGCGGCGGCGCGCACGCAGGCCTCGCCTCTCCCGGGCCTGCTCTCTCACGCCGGCCGTCGGGCGGGCGCGCACGCTGAGTGACGCTCGGAGGAGGAAGCGCAACCCCCTTCCCCTCCCTCGCTGCCCCTGGCCCAGCGGGAGCCCCCCCAGTGCGCCTGTGCGGAGGCCTGCTTGATTATGTGTGCCCTCTCCGGGCTCCAGCGTTAGCGGCCGGGTGGAGGTGGGGAGGGAAGACGACGAGGAGGAGGAGGCGGAGGAGGCGGTGGAGGGGAGGTGGGGGGAGTCAGCAAGGACATGGCTCCTGACTCCTGTGCGGAACGTGAGTGACTGAGCGGCAAAGCCCGAGTGAGCGAGCGGCCGAGCGGCGGGCGGGGGGCCGGGGCGCGGGGAAGGAAGCTGGGGCGCGGTGGGCTGTACGGGGCGGTGGGAAGCAACTCACTGGCTTGCATGTGTTTTTTAATGGTCCCCCCCAACTCCCTCTTAGATGGTCTCTAGCGACCGGCCCGTGTCACTGGAGGACGAGGTCTCCCATAGTATGAAGGAGATGATTGGAGGCTGTTGCGTTTGCTCAGACGAGAGAGGCTGGGCCGAGAACCCGCTGGTTTATTGCGACGGGCACGGCTGCAGCGTCGCGGTGCATCAAGGTAAACACCCAACCGCCCGCCGGGCTGAACCCGGCCTCTCCCAACCGTCACCGCTTCCCCCACCTTGGCAGCAACTGCCAGTTCTCCTCCCGCCCCTCCCCCCGCCCCGCCCCGTTCCGCGGCAGAGGGTTGACTCTGAGGGTCCGCGGCGGGGCGGAGGGGGTGTGGGCTGTGCATGTGGGAGAAAGTGCGTGTGGCCTGCACTGTCATGTGATCCAGCGCTCATTCTCTCAAGTGTCACTCGGCCGCCGCCTGCGCCCGGAGCCGCGGTTCTGCGGACTCCGGGAGGCGGGGGTCGGCGGCGAAGGGGTGCGGGGGGCCGGGCGCGCGCCCCGCGGCCGTGGGTGCGGGCTGGAAAGCGTGGAGCCCCCTCCCCCTCCCGCCGCTCAGTCTGCCGCAGTGTCTGGAGACTTCCTGTGCCATGGAGTCGGGCTCGGGCGCGCGGCGCTGGGGCGGGTCGGGGGCCTCGGGGGCTGCCCTGCGGCCCTAGATTGGGGCAGAGGGGAGGACGCCGGCTGCCGCGCACCCCAAGGTTTCTGGCCCAGACCCTGCCGTCGCCGCTGCGGACTGGCGCTTCCCGCAGAGAAGAGGCGGAAGGCGGCCGCCGCAGTCGTGCCGCCCCCCGGAGCGGCTGCGCTGAGCTGCCCGGGTGGAGGCCGAGGCTTGTCGGGATGGCTGCCTCGGGCCGCTTCCGCAGCTTAAGTGACCGGACAGAAGAGGAGGTGGCGGTGCCGCCAGGAACTTGGGGAGCATCTTAGTATTATTTTGGGATGTGACTATTCGGTGAGTTTTGGAATGTAGATAAAGATCAAGGACACTAGTAAGGTAGCTTTCTGGCCATGGAAGTTTCTGTTTTTTTTCCATTTCAGGTGGTAAGGAATTGAGGTTGGAAAAAACCTAGGTAATTTTTTGGTGGTTCTTGTACTCCTCTTGTTAGGCACTAGCCTGCGCCCCTTGCCGTTTTTGAATCTGGCATTGAGTGATGCAGATGTTGTTTAGTAGTGTATTGGACGCTAGTCACCGAGAGAAAGCCTGAGCCTAAGGGACTAAACTGCAGTCTTCATAGAATGGGATCTCAGAATTAGAATGGAGATTCAGGAGGTAGTGAGTAACCTAATCTGAGGATGCACTTATTCCCAGTTCTTTCAAGGAAGAAAGGTGTGCAGTTGCACACCTCACTTTTCTAAGGAGTGAAAACTGTGAATTGAAACTACTGATTTGAAGGTCTGAGAACCTGGTATATTCTATTGTAGTGTTCATTGCTACTTGTGGAGGTGTTTCTTATGAATTTGGGTGATAAATGATGCTAACTAGTCTCATCTCCCAATTTAGAAAATGTTTATTTATGACTGAAAATTTACTCTGAATTAAAATAGAAGTTTTTTGGGCACTTACGTTGTATTTTTTTTATAAGATTTTTTTTTTGATGGGGACCATTTTTAAAGTCTTTATTGTATTTGTTACAATACTGCGTCTATTTTATGATCTGATTTTTTGGCTAGAAGGCACGTAGGATCTTAGCTCCCTGATCAGGGATCGAACTCTCATCCCCTGCATTAAAAGGCACGGTTTTAACTACTGGACCGCCAGTTACTTGGTTGATAGAATATTTTTACTCATGCCTTTTAAAAGGGGTTGGGACTTCCCTGGTACTCTGACAGTAAAGAATCTGCCTGCAATGCAGAATAATCTAGGTTTGATCCCTGAGTGGGGAAGAGCCCCTGGAGAAGGGAAAGGCGCCCACTCCAGTATTCTTGCCTGGAGAATTCTGTGGACAGAGGAGCATGGCCGGCTACAATTCCATGTGATCACAAAGAGTTGGACACAAATGAATAACTACCACTTTTAATAGGGGTTCAAAGTTTAGCTTTTGGAGTTTTAGAAATCTGTGTTGATTTTATATTCTTTAAATGCCTTCCAGTATTTGATGTATTTCTATGTTTTCTCTGAGCAGGTTCATTTGAGAAAATGTCAATTGGATTATTAATGTCTTTAGGTTTTTGGCAAGTTTTAAACGTTGAGTTAAGTAAATGTTAATATGGAAACAATTTTTAAAGTAACTAGACTGTGATTTAGATATGTGATATGCATTCACATCACTTGTTGAAACATTAACATTATACATTATAAAAAAAACCTGCAGGGTTTGTTTTTTTATGACTTTATTGAGATATAATTCACATACCATGCCGTTAACCCACTTAGAATGTACAATTCAATGGTGTTCAGTATAGTTACAGTTTTGGATTTGTTACTGCAGTTTTATAGAATATTTTCATCACCCTAATAAGAAACCTTGGAGCCATTAACAGTTAGTTACTCCTCATTTCTCTCCAACTCCCCCAGTTCTAGACAACCACTAATCTACCTTCTGTACAGACAGGCAAATATCTATTCTGGACATTTTATTTAAATAGAAGCATTTCACTTTTAACATTACATTTCATTTCATTTCCTGCAATAGCTTGTTTATTTTGAAAGGTGATTTGAAAATAATTTTTATTTTCATGTATTCAAAATGCTTAATATTTAAACTTTAGGATGTAGAAATGAATTAATGAATTTGAATTAGTGAATATTCATATATCACTATAGGAATGAATAATAAGTTGTTTATGTAAAAAAGTTAAATTTTATCTGATATTTTTATTGTAAAAGAATAATTAATGATGTTCATTAATAATTAATGATGTGATGTTTATTCTTTCGAAATGAAATACCAAAAGATTACCTTTCTAATATTTAAAATGTCATAATTGTAACTTGGTGATAAATGATAAACATAAATATAACATGTTTTAGTTTTTTACAAAGCAGTTGGTTTACCTGAATAGTTTCAGAGGTATTTAATAGGGCTTTGATACAATATTTGATTTTCCATAGTTATTCAACCTTTAACTTATTTTCAAACATTCTGTTTTCCAACAGCTTGCTATGGCATTGTTCAAGTACCCACAGGACCATGGTTTTGCAGGAAATGTGAATCTCAGGAGAGAGCGGCCAGAGTGGTAAGGACTGTTTATCAAAAACTTTAAAATACTTCAGTGAGTAGCTTAGGATGCTACATACTCAGATTTCAGTTTGAAGGGTTTTCAGTCTTGTTCAAATATTGAATTTGGGCCAAATATTGACTTGCAGTTTTAAACTGGTTTTATAAGATCTGAAAAACAAATTGAACTGCATATTGATG
Source organism: Ovis aries (assembly GCF_016772045.2). Classification (NCBI taxonomy): domain Eukaryota; kingdom Metazoa; phylum Chordata; class Mammalia; order Artiodactyla; family Bovidae; genus Ovis; species Ovis aries. Next base: position 22,151,506 of record NC_056066.1, read on the forward strand.
GATACTTAGAAAGGATAAAATATAAAGCTGTATTTTGGCTTTATTGGCCCTTCCTACTGGTTAAATTGGCTAATCACGGTTAGAACATAATGGCAATAGGACATACATAAGTTGTACTGAGAAAATTCTGCTAGGTTCTGTTTAAGGAGTAAAAAAACCCCATTAGTATTTAGTGGTTCATGTTTCTTTTTATTATATCTGTACATGTATAGTTTAACTTTGCTCAGTATTTTCAGGTATTCAGGGCCTTTGGCAAAGCAGCATAAAAATCTTCCTTTTTTTTAACTTGGCTGGTTAACCTTCTTTCTGAACACTTCTGTAAACCTTCTGTAAGAATGAGAGAGAAATGTTTATTCTTTGTGGCCAAAAGCATTTTTCCAATTGAACTTCTAGAAATATGAGGGAAGAATAGATTTTATCTTCATTAATCATATGAAAGTATTACCATTTGCAGTGTGGTGTTTCTTCCTCTTGGTATTGACTAGAGAATTTGACAGAAGTTAGAAAACAAATATTTCAACCTCTACCTACATGGAGAGCAAGAATGGAGGTTTTAAATTTTGCCTGGGCAATTTTCGATCAGCGGAAATAATGGCTGAGTAGCCTATATAGGATTGTGAAATCAGAGCACTAGTCTGTTTTGATATGTGGTGTTTGTGTATGAGAATGCACTGTAGCAGAGTTATAGTTATTCTAACATTACAGAAATGGAAATTAGCAAGTGGAGGATGAAATTAATTGTAAAAATTTCAGGACTTAATTTATGTATAGATTTACCCCCCCCACCCCCACCCTTTGTAACATTTTATGGGGTTGATGGGTCACCACGCAAAGGAAGTTATGCTTCACTTTGTTAGTAAACATGACAGTAAGGTTCCACAGCATGACAGAGTAGTTTCATGGCCAGAGAAAGATGAGAAAATAGGAAAGTGGGTATCAAGAGAGGGAGGATAAAGGGGTGAAATGCCAGGATTATTTGCCTCAAATACCATTTCTTGCCTGTTTCTATGCCTTTTTCCTCTCTAAGGTCATGGTCAGGATATCCAGGTGAATAAGGTATATCTTAAAAGGTACATTGGAAGACTTGTTTTATTTAAGCTTTATTTGGCACAATGTGGGGGTTAATTAAAGAATAGGCACAGTCTTTTCTGAATTCCTGTAGTGTACAGTTATAAAAGGTAGGGTTATAAGGCCATAGTTTATATATGTATATAGTTAAATATATACTCATATACATACTTACATGCATCCTCTTGTTAAAAGGATATAGTAGCCAAGAAACTTAGCCTGAAAATAAATCTATGAGTTAGAATGGGAATTGAGTTAGTCTTAATGTTATTTTTGGTTTTCTCTGTGTATCTGCTTAATTCTTTTCCTTTCTACAGATTTTCTCTGCTAGTTACTCTGTCAACTAACTTTTTTTAAATTGTTCACTGTCAGATACTGTGCTGAATGTTTTATATCAATTATCTTCTTTAATTATCCTGTCAAATATATGAGGTAGATACCCTTTTGTTATTCTCATTCACAGATAAAGACCTAGTAGTTTTGAGAGAAATACATACCTACTTGGAGTCTGGGCTGTGATTAAACTCTCAACCACAGTATGTTGTATTGTTGCCTCCTGTGGTGAATGATGGCCATACTTCAGTCCTGTCTCAAGAGACTGAATTTCAGTCTGAATCTCATGTTCCTTTGATGGGGAAAAAACTGTCTTGGCTTTTCTAGTTCTGGATGAGTTAGTTAGCCATAGCTAGAGAGTAGAGGTGGAGAAGGCAATGGCACCCCACTCCAGCACTCTTGCCTGGAAAATCCCAAGGACGGAGGAGCCTGGTAGGCTGCAGTCCATGCGGTTGCCAGGAGTCGGACACGACTGAGCGACTTCACTTTCACTTTTCACTTTCATGCATTGGAGAAGGAAATGGCAACCCACTCCAGTGTTCTTGCTGGAGAATCCCAGGGATCGGGGAGCCTGGTGGGCTGCCATCTATGGGGTCGGACAGAGTTGGACACGACTGAAGCGACTTAACAGCGGAGAGTAGAGGTGAGTTGGTCAGATGCAGGGAAGTCTCTGTGGATTTGGGATAGCTTGCTTTTCAGAGAAGGGGAAATTAGAAGCTCATAGATACTGAGGAGTGAAAAGCCAGAACCATAAAGCGGTATTTTTACTCAAATAGCTTGGTTGTATATAGAATGGTTTTGAAAGGGAGGTTAGAAACTGAAAGACTGAGATTGCTGTTATATAAAAATTTGATAGTAGAAAGGGAGTAGAAAGGAAGGGAGAGAGCATTTTGGAGGAGGAAATGACAGAAATGGAAGTGGCGTGAAGGAAAGGGAATAATCAGAGATGATTTTGAGATGTCATGGTTGAACACTCTGGGCAAGTGATACTGTTAATAGTAATAGAGGATGGAGAGGAAACTTGAAGAGTAAGGAAATTTCCGTTTGGGGCATGTTGGTATTGATGATGCTAGGATGTTTCATTGGAAATTTAGGGTTAAAATAATGAAGAAAAGTTAGGGTTGGAGCTGCGTAGCAGGAAGATTGGGAACCAAGTGACAATATTTACTCTAGTAAAGAAGAGTGAAGGCAGAACTATGGTGAATATTCACATTTGGGAGAGTAAGAACAAGTTACCAAGGATGACTGATGAACTGTCAGGAAAGGAGGAACTGTAGGTTCCAATAGCAACACAAGCAGTTGTTTTTTAAAGAGTAGTTGATAGTGTGCATTGCTACCAGGGATGCTGAAGTCCCAAGACAAGTTCCTGAGACAGCAATTGTAGTTCCCTGCTTTGGGCAGAACCCTTGTTACAGGGCATCGAAAATAGTAGGGATTGCAGGGTTAGAATAAATGTTGAAAAAGTAAAGAAAGAGGAAAATAAAAATAGATGGTGATTGAGGAAAAGTTTGGTTGGTTTTTAAGGGAAGCTCTTTGTTAGATAGGCAGTCATTGTTCCAAAAAAACACTTGAATTGCTTATTTCACCTCAAGTGAATAAATACTTTGATTGGATTTCCTTGTTTATTAACTGCAATCATAGTGCTTAGAGGTTAAAACACTCATTGATGACTTTTTGTATTTAATGTGCATGTGTTCTTAAGTATCACAGGCTGAAGAGATTTATTAGAAGTTTTACCTACTTGTACAGTGTTAATAAGATACAGAGAGAGGATATTTTAGATTTTTAAATATTCTACTTGGAAGACACGTTGAAAGTGGATTGTACAGAAAAATAAAATGGCCAAAAGCCCATTAAGGATTTGCATTATTTAGGTCTTGCTCTTCTGGCTGTAAATGAAAAGATGATTCCTTTCCTCCAGGAACTGAGCTGTGACTTTCTCTTGTTGCTCTCTTTTTGCAGTTCCTCCTAGCTTTTTTACATTGTTAGGGAGGAACTGGTGGATGGGATATGAATAGGGTTTTAGGGATTGATCTAGGATTATACTTTCAGTTTTAACTTTTTTTCTTACTGAATATATGTAATGCACATAAATCACTATAAATCTGTAAAAGCATGTGAAACATACTTAACCACACTAATTATATATTTATGTTGAATTCTATAAATTATGTTAATATGCATTTGATGGTCATAAATAATTCTGAGCAAAGTAGAACATAAAATGCTTATCTGTGTGTTTGCTACCCAGAATGAACAAATGTCCATTCTTCATATATGCTTCAGATCTTCCCTTCTGCTGAAAAAGAACAATAAATTAAAAAATTGAGTTGAAGTACTTTTTGAATCCTCTGCAGTCTGAGTCAGCCATTACCCTTTTAGTGTCTGTGGGGTCAGTCTCTATTTCTCTTGCCAGTTTTATTGAGCTATACTTATATGTAACATTGGAATGTTAATGGTATACAACATAATGATTTAATATATGTATATGTTGCAAAATGATTACTAAAGTAAACATCCATCCCCTCACATAGTTGTAATTTTTTTTTTGATGAGAACTTTTAAGATAAACTCTTAGCTTTCAAGTACACAATACAGAATCGTTAACTACAGTCACCACTATATCCCCAGAACTTACTTACAACTGGAAGTCTGTGCCTTTTGACCACCTTCACCCATTTCCCCCAACCATCACTCACTGCCTCCGGCTCTGTTCTGAGTTTGTTTTTTGGATTCCATATTTAAGTCCAACCATATAGTATTTGTTTTTCTCTGTCTGACTTGGTTCATTTAGCATAATGCCTTCAAGGTTCATCTGTTGTTGTCACAGATGGCAAGGTTTCCTTCTTATTTTTAAGACTGAGTAATATTTCATTATGTAGAGCCATCATATATGTTTTAGTCCTTGTTACTACATGTATATATCCATAAACACCACCTAGTAGTATATTGTACAGGAATGTTATCACGTTATATATGTGTTCTGTGATACAGCTACTTGTGAGATTGCTGCACCGTATAAATTCATCTAGTTCATTCTTTTTATCTGCTTTTTAGTATTCTGTCATAGAATGTACTGTAATTTAATTCCTTTATCGACTGTTGTAATTTTTCCAATTTTTCAGTCACAAATAGTGTTTCAATGAACATCTTTGTGAATATCATGAAGCTTTTTTTTTTAATATAGTCTAAGAATATTATCATGAAAGTTTTAAAAATTCATTTATTTTTGGCGACATTGTGTCTTTGTTGCTGTTCCTCTGGCTTTCTCCAGCAGTGAGTGGGGGCTGCTATCGAGTTATGGGGCTCAGGCTTCTCATTGTGGTGGCTTCTCTTGTTGCACAGCATGGGCTCTAGGGTGCTTGCCCTTCAGTAGTTGGAGGATGTGGTCTCGGTAGTTGTGGCTGGCAGGCACTAGAGCACAGTTGTGGCTCAGGGGTTTAGTTGGCTTGAAGCATCTGGAATCTTCCCAGACCAGAGATCGAACCTGAGTCCACTGCATTGTGAGTGGGACTCTTAACCTCTGGGCCACAGGGGAAGTCCAACATGCAAGTTGTTGTTTGTTTGTTTTTCACATTTATAATAATCTCTGATATATTTGGAGTTATTTCTTAAGGTTTCATTTTGTGTTACCTATTTACCCTGCTTTTTCCCCCCCTCTTTTCCCCTTCATATGGAGTGATTGAGTGTTCTTTATTCCTTTTTAAAAAAAAAAAAAAAAATCTGGGCTGATTTGGAGGTTTTATGTTCTAGTCCTTTTTTTTCTTTAATGATTGCTCTTAAAATTTTAATGTGCCTACTTTCTATTTTTTCTCTGACTCCAAGGTTTGATCTTTGTACTCCTTTTGAACAAAGCAAGGGACCTTAGGACACCTTGTATTCCACTTTCTTCCTGGCAAAAATCTTATTTTATTGTCGTTTACATTTTAATTCCATCTTATTTTTAATCTTCCAGTGGTAGTTTTTTAAAAAATGATCATTTGTAATTTGGACTTAACATTACTGATGTTTTTGCCCCGCTCAGTTTTTTATTCTTGTTGCTGCCCTTAGTGTTGTTTTCTTTTTGAAAGTTTTTGGTGGTATTTTCACGATGGGTGGCTAGTAAGGAGTAAGATCCACTAGTCTTTTTATGTCTAAGAGTGCCATTATTTTGCTGTCTTGTATGCTAGTTTGAAATCTACGATAATAGTAGTTTTCTTATAACTAAAGACTTTATTTGTCTTCTGGTACCTATTTGTGCTAATAAGGAATCTGTTGACAGCTTATCCTGCTTGAGACTTGATTTGCTCTCATCCAGTTTGGAAAATACTCTGTTCTTATCTTTTCAAATATATCTTCTCATTATATTTTCTTCTCCGGGAACTATTACTTAGGTGTTTAACTGGCATTCTCATCCTTTTCTTCAGGTCTTTTAATTTCTCTTTTACAGTTTCTCTATTACCTCTTTGTTATGGATAATCTTTTTAGCTCTGTTTTCAAACTTACTGTTAATCCAGTCAATGAATTTCTTTTCTGAGTAAATCATAGCTAGAATTTCTTATTTGTTTTATATTTTTCAATTAGCCTTTTTTTTCATAATATCTTGCTATTTCTTAACATTTATATTTATTTTACTTATTTGAACATTTAAAAGCATATTTATTTTAAAACTCCACAGATTCTGGAATTCTTTCGTTTGTTTTGTTTTTTAACTGGTGGTAGATGTCCTCATACACTTTGTAATTTTTGATGGTGAGCTAATCTTTAAGAGTTGTCTTCCTTGTGATCCCTCTTCTGCTGATAACCTGGGTTTATGAAGGTGTCCCTGAGGGGAGTTTTTGCATTTGCTCTGTTATTTGTTAAGAATTGTTTTTGGTGCTAGTAACAAAGACCAGGTTACAGTGGTCTGCAAATTAGCATTTTTCAAATTTCCTATTTAAAAGGATTCAGAAAGGCATTTTAAAGCTTTGTGACAGCTGTCTGAAATCTTTAATTAATTAATTACTTAATTTTGGCTGCATCATGAGGGATCTTAGTTCCCTGACCACGGATGGAACCCATGCCGCTCTGCAGTGGAAGCGCAGAGTATTAGCCACTGGACTTCAGGGAAGTCCTTCTGTGAAATCTTTAGGGATCAGACTTCTTCTGTCTTCCTGTTATACCAACCTTAACACGTGGTTTTCATTTTCATGATTATTGCACAGTCACAGCATGGCATTCGCTATGACTGTAAAGAGATGTTCCAGGCAGAAACAAGGACGGGAAGGGTTGAAAGTGGTTTTCCTCTCACCTGAGTTATCCTCTTAAATGAGCTTTCTCTTATCTTAGTGGTCCAGTACATCTTTTTTTTGGCATAGATTCCCTTTTGGTAGGATCAGCCCTTACCAGCTCCTGTCCTTATACAGCAAACTTGGTGAGAACTTGGTTAGAACTGTTCAGCACATCTAGGGTCTATGCGTACTCAATCCTCTAAGGTACATAATAAATTGATTATTTTCATTGCCTGCCTCAGCTTCAGTTAATTTTGACTTTTTTTTAAAGCTTTTAAGTTATTTTTTATTTGTATCACTAGATTTACTTTTACTTAAATAATTAAAAATTTGTTTTCAGATTTATCTTCTTTACTCTGACTTATGAGTGCAGAAGGCCAGGATGGAGTATCTTCAGTGGCACTGACTTTTTTCTTATTTTGTGCAAGTTTTTTAGCCTATATACTCTAAATAGAATGCCTTCAAAGTTAAGTATTTGCTAACATTTTTTTTCTCTTTCTGATGATTCATATCCAGTATTTGCCCCTTTTTTGGCCATACTGTGCTGCTCAGGTAGTGAAATCTTAGTTTCCCCATCAGAGATGGAACTTGTGCCTCCTGCAGTGGAAATGTGGAGCCCTAACCACTGGATTGCCAGAGAATTCCCTGTTGTTTGTTTTTGAATTCAGCATAGCATCTTAAGTTCCTGTAACTTTGAAAGAGATGATTTAAAAAAATTAACAGATTTAGTGCTTACCACCATACATAGAATAGCAAATAACCAATTTCCATTGTCTTTCTTCTTGAATTCCTTTTTTTTTTTTACTGTTAGAAAAGATTAGCATAATAGCTCTCAGGAAGTAAGTGCTTAACATTTGTTTGTATCATTTTCTAATCTGCCTACAAAGCTAGTGTGGTTCAGTGGTAAAGAATCTGTCTGCCACTCAGGGGATTGAGTTCAGTCCCTGGGTCAGGAAGATTCCCTGGAGAAGGAGATGGCAACCCATTTCAGTATTCTTGCCTGGAAAATCTTATGGAAAGGGGAATCTGGCTGGCTACAGTCTATGGAGTCACAAAAGAGTCAGACATGAGACTAAATAACAGCAACAACATAACACTATAACTAGCAAGAGAAATGAAAACATAGGGGTACATTGGTACATTGCCCTTTGTGTCTGTTCCATTTTTTGTTGAGATTTTAATTTTTATGTTTATCCAAATGATAAATGCACTGTTAGTAGTACTAAAAGATTCTTTTTTACACACATCAAAACAGTACCTTGCTGCCTGACTCGGCAAGGAATGTAGAAGCAGCTATTCATTAAAAATGTTTATTTTTTATTTTGGCTGTACTGAGTCTTCATGGCCGAGCACAGACTTTCTCTAGTTGCCTTGCTTGGGCTTCTCCTTGCAGTGCCTCTCTTGTTGTGAAGCAAGCTCTAGGGTGCTCAGGCTTCGGTAGTTGTGGTACAAGGCTTAGTTGCTCTGGGGTGTGTGGGGATCTTCCTGGAGCAGGAACTGAACCTGTATCCTTGCATTGGAAGACAGATTCTTAACCACTGACCCACCAGGGAAGTCCAGAAGCAGCTATTCTTGACATCAGTTTTAGATATTGTCTTTCAGTATACCACAAATTTTGGTTAGCCCAGTAGTATTAAACAAAGTTTTGTGTTTTTATGACTAAGTATTTTTTGTTCATTTCTGAGTCAAAAGCATACTATAATTGCTTTCTTATCTTAAAAGTTTTTCTTTTTTCCTGGGATTAATAATTGTCTTGTATTTTCATTTTCCTAAATCTTTGTATACTTTGTAGGCACTTCTTATATAATTGCCCACTTATTTAATGAATCAGGTAGTCTATCATTTCGATTCTTCATAAATTCTAAAATTCTAAAATAGGAAAAAAGTTTTACCATTTTGATTGGTGGTTTGCCTGAGTATGGAATTCTTGGTTGGAAATAACTACCCTTAAAAATTTTGAAGCTACTTCTCCATTGCTTTTTAGCTGTCAGTGTTTATTAAGAAGACCAATGAAGTTCTGATTCTCATCCTTTGTATAGGATTTTTCTCTTTGGATTTAGTGTGTTTCCTGTATCCAGTTTATCTCTGCTATTTCTCATGGTAGTGTGCTGCCCCTCACTCATCGTACTGGGTACATAGTGTCCCTTTTAATCTAGTAAATCATGTTAGGAATCATGAGTTTAGTTAAGGGAGAATTGTTTTTTTTAATTAAAATCTTTTTAAAACACTTTGATTGCACTGAGTCTGTTGTGGCATGCAGGCTTCCTGCTAGCAGTGTTTGGGCTTAGTTGCCCTACAGCGTATGGAATCCTAGTTCTCTGACCAGGGATCAGATTTGCATCCCCTGCCTTGGAAGGTGGATTCTCAACCATGGGACCACCAGGGATGTCCCTGAAATTATTTCTGATAGGTCCTCAGTTTTGTTGTCATTGTTTGCTTTTTCTGTATTCTTTATTTGGATGTTGGACCTTCTGAACTGATCTTGCTGTTTATCTATTTCTGTTTTGCTCTCTGAGGCTGTTTCTATTTTGTCTTCCATCCTTCACTTAAATTTCTAAATTTTATTATACTTTTAGTTTCCAAAGGCTCTTTTATACTTTTTGAATGCTTATTTTTTATCATCTGCTTTTGTTTCTTGGGTGCATATTTCCTCTTAATTTCATGAGGATGTTAATCAGCCAGTTGTTTTTCTGTTTCAGTTTTCTGAGGTTTTCTTCTGCTCTTAGGACTTCTGCTCAGAGTTCCTTTGTACCGTTTGTTTTGGCCTGTCTTGTTAGGGACTTTGCTTACAAATTTAGTGACTTATAGCCATCCATCTGAATTTAAGACAAGTTCCTATTAAGGTGACTGGGAGCTCTGTATGTGTAGCAGAAATTGGGGGCTGATTGGCTTCATTATAGGTAGTATGGCTGGGTTCTTTTATCGGGATGCCACCATCTGGTTAGTTTATTCAGAGGAAAATCCTCCAGTCATCTGTTCAGGATTCACAGACCTGGTTACAACTCTGAGCCAGTGGTTGCTGAAATTTCACAGTTTAGAGCTAGATTTTCAATGCCCCTTTGCTCAGATGTACGTGATGTCTCCAAGTCCAGATTTCCTCTTGTTTACCCTTTCTGCAGTTTTCTACGCTGAGGGAGAGCGAATTACCTTGTAGCGTATAGTGAAGGAATTGGCACGTGCGTGCATTTGTACGTGAGTGTGTACGCATGCGTGTAGGTGGGGGGAGGTAGAAAGGGTGAAAGGGGGGGTGGTGTTGATTGTTTTCTCAGATTTTATCTCATTCTCCCTCCCCCCCACCCCCCGTTTAACTTTTCTTGACCCCATCCTTCTTGGATACATACACCACCACTGTGCATGGCAACTCCCTACCCCCTGATGTGTGGTACCTCAAGTTTCTCTAGTTTTTGCTGCTGTGTGGTCTAAGATACATTGCTTTTGGAGTTGTCATACTGCAGCATCCTTTTCTGGAGAAGGCGATGGCACCCCACTCCAGCACTCTTGCCTGGAAAATCCCATGCACGGAAGAGCCTGGTGGGCTGCAGTCCATGGGGTCGTTAAGAGTTGGACAAGACTGAGCGCCTTCACTTTCATTTTTCACTTTCATGCATTGGAGAAGGAAATGGCAGCCCACTCAAGTGTTCTTGCCTGGAGAATCCCAGGGACAGGGGAGCCTGGTGGGCTGCCGTCTATGGGGTCGCACAGAGTTTGACACGACTGAAGTGACTTAGCAGCAGGGGCAGCAGCAGCAGCATCCTTTTCTGATCTGTTAAATCAGCTGCTGCTTGTCTCCTTTCCAGCTCCCCAAATTTTGTAACTGTTGTCTCCCTTTGTGTTTGTTTTCTCTTTGTGACTCTCGCCGTTTTATGTCATTCAGTTGATAAGTTTTTAGAAGGAGAGGAGGTATTTTTAAATTTTAAGTGGAATTAACTGCCTGTGCTCATGATGCAGTCTTTTCCCATTTCTTCAAAGATCTTGTTTTATCTTTTTTCTGTATTTTTTACACCCCCCCCCCCCCCCCGGCCCACTCACTGAGCTCACAATTGTTTTTGAATTTTCCCATGGATTTTAGTTTTCCTTTAAACGTTTTCACCTTTTTGTCTTTCTCTTTCACTAGTGAGCCTTCTGGAAGAATAAAGCCATTAGTTGATACCTCTGTTTCAGCTGCCTAGTATAGCCTTTTAGTTGTACTTAATGATTAACATATAACTTAATTCTTTTTTTTTTTTTTTTTTTTGCTACACTGAGTGGCATAGGGGAATCTTAAGTTTCCCTACCAGGGATCCAATCCAGGCACCCTGCAGTAGAAGCAGGGAGTCTTAACTACTGGCCTGCCAGGGAGGTCGATTTGAGCAGTAGCATATGTAATCTGCATTTGCTGTAAGACTCTCATCATGGAGATTGTCTGTTTTGTCTTTCACTGACCTTTATTTATTTAAAAATCCATGTTCAACAAATATAATACAGCATAGGAAAAATTGTCCTCCTTTAGGATCTGGTATATTTCCTCCTTTTTGATAGCTCTATGATACGTATTCTGTTTTTCTTTTTGTTCTGGCTGTCATGCAGTCCACAACCAAATCTGGTCTTTAGTTACATCAGTTGTGTTAATTTGATTATTAGTATATTTGTTCTCTTCTCCTCGTCCTTTGGAGTTTAGGACTTCACCTCTTATCTCTGTTTCTCTGCGTGTTGATTTCATTCTCTCATACTACAGACTCTCTACTTCATGAGGCTGGAACCATGACTGCTGGCAGCTCTTGACTCTCATCTTCTAGCCCCTTCTACCAGAAGAAGGGGCTGTCTTGAAGAATCCTGGGAAGGACTCTGATTGGCCTGTCTTGGATCATGTACCACCATCCCTGTGGCTGGAGTGGGGAGGGTACTAAGAATGACAACCCTCACTAGAACTACATAGTTGGAGTCAGGGGTAAGAGCAGTTTCCCTGAATCAGGGGGATGTCCCTCATACTGGCTTTCAATGTTCATTTTTCTATTTTCTTATTGTTACACTGTAGGTACTTTACTTGTAGTCTGCCTCAAATCCTTTTCTGAAAAAATTTTAGGTATAAATAAGTAAAATATCACAAACTCCTATCTGGTCATTTTTCAAATCATTACATTTGACTGCTAAAATGTCTGTCACTCTATTGATTTTTTTGCTTTTAGCTTCACATGGCCAAATCCAAAACTTTCTTTTCTGTTTCCATTAAACTTAATCTACCTTCAGCATTTTAAACTGATCAGTTTATCTTTTTTGCAACTTTCTTTATTCATGACTTCTGAGAAACTGTTTTCTTCTTTTACCTCTCTAAACATAACCTTTTGGATTCCTATTTAGCATTATTTGTTTACTTCTTGAAGAAAATTTTAAGTTTACATGGTTACTTTTCTGGCCTATTTATTTGATTACCTCACCCTATGTAAATTCATGCATGGATACAGATGCCTCTAGGGATCACTTAGCACCTGACAGTTCTAGCCTTCAGATCTGTATTTGCAGTTGCCTTCTGGACTTCCCTGGTGGCTCAGACAGTAAAGCGTCTGTCTGCAATGCGGGAGACCTGGGTTCGATCCCTGGGTTGGGAAGATCCCCTGGAGAAGGAAATGGCAATCCACTCCAGGACTATTGCCTGGAAAATCCCATGGACAGAGGAGCCTGGTAGGCTACCGTCCATGGGGTCGCAAAGAGTCGGACACGACTGAGCCACTTCACTTCACTTCACTTCTGGATATCTATGTTTAGGTATCCTGCTGCTGCTACTGCTAAGTCCCTTCAGTCGTGTCCGACTCTGTGCAACCCCATAGACGGCAGCCCACCCGGCTCCCCCATCCCTGGGATTCTCCAGGCAAGAACACTGGAGTGGGTTGCCATTTCCTTCTCCAATGCATGAAAGTGAAACGTGAAAGTGAAGTCGCTCAGTTGTGTTCGACTCTTAGAGACCCCATGGACTGCAGCCTACCAGGCTCCTCCGTGCATGGGATTTTCCAGGCAAGAGTACTGGAGTGGATGCCACTGTATCCTAGGCATCTTAAATTTAATTTCTCTACTTCTGTAGTCACTGACATACCTAAGCCCTAATTTTTTGTCTAGATGGTATATTTGACATGACTCAAAATATATAAAAAAGATATTCAGTAAAAATTCTCTCTCCTAAACCTATTATTTGTCCAGTTTTGCTTTCTGTCTTTCTCTATTGTTAACTAGCTTTTAATTCATTTCTTAGTTTCTTTATGTATGTACCTATTTATGCATATATGGACTCTTTTGTTTTCTACAAAAAGGTAGCATATTACACATTCTTAGAGTGAACTTCTTTTTTCTCTTTACCTCCCTCCTTTCAGTAGAGTCTCCTCCCCCCCACCCATATCTCAAGATTATTGCCTCTAAAGCAAATATGATTGTTATTTCCCATCTTCCTATAGTGTTACTTAACTGTTGGTGCAACAAAGATTTCTTTTCAGGTTCACAGTATTTTCACTATCACATGTAATTTCTGCACAAGATATAGCTGAGTAAAAACACCCCTCCTCCCGCCACAACAATAAAAATTTAGTTCTGTATATGTGTGTGTGTATATAGTAGGCTCAGATATTTATGGTGATATATAGCTCTAGAGACAAGTAGAAATTACAGCTGCCCTAACATGGTATGAAATTTTCTTTTCCCATCTGTATTGTCCCTACCCCTCCTCTTTTTTACTTTCTGCACTGTCTTCCCATAGCCATGAATAGATAGATAATGATTACTCCAAAGGATTACTTTCTACATGCCATTCTCAGATGCTGCCAGTGCTTTTCTGTTCTCTTAAGTCCCAAAGCCCAGAGTATTTGTTGTCTTCTAACTTCAAAAATTTTGCTCTTAGTGTAGTGCACATGTGCTCATTTTTGATAATTGGGGAAAGAAAGATAAGTAGAAAAAAATCCACAATCTGATGCTGAGATATCAAGGTGGTATAGTAGTAGTGTTAAGATCATGGGCTTTGGAGTCAAGTGGACTCGATTTATGACTGGGCAAGTTTATCTTCTAAGCTTCAGTTTCCTCGTGTGAAATACCACGAAGCTCTAATAATAGTGTCAGGTACTGTCAGGTGCTTGTATAGAGGAATATTTTCACCCTCTCAACTGGACAAAATATAGGCACTATTTTAATGAGGTTTTTTTTTTTAATGATGAGGCAACTTAAGGCATAGAAAGGTTTAATGATTTGTTCAGGGTCACGTAAAAGTGGGCAAGCCAAGTTTTGAACCCTGGACACTCTAGAGATGATGTTGTTAAGCACTGTACTTCAGATTATAGTTCAGGCAAGTAGCTGCAGGTGTTAATACATAAGTATATGTGAATATCTTTATCTTGATGTTATTTTAGAATACAAAATGAAATAACATCAATGTGATGGGATTAGGATGTATATTATCAGCCATCAGTACACTGTTCTCTCATGTTTGGATCTTTGTGTGATTTCATTACTTTCTGCTGTTGTATATGTATGTTTTAACCCCCTGAGTTCCTACCATATTCCTTTTGTCTTTAAAATTATAGTTTCATGTTACTTAAGACTTTCCAGAAGTTTTTTTTTTAATCTTCACTTCTTTGGCAACATGCAATTAATGTTTATGGATAGATGACTGCTTTTGGCAACTGACTTTTGGGGGAAGTGCTAGTTTTATTTTTTCCCAAACACACTCCGTTTCTTTGATATATGGATATGTATGTCAAAACATACTTCTTTTGTCATTTGTACAAATAGTTGTGCATTATAAGCCATAAACGGATTGATATTTTATTCATATTCAAACAGATTCCTAATTTCTTTGGACCAACACTATGCATTTTAATTTACTTTTCTCACTGTGTGTTTGTGTGTAGGATTATCATAACTTAATTTTTATTGCGTTAAAAAATATTTATTTATTTGGCTGTGCTGGGTCTTCATTGGTGCCCATTGGCTTTCTCTAGTTGCAGTTGCTGTGGTTTCTCCTGTTGTGGGGCACAGGCTCTAGGTGCATGGACTTAAGTAGTTGTGATGCTTGGGCTCAGTAGTTGTGGTACTTGGGCTTAGTTGCCCTGAGGCATGTGGAATCTTCCTGGTTCAGGGATCAAACCTGTGATCCCTGGGGAGATGCAGGATCTCCCCTGCATTTGGCAGGCAGATTCTTAACCACTGAATCACAATGGAAGTCCTGTAACTTTAACTTACTTTTTATTGTAAGATCTTTGTTGCAAAGTAAGAGGATGAACTACCCACTTAAAATAATCAAGTGAGTATCTATGTATTTAGTGATCAAGCTTTAATAAATAGGGCATTGCCCATACCTTTGACTCCTGTGTGACTCTCTCTGCGTGCATTCCTCTCTTCATCAGAAGGAAACACTTTACTGAATTTTGTATTGTTCTTTTCTCAGTTTTATTTCTAAACAGTATTTTGTTTAGTTGTGGCTGTTTTGAACTTCCTGTAAATGGAGTAATGCTGTATTGATATATTTGATTCACAGTACTTCTCTGAGATGCATCAGTTTGATGAATATACCTATAGTTTATTCATTTTCTTTGTTCTATAATATTTCAGTATGTGAATACACCACCATCTGTTCTCTTGTTGATGTATCTGTAGGTTTTTGTCAGTGTTGTGCAGTTTATGAACACTTCCGTGAATGTACTTGTACGCCTGTAGGAGTTTAGCTCACAACTGATCAAACTGCTGGGATTGCTCCAAAAAGGATCATAAAATCAATTTAGCAGGGAGCAACCAGCATTAAAAAATTAGGACAGAAAAAAAATTGACAGTGCATTTTCAGTGTCGTGTGTGTGTGTGTGTGTGTTTGTGTACGGAATTGCAATGAAAAGTGTATTTCTTAGAGTGGTTCATGATCAGGAAGGCTCAAGAAATAATTACTCTAGGATATGTCCTAGAGGTGGAGTTGGTAGGTTGTTAGGAAGGCCACTCCTTTTCCAGAAGTGGTTGCTTCACTTCACTTTCCCATCAGTGCATGGCTTCTTCCCTCAGCATCCTTAGTGCAGTGCTTAGTATGTCAGTATTCTTAAATTTAGTCATTTTGTTAGTCCCATTGTGATTTTTACTTTAATTCCCTGATAATAATGATGGTAAAACCCCTTTTTGTATGCTTATAGGCCATGTAGATTTTCTCACTTGTGACTTGGAGATGGCTTCTCTGGGTTAGTGGGTTTTTTTTTTTTTTTAAATTCTTTTAATAAAAAGTTTTTAATTACAGTGTAGTCAGAATTTTCAGGTGGGTTTTTTTGGTTGTGTTTCTGTTCTTTTTTCTTTTTATGGTTAATGTTTTTTTGCAACTTGTTAAATCTTGTCCTAACTTGAGGTCATGAAATGATTTTCCTATAAAGGAATTTTTTTTTTTTTAACTGCTTTTTACATTTTGGTCTATAACCAACCCATCTGGATTTGATTTCATGTATAGAATAAAATAGGGCAAAAACATTTTATGTACATTATTTATGTATTTTATATAAATTATATACATAATATATATTACATATTATATTAAGTAGGAACATCTAGTTACTTTAACACCTTTCATTCTTATTTTACTGTACTGTGCCACCATGTCATGAATCAGCCCTTCATATATGTGTAGATTTCTTTTTGGACTTGCTGTTCTGTGCTTTCATCTTTGTGCCAATGGCCAGTTTTAAAATTGCTCTAGCTTTTTAAAATCTGGACATGAGATATCAAATAAAATGATCATTGATATTTCCTTCTCAAATAAAATGAGCATTGATAGTTGCCGTTTGTTTTTGTCTTATTTTTATTATCTTACCTGTTGCTCTTTGCATTTGATTACCATTTAGAATCATATTGTTCCATGAAAAATCCATTTGGTGTTTTGATTAGCTTTGCATTCATTCTGTAAATCAGTTTGTGACATCTGTTTACAGTTTTTAATCTTTGAGTCTATGAACATAGTGGTCTCCAATTGTTAGGTTTTCTTTTTTAATTCTGGTGAAATGTATACAACATAAAATTGATCATTAGCCATTTTTGAGTATGCGAATCAGTGGCATTAAATACATTCATAATGTTGTATAACCATCACCAGTATCTATTTCCAGAACTTTTTCATCATTCCAAATGGAAAGTACCCATTAAAGTAGAACTCCCCATTCCACCCTCTCCCTAGGCCCTGGTAACTTCTAATATTCTACTTTCTGTCTTTATGATATTTATCTGCTATCTATACCTCATTTAAGTATGATCATGCAATATTTGTCCTTTGTATTTAGCTTATTTCACATAGTTTTATTAAAACTTTTAACAGCATGTTGTACATGTGTCAGAATTTTCTTTTTATGGCTGAATAATATTCCATCATGTGTATGCATCACATTAAAAAAAATAATAATTATTTATTTTTGGCTGTGTTGGGCCTTTGTTGCTGCATGGGCTTTTCTCTAGTTGCAGTTAGCAGAGGCTACTCTCTCCTTGCCATGTCTGCGTTTCTCATTATGGCGGGTTCTCTCTCTCTCTGGAGCACAGGCTCTAGGGCTTGCTAGCTTCAGTAGTTGCGATTCCCAGGCTCTAGATCACAGACTCAGTACTTGTGGTGCATAGGCTTAGTTGCTCTGTGGCATGTGGGATCTTCCTGGATCAGGGGTTGAACCTGAGTCTCCTGTATTTGGCAGGCAGTTTCTTTACCACTGAGCCATCAGGGAAGCCTCACATTTTGTTTATCCATTCATGTTTTGATAGACAGTTGGATTGTTTCAACCTTTTGTTTCAACCTGTGAATAATGCTACTGTGAACATTGATGTACATGTATCTATTTGAGTCCCTCTTTTAAGTTTTTTTTCAGGTATATATTAGTGAAATTGCTGGATTATATGATAATTCTGTGTTCAGCATTTTGAGGAACTGCCAAAATGTTTTTCACAGTGACTGTACTATTTTATGTTCCTATTGGAAACACACGAGAGTTCTAGTTTCTCCATACCCCTTCCAGCTCAATATTTTGATAAGAGCTATGTTAATGGTGTGAAGTGGTGTCTCCTTGTGGTTTTGATTTGTATTTCCACACTGACTAATAACTCTGAGCATCTTTTCCTGTGCTTTTTGGCTATTTGTAAATCTTTGGAGGATTTGCCTATTCAGTTCTTTGCCCATTTTGTAACTGGGCTGTTTGTCTTTTTGTTGTTGAGTTGTAAGAGGTTTTTGTTTACTTTTTGATCTAGACTCTTATACATGATTTACAAATATTTTCTCCTGTGGGTTTGTTCACTCTTAATGATAGTGTTCTTAGATGCACATAAGTTTTAATTTTGATGATGTTCAGCTTTTTTTTTCTCGATGCTTGTGCTTTCCATGTCATGTCCAAGAAATCATTGCCAAATCCAGTATCACATAGATTTCCCTTACATTTTCTCTTTGTAAGTGTTTTTTAACCCTTACATTTATTTAGGATTTGATCCATTTTGAGTTAATCTTTGTATACGTTATAGTTAGGTTTCAGCTTTATTGTTCCCATGTGGATATCTGCTTTTCCTTGCATCATTTGTTGAAAAGGTGCTTTCCCCCTCTATTGAATGGCTTGGCTTCTTTATCAGATAAAGTCATTTGACCATGTATGCAAGGATTTAGAGCTTCCCAGGTGGCTCAGTGAATAAGGAAGCCACCTGCAATGCAGGAGACACAGGAGATGTGGATTTGATCCCTGGTCAGGAAGATCCCCTGGAGGAGGGCATGGCAACCCTCTCCAGTATTCTTGCCTGGAGAACCCCATGGACAGAGGAGACTGGCAGGCCCCAGTCCATAGGGTTGCAGTGAGTTGAGCACATGCATTCAAGGATTTATTTCCGGGCTCTCTGTTCTTTTCCATTGTTTCATATGTCTGCCTTTATGCCTGTGCAGACAGCTTTGGTTACTGTAGCTTTGTAGTCTGTTTTGAAATGTGGAAATGTAAGTCCTCTGACTTTGTTCTTCATTTTCATGATTTTAGTGTCGATTCAGGGTACCTTGAGATTTTAAATGAATTTTAGGAATTATTTCTCTGTTTCTTTGTAAAATGTTCTTGGGATTTTGGTAGCAATTGTACGGAATCTGTAGATCACTTTGGATAGTGAATGCATCTTAACAACATTCTTCCAATCCATAAACTTAAGTTGTGTCATCTTTAATATTTTTTAGCAGCATTACGTAGTTTTAAGTATACAAGTTCTTTGTCTCTGGATAAGTTTATTCTCAAAGTTTTCTTTTCTTTTTTTATGCTCTTATAAATGCAATTAATTGTTTCCTTAATTTCATTTTTGGATTGTTCATTAATAGTTAGACAGTTCATTTCACTTTATTCTTTTTCAAAATTGTTTTGGCTGTCTAGTTTCTTTACACTGTTGAGTTTAAATTTAATTATATATATATATGAGTAACCTGTCTTTGTCCAAAATCTTGCTAGAATTTTGATAGGATACTGTTAAACTGAATATCAATTTGTGGAGAACTGGCACCTTTACTATGTTGAATTTTCTAATCCATGAATATTCTGTGTCTTTCCATTTATTTATGTCATCTTGTTTATTCTGTTCAGTTTTGTATAATTTTCAGCCAAAGTCCTGTGCACATTTTGTGGATTCATACCCTAAGTATTTAATTTTGAGGGAAGCAATTTATATAGTGTTGTATGTTTAATTTTCATGTCCATGTATTTATTGGTGTATTTGTGCATGCTCAGTCGTGTCCGACTCTGCGACCCCCTGCACTGTAGCCTGCCAGGCTCCTCTATCCATGGAGTTTTCCAGGCAAGAATACTGGAGTGGGTTGCTGTTTCTTCACCAGGGGATCTTCCTGACCCAGGGATCAAACCCTCATCTCTTGCATCTCCTGCATTGACAGGCAGATTCTTAATCACTGCACCTCTTGGGAAGCCCATTTATTGGTAGTATATGGAAATAACAATTGATTTTTATGTTTATCTTGCATCCTACAACCTTGTTGCCTTCACTTACTCTGGGAGTTTTGTTAGAGTGATAATTGTGTCATCTACAAATAAGATTATTTTTATTTCTTCCTTCTTAATTTATGTGCCTGTTATGCTTGCATAATTGTTTCAGCACCATGTTGATTAAGATTGATGAGACTGGATGTACTTTTTTCTGACCTCAGAGGCATTGTATTTTTTTAAGGATTTTTGTGTCTATTCATGAGTTCTGTTATCTGTAGTTTTACTCTTTGTCTAGTTTGGGTATTGGAGTAAAAGTACCTTTATAAAATGAGTTGGCAAATGCTCCCTTATTTTCTATTTTCTGAAAGAGGTTGCATAAAATTGATGTTAATTCTTCTTTAAACATTTTAGACAGTTCTCCTTTGAAACTATCTGGATTGTCTTTTTCTTTTTTGGATAGTTTTTTGAAGTTAAAATATAAGACTATTCAGATTGCCAGTTTTTTGATTGGTGGGTTGGAGTAGTTTGTGTTTTTCCAATAAGGGAATCCATTTTGTCTGAGCTGTGACACTTAGGTGTGTGATGTTATTGGTAGCATTCCCTTATCCTTTTGATGTCTATAGGATTTGTATTGATAGCCCCTGTCTCATTCCTCATATTTGTCAAGTGTTGATAGATTTATCAATTTTTTGATCTTTTAAAAGGACCGTCTAGTTTTGTTGATTTTCTTCTTTTTTTTTTTTAAACGTCACTGATTTCTGCTCTATATTTTATTTTTTGCTTCCTTTTTCTTGCTTTGGGTTTATTTTTTGTTTCCTGAGATAGAATTTTAGATTACTCTTGATTTGAGACTTTTCTACTTTCCGGTGCATTGTTGCAACTTTCCCTCTTAGTGCTGGGTTAGCTATGTTCCTGAAGTTTTGAAATGTGACAATTTTCATTCAGTTGACTACTTTTAAAAATTTTCCTAAAGGGTTTTACTGTTTTATCTTCTGTTTTTTGGAGGCTTTTTCTTTTATTACTGTGCCATGTCTTTCTGGCCTCTGTGGTTTCTGAGGAGAAACCGGTGCTCATTCGTATTGGGTTTTCCCTACATAGACATTTTGTATGTCTTCAGTGTGTTACATATGTTTAAAAAGATTGTTTATTTACTTTTGGCTGTGCTGCCTTTGTTGCTGTGCAGACTTTTATCTAGTTACAGCGAAGCTTCTCATTGCAGTGACTTCTCTGTGGAGCACAGGCTCTAAGGGTGCATGGGGTTTAGTAGTTATGGCTTGTGGGCTCAGAATTTTTGGCTCCTGGGCTCTGGAGCACAAGCTCAGTAGTTGTGGCACGGGAGCTTACTTGCTCTGTGGCATGTGGGATTTTCTCAGATTAGGGATCAAACTCATGTTTCCTGCATTGTCAGGCAGATCTTTACCACTGAACTATCAGGGAAGCCTTGTAGATATATGTTTTTTGTTTTTGTATTTTACAAATTGAAGTTTTGTGGCAATTCTTGTCCTAGCAGACAAGCTTATCTGTGCCTTTAAAAAGAAAAAAAATTTACATATGGCTGTGTTGGTCTTCTTTGCTGCGAGAGCTTTTCTCCAGTTGAGGCGAGCAGGGGCTACCTCTTGAGTTGTGGCATGCCGGTTTCTCATTGTGGTGGCTCTTTTTGTTGCAGAGCACAGGCTGAATACTAGTGGAGCATGGGCTTACTTGCTCTGTGGCATGTGGGATCTTCTTGGAATAGGGATCAAGCCCATGTCTCCTGCATTAGCAGGAGGATTCTGTACCACTGAGCCAGCAAGAAAGCCCTTTTTTTGCCATTTTTCTAAAAACATTTGCTCACTTCATGTCTCTGTGTCACAGTTTGGTAAATGCAATATTTTAAACTTTTATCATATTTGTCATGGTGATTTGTAATCAGTGATCTTTGATGTTACTGTTATGACTTGCTGAAGACTCAGGTGATTAACATTTTTTTAGCAGTAAAGCATCTATGTGTATATATATATACACACACACACACACACATAAAATTTGGTCTTGCTGTGTGATATGCAGAATCTTAGTTCCTCACCCAGGAAACTGGTTGAACCTGCACTCCCTCCATTGGGAGTGCGGAGTCTTAATCACTGGATGGCTGGGGAAGTGCCAGCAATAAAGCATTTTTTATTCAGTCATATACATTGTCTTTTTTCTTTTTTTAAGAGATAATGGTGTTGAATACTTAATAGACTCCAGGATAGGGTAAACATAACTTTTATATGTGCTTGGAAACCAGAAAAATCATGTTATCCTTGTATTGCAGTACTCTTGAACCAGAGTCAAAGTATCTCTGGGGTATGCCTGTAAGTATGATGTTTTTTCTCTTGGTGCTTTCTGGATATTTTCCTTCTCTTTAGATTTCATAAGTTTACTTAGAATTTGTTTAGTTGTGGATGTCCTTGGGAATATCCTGTTTGAGGTTTGGTCAGTTTCTTAAACCTGTAGTTTTATAAAGTCTTGCCAGATTTGGGTATTTTTCAGTTATTACTTATTTGAGGACTTTTTTAGTTCTACATTATTTCTCCTGTCCTTCCTGAGACATTGATGACGTGAATGTCAGGTTTTTTTTCTTGTAGTCCCAAGGATGCATGAGACTTTTCTTTTTCAGTCTGTTTTCTGTCTCTTGTTTACATTGAGTAACTTGTTTGTAGTATTTCCCAGTTCACTGATTCTTTTACTCTTTTTTTTTTTTCATTCTTAAAGTCAACCAGTGAGCTCTTTGTTTTTCTTCTTATACTTCACTGTTCTGAAATTTGTATTTTGTTCTTCCTTATATCTTCAATTTTTTGCTTAAGTTTTCATTTCTGTGTTCATAATTGTGTGTTGAATAATATTTATCAGGGCTGCTTTAAAATCTTCATCAGATAATTTCTAGACAATATATGCAGTTGTCTATAGTTGTTAGACAATAATAACATCTCTATCATGTTAAAATTACAAACATATGGGAATTCCCTGGAGGTCCAGCGGTTAGGACTCTGCACTCCCACTGTCAACGGAATAGGTTCAATACTTAGTTGGGGAACTAAGATCCCAGAAGCCTCATGGTGTGGCCAAAAAACAAAACAAGCAAACAAATTTAAAACATCTTAGTGTTGACTTTTGATTGAAACTTGATCAGTTTTATATTATGTTAAGGGGCTTTGCATCTTTTATAAATCTGTTTTAACTAGCTTTCTGTGACACTTGTCTGACAGAGGAGGAGTATGGACACCATATCCTTATGCCAGGCAGGGATAAAGTTCAAGTTTCCTACTTGGCCCCTGTTGACATTTGAGGGAAACTGCCTATTAATGTCAAGCAAAGTTGGAAGTTATGGATCTATACTTGATCTCCACAATGCATGTGGCCTCATTTGACACTTTGTGTTGGTGGGAGTCTTGACTCAACCCTAGACTTTCACTGATGCCATACCAGGGAGCTTCCCTGGTAGCTCAGCTGATAAAGAATCCGTCTGCAATGCAGGAGACCCTGGTTCAATTCCTGGGTTGGGAAGGTCCCCTGGAGAAGAGATAGGTCACCCACTCCAGTATTCTTGGGCTTCCCTGGTGGCTCAGCTGGTAAGAATATGCCTGCAACATGGGAGACCTGGGTTTGATCCCTGGGTTGGGAAGATCCCCTGGAGAAGGGAATGGCTACCCACTCCAGTATTCTGGCCTAGAGAAGTCCATGGATTGTATAGTCCATGCGGTTGCAAAGGTTCTGACAGGACTGAGTGACTTTCACTTTCAATTCATTTGCTCATTATTAATGAATGGAGGTTGAAGTCCAGGCTTCCCATGTTGTCTGCATTGATAGCATGGGGAAAGGTGGTCATTACCTGCCAGCAAGGATGAAAGTCCTGATTCCCTACTTGCTATGCTCTTTCACTACCCCATTGGGAATCTTGAGATGATTTAGTCTCACAAAGGTGGATATCTAGGTTCATTCCCCAATTGATCATTGCAGAAATGGGTGGGGTCAGTGTTTTTCTCTGGTGGTGCGCTGGAGTAGAGCAGCTACTGTCTAAAAGTTTTCTTTTTATCTTTTGTGTCCTCTTCTTGGTCCTTTGTCTGGACCAAGTTTTTGTCAGGATCTTTTTTTGGCCTCTACTTAGTGTGCTTGTAGGTAATCATAGAACCATTCAACTTCAGCTTCTTTGGCATTAGTGGTTGGGGCATAGATTTCTGTTACTGAGATATTGAATGATTTGCCTCGAAAACGAACAAAGATTATTCTGTCATTTTTGAGATTGCACCCAAGTACTGCATTTCAGATAATGACCTACAAAAACCTTCTAGAACTAACACACAAAAAAGATGTCCTTTTCATCACAGGGGATTGGAATGCAAAAGTAAGAAATCAAGAGATACCTAGGGTAACAGGCAAGTTTGGCCTTGGAGTACAGAATGAAGCAGGGCAAAGGCTAACAGAGTTTTGCCAAGAGAATGCACTGGTCATAGCAAACACCCTCTTCCAACAACACAAGAGACGACTCTAAACATGGGTATCATCAGGTGGTCAATACCAAAATCAGATTGATTATATTCTTTGCAGCCAAAGATGGAGAAGCTCTATACAGTCAGCAAAAACAAGACCGGGAGCTGACTGTGGCTCAGATCATGAACTCGTTGTTGCCAAATTCAGACTTAAATTGAGGACGTAGGGAAAACCACTAGACCAAATGGTATGGATATGACCTAAATCAGATCCCTTGCAGTTATACAGTGGAAGTGACAAATAGATTCAAGGGATTAAATCTTGATAGTGCCTGAAGAACTATGGACGGAGGTTCCAGACATTGTACAGGAAGCACGGATCAAGACCATCCCCAAGAAAAAGAAATGCAAAAAGGCAAAATTGTTATCTGAAGAGGCCTTACAAATAGCTGAGAAAAGAAGAGAAGCAAAAGGCAAAGGAGAAAAGGAAAGATGTTACCCATCTGAATGCTGAATGCAGAGTTCCAGTGAAAAACAAGGAGAGATAAGGAGGCCTTCCGCAATAAACAATGCAAAGAAATAGAGGAAAACAATAGAATAGAAAAGTCTAGAGATCTCTTCAAGAAAAGAGATAACTAAGTCTAAAGGTACCAAGGGAACATTTCATGCAAAGATAGGCATAATAAAGGGCAGAAACCGTATAGACTTAACAGAAGCAGAAGGTATTAAGAAAAGGTAGCAAGAATACACAGAAGAACTATACAAAGAAAATCTTAATGACTCAGATAAACATGATGGTGTGATCACTCACCTAGAGCCAGACATCCTAGAATGTGAAGTCAAGTGGGCCTTAGGAAGCATCACTATGAACAAAGCTAGTGGAGGTGATGAAATTCCAGCTGAGCTATTTCAAATCCTTAAAGATGAATCTGTGAAAGTGCTACACTCAATATGCCAGCAAATTTGGAAAACTCAGCAGTGGTCACAGAACTGAAAAAGGTCAGTTTTCATCCCAGTCCTAAAGAAGGGCAGTGCCAAAGATTGTTCAGACTGCCACACAGTTGCATTCATATCACACTCTAGCAAAGTAAGGCTCAAAATTCTCCGAGCGAGGCTTCAACAGTACATGAACCGAGAACTTCCAGATGTTCAAGCTGGGTTTAGAAAAGGCAGAGGAACCAGAGAGTGAAAAAGTTCGCTTAAAACTCAGCATTAAAAAAATGAAGATCGTGGCATCTGGTTCCATCCCTTTATGGCAAATAGGTGGGGAAACAGGGAGAGTATATTTTCTTGGGCTCCAAAATCACTGCAGATGGTGACTGCAGCCATGAAATACAAGTTGCTTGCTCCTTGGAAGAAAAGCTATTTCCAACCTAGATAGCATATTAAAAAGCAGAGACATTACTTTTCTGACAAAGGTCTGTCTAATCAAAGCTATGGTTTTTCCAGTGGTCACGTATGGATGTGAGAATTGGACTGGAAAGAAAGCGGAATGCCGAAGAATTGATACTTTTGTTGGAGAAGACTCTTCAGAGTCCCTGCAAAGAGATCAAACCAGTCGAACCTAAAGGAAATCAGTCCCGAATATTCATTGGAAGGACTGATGCTGAAGCTCCAGTACTTTGGCCACCTAATGTGAAGAACAGACTCATTGGAAGAGACACTAGTCCTGGGAAAGACTGAAGGCAGGAGGAGAAGAGGACCACAGAGGATGAGATGGTTGGATGGCATCACTGACTCAATGGACATGAGTTTGAGCAAGCTCCGTTTGGTGATGGACAGGAAAGCCTGGCGTGCTGCAGTCCATGGGGTTGCAGAGAGTCAGACATGACTGAGCCACTGAACTGAAGTAGTGGTGCTTTTGGGTTTGCTGACTTATTCCTTCGTGAGAATGGGACATATTAGGCAAAAAGAAAGTCCGGGGAGCTCACTGCCATGTTGTTCCTTGGGTCCTGTGGTCCCTACTTAATTTATCTTCTTTCTACCTTTCAGAATGTATGTATTTTATTTTTAATGTCCACAGTTTTTGCTTGTACTTTTAGTAGGAGCGATTGGAAAAAAGTGTTTCTTTCTGTTCCATCCTTTCAGAAATGGAGGAAGCGTAGCCTTTGATTTCATTGTTGACTGTGTTGGTTTTCCTGTTTTACATTACATTTGTTTCTGCTCTGATCTTTATTCTTTGCTCTTCTGTATTCATAAGGTATGAGATGAAGTCATTGATTTGAGTTATTTCTTTTGTAGTAAACAAGCACTTAGTGCTGTAAATTTCCCCTTCATTCATTGCTTTAAATGACCTTCCATAAGTTTTGGTAATTTTTTTTTTTTTCCTGTTTCATTTACTTTAAAATGTTGCAGGGACTTCCCTGACTGTCCAGTGGTTAAGAATCTGTGCTCCTACTGCAGGGTACACAGTTTTGATCCCTGGTTGGGGAAATAAGATCCTGCATACTAAGTGTGGCCAAAAAAAAGTGTATATTTTCTCTTTTAATTTCTTCTTTGAGCTATTGGTTATTTAGAACTATATTTGCATTCCAAATATTGAGATTTTTTCATCACTGATTATGGTCAGAGAAAATTCTATTTATGACTTAAAATCATTTAAATTTAAGAGATGTTTCCTTCTCTGAATATGATTGGTCTTGGTAAATGTTCCCTATGTCCTTGAACAGAATATTCTGCTAATTTGTATTAGTGCTCTATAAATGTCTTAATACCAGTTTGGTTGATGGAATTATTCTGGTTAATGATAGTGTTCAAGATTTCTATATCCTCACTGATTTTCTGTTCATTGGTTCTGTCAATTATTGAGAGAGGTTTGTGGAAATCTCCAAATATAATTGTGAAACTTTTCTTCTTATATTCTGTTAATTTTACTTTGTGTATTTTGAAGCTGTTTTTAGGTAAATAAATGTTTTGGATTTTTTATATCTTAATGAGTTAATAAAGCTTTATTTTTGAGAAATGATCATTTTTTTCTGATAATATTGTTAATTTTTAAATTCTTCTTTGTATGAAATTAATATAACCATTTCAGCTTTGCTTGCTTCTGCAGTATGTAATATGTCCTTTTTTTCTAGCTGCTTTAAAGATATTATAGGGAATTTGATCTTAATAAGTTTTGGTTTACATTCTTTATATTGTTTGTTGTTAATGAAATACTTTAGTCTCACTGTTCACAGTGTTCAGCAAATATGGAAAATGGTTGACATTTCTTCAAGTATATTTTCCTATACTTTCTGCTTTGTGGCTCCAGTTATAAGTGTATTTGGCTTCTTGAAGTTATCTCAAAGCTAATTTTACACTCTATTAATTTATTAAAAGTATTTTTTCCTGTGTTTCATTTTGGGTAGTAACTATTACTTGGTTTCACTGTAAATCTCATACTGTATGGTTTTCATTTTAGACCTTATAATTTTCATCTCTAGAAGTCCGCTTTTTAAGAATTCTTTGATGTTACTACTAAACATATTTGTTTCTTCTAGGTCCTTGAACTTAGGGATTGTATTGATAATGATTGTTTGAAAAGCTTGTTGCTAATTCTGTATTGTTTCAAAATTGACATTTCACGGTCTGACTAGTTTTTATTTTATTATGGAGTATAATTTCCTGCTTCTGTATATGTCTTGTAAGTTTTTGTTTTTTTTTTTTTTTTTACCTTTCAGTCATTGTGGATTTTATCTTTCTAGATTCTCTGTTTTATAGATTATGCCTAAAAATATTTTTGAACTTTATTCTATGACATGGTTAGACTATTGGAAAACATTTTGTCGCTTCTGGGTCTTGTTTTTATGTTTTGTTTGAATGGACAAGAGCTACGTTTAGCCACTTTCTGAGGCATTACCCTTCTCAGTACTCATGATGCAGTGTGAATTAGTAGGTTTTCTATTCTGGCTTTTGAGAACAGCCATTATTTGTATCCTTGTGTGAGTTCTGGGTGCTGTCACTTCAAAATGTTTTGGTGGTTCTTTCCCTGGCCTTGCATGGTTCTCTCACATGCAAGTGCTGATTAGTTGCTCAACATACTCCAGGGTGAGCCTCTGTAGATCTCTTCATTTTTCTCTCTCTCCAGCTTTCTACTCAGTGCTGGTCTCCCTTGTGAGCTCTAGCCACCTTGACTTCCTTGGACTCCCAGCTCCATTTCCTCCACTTGGGGAGCCCACAGGTTCTGCCTGGGTTCCTTCTCCCTGGTCCACGGCCTGGAGACTTCTCAAGGCAGTAAGCTGGGCATATGTGTGGCTTGTGTTGTTTGTTTCTTGTCTCCAGGGATCACTGTCCCTCATTGCTTGTCTAAAGTCTTCACTACTGTTGTTTCATACATTTTGTTAGATTTTTGTTATTTCACGCAGAAGGCTGAATCTGATCTCTTTCTTTCCATCTTGACTGGAAGTGATGATAGTGTGGGTTTATTTTGCATATTCATATTGACCAGTGATACTGAGTACATTTTGTTTATTGACCATTCATGTGTTTCTCTTGTGAAGAATTTGTTCAGAGCTTTAGCCATTTTCCTTTCTCTCCTCCTCTGTCTACTTTTTTTGTTGTGGTTTTTTTTTTTTTCCCTTGTTTGCTTTGCAGAAGGTCCTTGTATGTCTTGGATACCCGTCCTTTGTTAGGTGAGTGTTTTGTAAGTACTTTCTCCAGGTCTGTCGTTTTCTGTTTCTTTTCTTAACTGTGCCTTTGGATGAGCAGAAATGTCTAAGTCTGATGAAGTCTAATTAGTTTTTTCTTTTATAGTTATTGCTTACTGTGAGCTAAGACAGTTTTGCCTAACCCTGAAGTCATGAAGGTAATTTCCTTTGTTTCCTCTAAAACCTTTTGTTTTTTGCTAATTTATATTTAGGTCTGTGATACAGCTCAAAAAAAGTTTTGTAGGTTTTGTTTTTGTATATGATTGTTTCTTCTTTTTATTGAGATGAGTCTCCTTTCCTCACTGGATTGCTTGAAACATCACATGGCTGCAGAAGTGGGCTCTATTTCAGAAATCTTTATTCTGTTACATTGATCTGTTTGTCCTTGTATCATTGCCACACTGTTTCAGTTATTTGTAACTTTATAAAAGTCTTGAAATCAGATTTTTAAGCCCTTCAATCTTTAGTCTTTTTCTGGATTGCATTTGCTGAGTCATTAGGACTTCCATATACAGTTTTAACATTGCTTTTGTGTTTCTGAAAAAGGCTGATGGGATTGTGACTGCAGTTGCTTTGATCTATAGATCAGTTTGAGGGGAACCGACATGTTGACAATGTTAGATATTCCTATTCATTAGCATGGCATATCTCTCCATTTAGGTCATCTTTGTGTTTTTATGAGCAGTATTTTGTAGTTTTCAGCCTTTGGATTTGCATGTCTTTGTTTTTTAAAGTTATCGTAATTTTTAAATATTTCATGTCACTTGATGTTATTGTAGGGGATGTTTTAAAGAATTCAGTCTCTAATTCTTAATATATGGAAATAGAATTGACTTATGTTTATTAATTTGTGTCATAAAACTTCGCTTAACTCACGTTGGTTCTGTGAGTTTTTTGTAGATAATGTAATTCCATTTTCTAATAGTGATCATGCCATAAAACTTTTTTACCTCTCTCCAATTTGGATTCTTTTTCTTTTCTTTACTTGTTGCATTCACTTAAACCTTGGTCCCATTCTTTGGGGAAAGCATTCAGTTTTACACCATTAATTATGTTAGCTGTAGACTTTTTATTGATTATCATTATCAGGTTGTTTTAAAATATAGGTTTTATTATTGCTTAAGGTGGCAGGGAAGGCTAACAGATCTGGAGATGACTGCCATTGAAAAGGTAATTTGTTGTACTCAACAGAATTCCCCAGAGGAGACTAGGTATACTGTGACCTAGAAAGACACATGGCGAAACCCCTTAGTTAGGATGCAGAGCCTTTTGTTGGTTTCTGTGGGAATAGTTAGGGAGTTTGGTAATCAGGTTTAGGATTGTCTAGTTTGAATAATATCTAGGGCTCTGGGGAAGGGGGATTGCTGTCTGATACTGGCCCTGGGGTGATTAGGGCAGGAGAAATAGATAGCCAGTGTAAAATAAATAGGGGGGTGTGGGCTCCGAACTGGTTGGTTTGCGTATGAAAGCAAGCTGGAGAGTTGTTTGCTGTCTCCAGGAATTTGCTAACCTTGAGAGGGGCAGCTCCCCAGGATCAGCAAGGCCCCCAAGTAGGAAAAATACAGAATGAAAGGTATGATTAACAGATTAAGATCTCATCTGTTCCTTGTTTTCTGACAATTTATGACATGAATGGATGTTGTTTTATTAAATGAAATTTATGCACCTGTTGAGATAATTATATGTTTTTTACAAAACTAATATGATGAGTCTCATTGTTTTATTTTCATTTGTTATATCAATCTCGTATTCCTGGGATAAATGCCACTTGGTCATAGTATATTATCTATATATATATATATGTATGGTTTTTTTTTTTTTTGGCTGGGTTTAAATTGTTAATACTTTATTAAATTTTTTGCATCTGTGTACTTGACAGATGTTAGCCTGTAATTTTTTTTTTCTTTTTTTGGTTTTGATGGTCTGGTATATTCATTGATATTTTTCATGCTGAAATGTGATTTCAGAAGTAGTCTGTTTTCTGAAAGTGTTTGTGTGAGATTGATACAATATTTGTTCCTTGGTGTTTGATGGAATTTACCAGCGAAAAAAATCTGAGCCTGGATTTTATTTTGAGGAAAGATTTTGATAATGCATTCATCTTAAAGGGCTCTTCAGATTTTCTTTCATCTTGTAAATTTTGGTATTTTTCATGGCATTTTTTCATTTCATCTAAGTTGTTGACTTGGTTAGTGTAAAGTTAATAATTGTTTGTCTTTTAGTATCTATGGATTTTATAATGATAATTCCTTGTTTTCAGATATTGGTAATTTTGTATCTTTTAAATTAGTTTAGCTAAAAGTTTTATCAACTTTATTAATATTTCCAAAGGAATATCTTTAATGTTGAATTTAGTGTTTCTATTTCATTTTTTTCTGCTCTTTACTCTTTCATTTCTTCTTCTCACTTTGGGTTTAATTTGCATTTTTCTTTTATAGGTTCTTTAGGTAAAATCTTAGGTTGTTAATTTTATAGCTTTTCCCCCTAATGTAGTAAGGGAATATGCTTTGTATGACTTCGTTCTTAAATCATTGTGTCTTCATTCATTTCATTTGTGACCCAGAACATGGTGTTTCATGGTGAAGGTGCTAAGGTCACCTGAAAGGAATGTGTTTTGTTGTGGTTTTCGAATAGCTCAGATTATGATTTTTTGGGGAGGAGGGTCCTAATTTTGTCAGTTACTGAGACAGAGGTTAAAATATCTTACTACATTTGTGGAATTGTCTACTTTAATCCTTTACATGTGATGGGTTTTGCTATATGTATTTTGAAGGATTGTTATTAAGTGTACATTTATGATTATTCAGTTCAGTTCAGTCGCTCAGTCGTGTCCAACTCTTTGCAACCCCATGAATCGCAGCACGCCAGGCCTCCCTGTCCATCACCAACTCCCAGAGTTCACTCAGACTCAGGTCCATCGAGTCCATGATGCCATCCAGCCATCTCATCCTCTGTCGTCCCCTTCTCCTCCTGCCCCCAGTCCCTCCCAGCATCAGAGTCTTTTCCAATGAGTCAACTCTTCGCATGAGGTGGCCAAAGTACTGGAGTTTCAGCTTCAGCAGCATTCCCTCCAAAGAAATCCCAGGGCTGATCTCCTTCAGAATGGACTGGTTGGATCTCCTTGCAGTCCAAGGGACTCTCAAGAGTCTTCTCCAACACCACAGTTCAAAAGCATCAATTCTTCGGTGCTCAGCTTTCTTCACAGTCCAACTCTCACATCCATACATGACCACAGGAAAAACCATAGTCTTGACTAGACGGACCTTTGTTGGCAAAGTAATGTCTCTGCTCTTCAGTATGCTATCTAGGTTGGTCATAACTTTTCTTCCAAGGAGTAAGTGTCTTTCAATTGTATCTTCATTATTTTGACACTTATTATGAAATGTCTCCCATTATTGTCACTAATTTTCTTGGTCTTGGAATTTCTTTTGTCTGTGATGTTAAGTATAGCTACTCACTATTTTATACTTTTGATTTGTGTGGTGTATCTTTTTAAAATTCATTTGTTTTCCATCTGTTTGTGTCTATTTAGAGCATGTCTCTAGTAGATGATATGCAGTTGGGTTTTACTTTTATATCTGTGCCAGTACACTGTCTTTTAACTAGTCTCTTCAGGTTAGTCTCTTCACATTTAATGTAGTTATGTGATTGGGTTTACATTTATCATTTTATGAAGTTATTTTGTTTCATCTTTTTGAATATTACTTAAAAATAGCTCTAATGATATGTAATCTACATATCATAAAGTTCAGCCATTTAAAGTGTACAGCTCAGTAGTTTTCAGTATATTCACAGAATCATGAATCCGTCAACATTATCAATTTTGGAACATTTTCATCATTTCAAAAAGAAGCTGCTTTGTCCATTAGAAGCCAACTCCCCATTTTCCATTCTCTTAAATTCCAGCAACCACTAATCTGCTCTCTGTCTCTGTTCTGGATATTTCATATAGATGGAATCATACAATTTGAGATATTTTGTGAGTGGCTTTTTTTCTTTTAGCAAAATTTTTAAGGTTCACTCATGTTTTAGCATGTATCAGAACATTATTCCTTTTTATTGTTGAGTAACATTCCATTGTATGGATAATAGCCCATTTCATTTGTTCACTCATTAGTTAACGGGCATTTATGATTTATCTGTAGTTTGACCATTCTGAATAATGTTGTTTTGAGCATTTGCATACATTTTTTATATGTTCCATTTCTTTTGGGTGTGGAATTTTTGAGCCATGTGGTAACTGGTTTAACTTTTTGAGAAACTGCCAAAACAGCTGTACCATTTTAAACTCTGATCAGTGTTCTATGAGGGTTCTAATTTCTCTACTTGCTTGCTAACAGGATTTACCTGTTATTGTTTATTTTTTGCTTTCAGCCTTCGATTTTAGGCTTCCTAGTGGTATCTCATTGTGGTGTTGATTTGTATTTGTTAAGTGTTTGTTAGACATCTTTTCATGGGCCTTTCTGGTTATTTACATGTTTTCTTTGGAGAAATTTCTATTCGGGTTGTTGACACAATTTTTAATTGGGATATGCATCTTTTTTTTTTTTTTAAGTATTTTTTGTTTTGGCCATGCCATGTGACATGCAGAATCTTAGTTCCCTGACCAAAAATCAAACCTGTGGCCTCTGCAGTGGAAGCATGGGGTCTTAACCACTGGACCTTCAGAGATTTTGAGCCCTTTATGTATTCTGGGTATAAATCCCTATGACTGACAGTAACTTGTCAGTATTCTTTTCTGTGGGATTTTTTACTTGATGGTATCATTTGGGGGATGAAAGTTTTTAGATTTGGAAAATTCCAGTTTATTATTTCTTTGGTTGCCTCTTTTGGTGTTGTATCTAAGAAAACATTATTCAACACTAAGTCACGAAGAATTTGCTCCAGTTTTATTCTAAGAGTTTTACAGTGTTAGTTCTTACATTTAAGTGTATGATCTGTTTGGGTTACTTTTATATGTCATATGAGTAATGTGTCCAACTTAATTTTTTGCGTGTAGAGAAAAATTTTTAAGGTATCAGTTTTGTAGAGCTGTTTCTGTTTATGTCAGTTTTTTAGTGTTCCTCTGACAATTTCAACATATTTCCTTACCTTTTAATAGTCTTTATTTTAAAAATATTTATTTGGCCCTGTCAGATCTCAGGTGCATTACGTGGAATCTTTCATTGTGGCACACAGGTGCTAGAGTGCGGGCTCAGTAGTTGCAGTGCTTGGGTTTAGTTGCTCCATGGCATTTGGGATCTTGCTTCCCCCATCAGGGGTGGAACACGTGTCCCATGCATTGCATGGTGGATTCTTTTTTTTAAATTTATTTTTAATTGAAGGATAATTGTGTTACAGTATTGTTGGTTTCTGAGGTATAGCAGCATGAATCATCCATAGGTATACATATGTCCTCTCCCTCTTGAACCTCCCTCCCACCCCATCCCACTCCTCTAGGTTGTCACAGAGCCCTGGTTTGAGTTCCCTGAGTCATACAGCAAATTCCCACTGGCTGTCTGTTTTACATATCTTAGTGTATATGTTTTCATGCTACCCTCTCCATTCGTTCCACCCTCTCCTACCCCTATCCCCGCCCCATGGCCACACGTCTGTTCTCTATGTCTGCATCTCCATTGCTGCACTGTAGAAAGGTTTATCAGTATCATGTTTCTAGATTCCATATGTCTGTGTTAATATTTTTCTGACTTACTTCATTCTGTATGTAGAAGGTAGATTCTTAACCACTGGACCACCAGGGGAGTCCCAATCTACTTAGAGTATGCACTTTTAGTTAGTATTGTATCACCTTTTGTAAAGCATAGAAATCTTATATAACTAGAGATTCTTGCACATCACATCACCTCTGTCCATTATCACTTACACTGTTGTCGTATGTATTAGATCTGCTTGTTACAAACCGCACAAGACAGTATTACAATTTTTGCTTTCAATAATCATATGTACTTTTAAGAATTTAAGATCTAAAAGTCTGTTTTATTTACCCAAATATTTATCATTTACGGTGCTCTTCTTTGCCTGCTGAAGATGTGTGTTTTTCATCTAGTACCATTTCCCTTCATTCTGAAGAATTTCTTTTGGCCTTTATTGTAGTCCATATTCTCATGGTGAACTCTGTTCGCTCTTTATTACCTAAAAATATCTATTTCACCTTCATTTTGGAGGATATCTTAGTTAGAATTCCGGATTAACAGTTCTTTTTCTTCAAGCATTTTGACGATGTCTGTCTTACTATTTTGGTTTCCATTCATGATGAGAGATCAGCTATTACCTCAGTTATTGCCCTGTGTTTGATGTGTCATTTTCTCTTTCCTGCTTCTTTAAGACTTTTGCTTGCTTTTCAGCAAGCCATTTTGCTTGTTTGGGGTTCACTGTGGTTCTTGAATCCATAAATTTGTCTTTTATTAGAGGAAATTTTCATCCATTATTTTCCAAACTTTTCTTTGCTGTCATATTCTCATATTTGTACATCGCACCCCCCCCCCCCCAATTCCTGTTGCCTCCCGGTTCCAGGCCTTCGATTATACATGTTCACTTCAGACACTCAGTTGTTTCTGACTCTTTGCAACCCCATGGACTGCAGCATGCCAGGCTTCCCTGTCCATCACCAACTCCCAGAGCTTGCTCAGACTCATGTCGATTAAGTCGGTGATACCATCCAACCATCTCATCCTCTGTCCCCTTCTCCTTCCTCCTTCAGTCTTTCCCAGCATCAGGGTCTTTTCCAGCGAGTCTTTTCTTCACATCAGGTAGCAAAAGTATTGGAGCTTCAGCATCAGTCCTTCCAGTGAATATTCAGGACTGAGTTCCTTTAGGATTGACTGGTTTGATCTCTGCAGTCCCAGTGACTCTCAGGAGTCTTCTCCAGCACCACAGTTCAAAAGCATCAATTCTTCGGTGCTCAGCTTTCTTTATAGTCCAACTCTTACATCCATACACGACTACTGGAAAAAACCATAGCTTTGACTAGATGGACCTTTGTCGGCAAAGTAATGTGTCTGCTTTTTAATGAGCTGTCTAGGTTGGTCATAGCTTTTCTTCCAAGGAGCAGGCGGCTTTTTAAATTTCATGGCTGCAGTCACCATCTGCAGTGATTTTGGAGCCTCCAGAAATAAAGTCTGTCACTGTTGCCATTGTTTGCCCATTTATTTGTCATGAAGTGATGGAGCCAGATGCCGTGATCTTAGTTTTCTGAATGTTGAGTTTTGAGCCAACTTTTTCATGCTCCTCTTTGACTTTTACCAAGAGTCTCTTCACTTGTTCTTTGCTTTCTACCATAAGTGTATATTATCTGCATATCTGAGGTTATTGATATTTCTCCCAGCAATCCTGATTCCAGCTTTTGCTTCATCCAGCCGGACATTTTGCATGATGTGCTCTGCATATAAGTTAAATAAGTTAAATATACAGTCTTGACGTAATCCTTGTCCTATTTGGAACCAGTCTGTTGTTCTATGTTCAGTTCTAACTGTTGTTTCTTGACCTGCATACAGATTTCTCAGGAGGCAGGTCATGTGGTCTAGAATCCCATCTCTCAGAATTTTCCACGGTCTGTTGTGATCCACACAGTCAAAGACTTTGGCACAGTCAATAAAGCAGAAATAGATGTTTTTCTGGAACTCTCTTGCTTTTTCTATGATCCAGTGGATGTTGGCAGTTTGATCTCTGGTTTCTCTGCCTTTTCTAAATCCAGCTTGAACATCTGGAAGTTCATAGTTCATGTACTGTTGAAGCCCAGCTTGGAGAATTTTGAGCATTACGTGATTAGCGTGCAAGATGAGTGAAATTGTGTGTTCGTTTGAACATCTTTGGCATTGCCTTTCTTTGGGTTTGGAATGAAAACTGACTTATCCCAGTCCTGTGGCCACTCCTGAGTTTTCCAAATTTGCTAGTATATTGAGTGCAGCACTTTAAAAGATTCATCTTTTAGGATTTGAAACAGTTCAACTGTAATTCCGTCACCTCCACTAGCTTTGTTTGTAGTGATGCTTCCTAAGGCCCACTTGATTTCACATTCTAGGATGTCTGGCTCTAGGTGAGTGATCACACCAT
This sequence comes from Ovis aries, assembly GCF_016772045.2. Lineage (NCBI taxonomy): Eukaryota > Metazoa > Chordata > Mammalia > Artiodactyla > Bovidae > Ovis > Ovis aries. The sequence continues at coordinate 22,188,192 of NC_056066.1, forward strand.
GGTGGTTATCTGGGTCATGAAGATGTTTTTTGCATAGTTCTTCTGTGTATTCTTGCCACCTCTTCTTAGTATCTTCTGCTTCTGTTATGTTTGTACCATTTCTGTCCTTTATTGTGCCCACTTTGCATGAAATATTCCCTTGGTGTTATACATGTTAGGCTTCTTGATACTGTTTGTTAGGTCCCTGAGGGTCTTCATTTTTTCACTATATTCTCTTTTTCAGATAGATTCTATCTATTAATAAAGTAACTTCAGGTTCTTTGATTCTTGGCTTTGTCATCTTGATTCTGCTGTTAAACCCATCCAATGAATTTTTCATTTCATGTTTTGTATTTTTAAGTTTCAGAATTTTTATTTACTTTAGTAGTTGTTTTTCTTTTGTTGAGATCTCATATTTCATTTACTCTAGGTATAGTTTCACTTACCTCATAGAACTTAGTTATACTACCTATTACTGTAAAACCTGATTCCAATGGCTAGGTCATTTCTTTCATTGATTGCCTTTTATCTTGAGTATGATCAACCTGTTTTCTGATTCTTCACAGATTGGATAATTTGAATTGTTTGCTAGACACTATGAATATTTGTGGGAAGTCTGATTCTTATTAAATCATTTTGAAGAAATTAATACTGTTTTTATCAGGCACTTGAGTTGGTTGTACTTAAGCTGCCTGCTAAATATTTTGAGCAAGTGCTTGAATTTCATTTCATTTCTTTTTTTCCTTAACTGGATTCTAGCCTGCCCTTTACGTGGAGTGGTTGGCCCAAGGTCACTGGGAGATTTGGACAGATTCTGTACCTAAAAATTCAGGGGCTCTGCTCCTGGTTCTCTCCTCTTCTGGATTCAGATGTCACTTTCCTGAACTTCTGGTTCTTTAGATATTAAGACTGCAGAAGCCAATACAGGCTGACTGTGGCTTGTCTTCACACTAAAAGTCCCAGAAAAGGGGGAACTCTTCTTTTGCTGGTCCCTTCCAAGTTTTGACCTCTGGTGGGAAACCAGCATGTATCTGGCTGCTTATCCTGTGTAAGGGTTTGTTTCTTATAAACTTAGGCATTTTAGAAGTATAAATTTATTTTATCATGGATTTAAAAATATTTGGTATTTTTCAATTTATTGCAGTTTTTATCTCTTTTAGCATTAAGTGATTTCATCTTTGGCCAGCAGGAGCCTCTTTAGATTGCTTCAAATAGGTCCTTTTGACAGGGCTAAAGCAATCTTTTACAGCCTCTTGCTATTTAATAGAGCATTGTATTTAGGGCACACTTGACCTAGACCTGGAACCATGCACTTCTCTCAGGAATCCTGGTTGCTTCAGGAAATGCTATTTGGAGACCCCAGCCTGGGAGATAGAGGTGTTTATTTCTACTATGGTAGTCATGAATCTTTTCTAAAACACAAGAAAATAGGTTAATTTATATTTATTTTTTATCTTTTGCTTAAAAGAAGAAATAATGATGGTAAATGTTTTATCCAACAAAAATATTTCATGCCATAATTATATCTTTCATATAATATGAGACAGATCAAACTTAAAACTTGAATTTATCCTTATTTAGCTTGTGCTTTTTCTTGGTTGCAATTATAGTCTTACTGCTTTTTGTATGTATAATGAACGGTGTTCACAATATGAGTAAACCAGTCCGTATAGCTGAATGGATTGTTATATAGTTACAGCTTCCTAAAGGTCAGTATTTTGGGTGAACTTGATTTAGTGAAGTATAGTGAGTTTTATGTATAAGTATAAAACTTTAAGTATATGAGTTTACGGCAATGGAAACCCACTCCAGTACTCTTGCCTGGAAAATTCCATGGATGGAGGAGCCTGGTAGGCTGCAGTCCATGGGGTCGCTAAGAGTCGGACCCGACTGAGCGACTTCACTTTCACTTTTCACTTTCATGCATTGGAGAAGGCAATGGCAACCCACTCCAGTGCTCTTGCCTGGAGAATCCCAGGGACAGGGGAGCCGGGTGGGCTGCCATCTATGGGGTCACACAGAGTCGGACACAACTGAAGCGACTTAGCAGCATACTTTGGGAAAAAAGCTAATTTAAAGTAGAAATAGTATTTGGAAATTGATGCCTTCATTATAAAGATGGAAAATACTTGTATGCTTTCTTACTACACTACATGAAGTAAAATAGAAACAACCATCTTATATAATTTCTGTGTGTTTGGACCGTATCAATTAAAATGTTCTCCTCACCCCCCTTGGTAAAATGTGAGATTGTGGAATCCAAAAAATAAAACTAAAATGGGGAAAAAAGGTAAGCTCGTGTGTGTGTGTGTGTGTGTGTGTGTGTGTGTTTTGGGGGGGGTCTCCTAATCATCTGTGTACCAGGATTTACTTATGTATTTTAATGGTTCAGTTCAGTCACTCAGTCGTGTCCGACTCTTTGTGATGGCGTGAACCGCAGCACGCCAGACCTCCCTGTTGATCACCAGCTCCCAGAGTTCACCCAAACTGATGTCCATCTAGTCGGTGATGCCATCCGGCCATCTCATCTCTGTCGTCCCTTTCTCCTCCTGCCCCCAATCCCTCCCAGCATCAGAGTCTTTTCCAGTGAGTCACCTCTTCGCATGAGGTGGCCAAAGTACTGGAGTTCCAGCTTTAGCATCATTCCTTCCAAAAGAACACCCAGGGCTGCTCTCCTTCAGAATGGACTGGTTGGATCTCCTTGCAGTCGAAGGGACTCTGAAGAGTCTTCTCCAACACCACAGTTCAAAATCATGAATTCTTTGGCGCTCAGCTTTCTTCACAGTCCAACTCTCGCATCCATACATGACCACTGGAAAAACCATAGCCTTGACTAGATGGACCTTTGTTGGCAAAGTAATGTCTCTGCTTTTCAATATGCTACCTAGGTTGGTCATAACTTTCCTTCCAAGGAGTAAGTGTCTTTTAATTTCATGGCTGCAGTCACCATCTGCAGTGATTTTGGAGCCCAAAAAATAAAGTCTGACACTGCTTCCTCATCTATTTCCCATGAAGGGATGGGACCAGAGGCCATGATCTTCATTTTCTGAATGCTGAGCTTTAAGCCAACTTTTTCACTCTCCTCTTTCACTTTCATCAAGAGGCTTTTTAGTTCCTCTTTACTTTCTGCCATAAGGGTGGTGTCATCTGCATATCTGAGGTTATTGATATTTCTCCTGGCAATCTTGATTCCAGCTTGTGCTTCTTCCAGTCCAGTGTTTTAACAGTACCTCTCATTAAATAAGAATACATCTGTGGAATTCTAGTAGTAACATGTATAGCTGTAGCCTACTGTGTGAAACTTTTCAGTTTGGATTGGCTTACTGTAGGCTCTAGAGTTTCTGTTGTCCTGAATCTGATCCTTTTTCCTTGAACTTAGGGTGGAGCCTCTAACTATTACTTAACCTTCTTCTCTTTTCTTATTATCATTTTTTCTGTCAAGTCTCATATATATCTGTTTTTACCTTTTTTGGGAAGACATAGGAATAGTGTTTTATTTATTAGCATGTAGTTTTCTCTTCAGAGTTTTCTACTCTGCACTTTATTTTTTTTGGCCACTCCATGCGGCATGTGGGACCTTAGTTTCCCAGCCAAGGATTGAACTGTGCCCCCTGAATTGTAGGTAGAATCTTAACCACTGGACTGCCAGGGAGGTCCTTTTCTCTGCATTTTTAAACTCACTTAAAATTTTTGTGAATATAGCATTAGCTTCCTCACTGTTATACAGTTTAAATAAAAATTTTATAGCTATAAACAGCCATATAAAATATTTTTATGCATATATCTTTTCATGTCTTGAGATTAAAGCGTATAAATAATATAAAGATCATTAAGATATGGTATTAATAATTGCTGTTTTCTTATATTTCCTTTGACTCTCTGGAAGTGAATTAATTGAATCAGTATTTTTCTTGAAGCATATCACTAAATTGTTCTCTAAAACAATTAGATTATAGTGCCATCAACAGTATATGAAAATAAATGTTCACTGCATTTTGAACATTATGGATTATTTTTAAAGAAAAGATTTATTAACTTAAGTGGGAAAAACGCCTATTCTATGTGACTTTTCTGTTCATATTTATTTGGATATAAGTGAGGCTAAATGGTTTTTCGTAAATTAGCTACATCTACATTTTATTAAGGAGATCCAACCAGTCCATTCTAAAGGAGATCAGCCCTGAGTGTTCTTTGGAAGGAATGATGCTAAAGCTGAAACTCCAGTACTTTGGCCACCTCATGTGAAGAGTTGACTCATTGGGAAAGACTCTGATGCTGGGAGGGATTGGGGGCAGGAGGAGAAGGTCACCACAGAGGATGAGATAGTTGGATGGCATCATCGACTCAATGGACATGGGATTGGATGGACTCCAGGAGTTGATGATGGACAGGGAGGCCTGTCGTGCTGTGGTTATTGGGGTCGCAAAGAGTCAGACATGTCTGAGTGACTGAACAGAACTGAACTGATACCTGGTTGTTATAAATAGTACTGCTATTTATATTGCATTGGGTGTATGTATTTTTTTGAGTTTTTTATCTGGATACATGCCCAGTCAGTGGTTGGATTGTTGGGTCATTTAGTATTTCTATTTTTAGTTTTTTGGGAACCTCTGTTCTGTTTTCCTTAGTGGCTACACCAGTTTACATTCATACTAGCAGTGTAGGAGGGTTCCTTTTTCTCCATACCCTCTCCAGCCAGCTTGTATTATTTGTAGGCTTAAAAAAACCAACAAATCTTATTTGAGGGCTGCTTTCTTGTTGTGACGTGAGGGCTTCTCACTGTGGTGGCTTCTCTCGTCACAGAGAACAGACTCTAGGGTGCATGGGCTTCAGTAGTTGTGGTACCTGGGCTTGGTTGCCACATGGCAGTGGAATTTTGCCAGACAAGAGATTGAACCTGTGTCCTTAGCATTGGCAGGCAGATTCTCAATCACTGGACCACCAGGGAAGCCCTATAGACTTTTTAATGATGGCCATTCTGACTACTGTGAAGCAATACCTCACTGTAATTTTTATTTGTGTTTTTCTGATAGTTCACAACATTGCCCACCCTTTCTGTGCCGCATTGCCAGGGATTGAACTGGGAGCCTCAGCACTGAAAGTGTGGAGTCCTAATCACTGGCCCCTCAGTGTTTCCTTATCATTTTTCTGTCTGGTTATCTGTCCATTGATGAAGTGGGGACTTGATGTCCCCTACCATTATTGTATTACTGTCAGTTTGTCTTCGCCCATTAATATTTACCTTATGTATTCATATATTCTGGTGTTGGTTGCATATACATTTACAGTTCTTTCATCTTCTTTGATTGATTCTATGATCATATGTAATGTTCTTTGTCTCTTGTAACAGTCTTTATAGTCTGTTTTGTCTGGTACAAGCATAGCTGACTTTTGATTTTTGCATTTGCATGGAATAATACCTTTTTCCTCCCTCTCATTTTGTCTGTGTGTGATACAAGGAATGCTACTCTGACTTTAGATTTTTCCATTTGCTTAGAATACCCTTGTCCACCCTCTCACTTTGTGTGTGTCTCTATATCTGAAGGGAGTCTATTGCAGGCAGCATGTATGTGGGTCTTGTTTCTGTATCTATTCAGGCAGCCTTTTGGTTGGAGCATTTAGTTTGTTTACATTTAAGGTAATTATTGATATATGTGTTCTTATTGCCATTTTGTTAATTGTTTTGGATTTGTTTTGTTGGTCTTTTCCCCCATTCTTCTTCTTTTGTTTTCTTGTGGTTTGATGGCCTTTTTGGGTTATGTTTCTGGACTTCCCTGGTGTCTCAGACGTTAAAGAGTCTGCCTGCAATATGGGAGACCTGGGTTTGATCCCTATGTTCGAAAGATTCCCTGGAGAAGGAAATGGCAATCCTCTCCAGTATTCTTGCCTGGGAAATCCCATTGACAGAGGAACCTGGCAGGCTACAGTCAATGGGGTGGCTGAGTTGGACAGGACTGAGTGACTAATAGGAAAAGGAGTACATCAAGGCTGTATACTGTCACCGTGCTTATTTAACTTATATGAAGAGTACATCATGAGAAACGCTGGGCTGGAAGAAGCACAAGCTGGAATCAGGATTGCCAGGAGAAATAGCAATAACCTCGGATATGCAGATGACACCACCCTTATGGCAGAAAGTGAAGAGGAACAGAAAGCCTCTTGAAAGTGAAAGAGGAGAGTGAAAAAGTTGGTTTAAAGCTCAACATTCAGAAAACAAAGATCATGGCCTCTGGTCCCATCACTTCATGGGAAATAGATGGGGAAACAGTGTCAGACTTTATTTTTGAGCTCCAAAATCACTGCAGATGGTGACTGCAGCCATGAAATTAAAAGACGCTTACTCCTTGGAACAGAAGTTATGACCAACCTAGATAGCATGTTGAAAAGGAGACGTTACTTTGCCAACAAAGATCTGTCTAGTCAAGGCTATGGTTTTTCCAGTGGTCATGTATGGATGTGAGAGTTGGACTGTGAAGAAAGCTGAGCGCCAAAGAATTCATGATTTTGAACTGTGGTGTTAGAGAAGACTCTTGAGAGTCCCTTGGACTGCAAGGAGATCCAACCAGTCCATTCTAAAGGAGATCAATCCTGGGTGTTCTTTGGAAGGACTGATTGTAAAGCTGAAACTCCAGTACTTTGGCCACCTCATGCGAAGAGTTGACTCATTGGAAAAGACTCTGATGCTGGGAGGGATTGGGGGCAAGAGGAGAAAGGGACGACAGAGATGAGATGGCCGGATGGCATCACTGACTCGATGGACATGAGTTTCGGTAAACTCTGGGAGTTGGTGATGGACAGGGAGGCCTGGTGTGCTGCGATTCATGGGGTCGCAAATAGTCGGACACAACTGAACAACTGAACTGAACTGAGTGACTAATACTTCCATACTTCCATATTTTGGGTTATGTTTGGATTCTCTTTTGTTTTTTTTATGTGTGTTGTCTATTACAGATTGTTGGTTTGCCGTTACCATGAGATTTTGGTATAGTGCTCTGTGTATATATATAGGATCGTTTTAAGTTGCTGACCTTTAAAATTCAGTTCAGTTCAGTTCAGTCGCTCAGTGGTGTCTGACTGTTTGTTACCCCATAGACTGTAGCCTACCAGGGTCCTCCCTCCATGGGATTCTCCAGGCAAGAGTACTGAAGTGGGTTGCCATTTCCTTCTCCAGGGGATCTTCCTGACCCAAGGATCGAACCCAGGTCTCCCGCATTCCAGGCAAATGCTTTCACCTCTATGCCACCAGGGAAGCTGTGTACTGATTTACTGTTTTATCTTAACTTCCTGCTCTTTATTTTCCTTTGTAGCTCATTTATCTTAGGGTATTATATGGTTCAAACTGATAGCTTTTGGTGAATGCTGTTGGATTCATCATTCCTGAAAATTTAGCTTTAATTTAGAAGAAAAATTTAGAAGAAAATGTAGCTTCAGGATCAGGGACCAGGCTTGACCATTCAGGGTTCTTGTGTAAAAGGAAAGAGGTTTCTGACATAGACATTAGAACCGGGTGGAGAGAGCCCTCCTGGCTAGTTTTAGCAAGGGAGGTAGATACTTTTTTGGTTATTACAGTAAATCAAAGAATGTCTCAAGGTTGTAAAGGTCTTACCAGACCCACTCCCACAATTTACAGTTTAAGATAACAGGATTAGTCAGATGGTTCTTAAGAAGGAGAAACATGTCCTCAAGCAGGATACTTCATTGTTATATAATCCTTAGTGCTGAGTTTAAGATGAGTTGTTTGTTGTGTAATCATTAGCTCTGGGCTTAAAGGAAAAAAAAAACCAAAACAACGTTTTCTGTGACTAAAACTGAGGAATGTAGGAAATAAAATGTTTGTCCTTTTCTCCTCCTTTCGAGCCACAGAACCCTTTCTCCTCCTTGGGCACCCTGGACTTCTCATCAACCTACCTATGAATTGACTCTCAGAACCTCTTTGGAGAGTAAGGAAGGGTACAGATAATAAGTAGTTATATATGACTTTATGACTTTTAGGAATGTAAGACAGTGCCACTGAAAACTCTTTAATTATTTTTATAATTATTTCAGTCCTCTTTTCAGTGGGGAAAAGAAATGGTAATACTGGCTAGGTGTTTATTTCTCGTTTTAAATTGTGGGAGTGGTGAGAGAGGGATCCATAATAACTACTGAGTGTCATTGTGCTGTGAATGAAAACAATAATGGGAATAACTAGAGCAGTTCTTGCCTGCCAAAGGCAGGTCAGCACATAGGAGATCATAATGTGCTTAAATAAAAAATCTAAATTTGAATTTGCCTCTTTATTTCAGGAGAAACCAGATCCAACTGACTGTAATAATCCTGGTTGATTCTACTCAGACAGTAAAGGGATAGAGGCAAATATTAAAAACCCTGCCCAAATACTGTGTTTAGAGAATCTTTTTTATTTTTATTAATACAGCAAGACGGAAAAAAGTCTTAACATTTTACTGTTCACTAAATTTTACTTTTTAAAACTTCTTGTCTGGTACTCTGAGGATGATCACTTATCATAGAGAATTACTTGATGAGTATCTTTCTGAAATATTCTTAGTGGCAACTAAGAGAAAATGCCACTACCGCATTTTGAATAGTTTTGAAGTTACAGGGAAGATGTTATACTTTGGTAATCTGAAAAATCTCTTTGTTTCCTCCCCTTTTAATAGAGATGTGAACTGTGTCCTCATAAGGATGGAGCTTTAAAAAGAACAGATAATGGCGGTAAGTGCATAAAATTTTGAAAAATTTTTTATTGAGATCTGGAGTACAGATTTATTTTTAAATATCTGGTAATTCATTTATATCAAATAGTGATGACCACTCAAATATTTTTCTAACAGTACTGGATGTAATTCATGAATTTTCTTTTTATTGAAACACAACTTTTCTACTTTTTTGTTTTGTGTTTTTAGTGCAGAATGATCCACATACTTCTGATTAAAATCTTGAGTTTTTTTTTTTTAATGAATACAATTTCTTATATTAGAAATTACTGTTGGGAAAATAAGACACTTTTTTTTCTTGGTTAGAGATAAAAATCTATTTTTTTAGATTCCTTTTTCCCTCTTTTGTGTATTGCTAGACAAATAATGTTTCTAATAAATGTTAATTTTGACGTCCTGTGGATCTTTGTTGTTTGAATATAAAGAAATTAGATTTCTCTTAAATTTTGATGTGTTTTCCTAAGGCCCCTTTTGTATTTCTAGTTTTCATTTCCATTTTTAGTACCTTTCCCAAAGAAATCCCATGTTTCTTTATAGCTCAGTACCATTTTTAAATGTGTAGGCATCAATTTATACATCTGTGGCATACTATGAAAATTAAGTAACTGATGAATCTCAAAAAGTAGAGATTAAGCCACTGTTAGTATGTACTTCCCATTTTGGGCAGGCAACTCTATGAAATGTTTTGGCATAGACTAGTGTCATGACGTGAGTAAATAAAAGGAAAAAATAGTGTTTTTGGATAGCAGTATATCTGTTTAAATTTAATGTTAGACCATAAGTCACATTATCCAAAATTTTAAATATTAAAAACCCTCCCTCCTACTGCTGTTCACTATCTACACAGTTTCTCAGTAAATTTTCTGCCCCCAACATAGTTTCTATTACTATTTTCCATATACCAATAAATATGAGGAGACATATTTTTGTAACTTTAATACAAATGGATTAATAGTATGCAATACTCTCTTGCATCTTAAGGTATTTTCCCCGAACAATTTATCTACTATCAGTATAGAGCTTTATTTATTACTGCATGTTATGGAATTAGTCACCTGTTGATGGACTTTAATCTTTTGTGTTTATGACTACTGCTTGTAGTAATATATGTCATTTTGCTTGTATGCAGTGATACCTGTAGGATTTTATTAATTCGCAGATGTGGAACTGTTGGATCAAAGATATTTTGCAGTTAATTTTGGTAGATATTCCCAAATTATTCTGTTTAGTGCTTGTACCAATTTGTGTTCCCAGCAGTAAGTAATGAATGAAAACCTATTCTTTATGTCTTTGGTAATCCGGTAGGTGAAAGTATCTCAGAGCTTGTATTTTGCATTTCTCTTATTATGACTGAATCTGAGCATCTTTTCATGTTTTTAAGAGCAATTAATGTTGTCCCTTCTATGATCTCTTCATATGCTTTTTCCATTTAGTCATTGATCTTTTTCTTTTTGGTCTGTTGGAGCTTTCATAGGAGCACTTCATATACTAGGCTTTTTTTATGATTCATTCTTGCTGTTAATCTTCCTCTTGGGGTTTTTATCTGTACAGAAGGTTTTGATTTTTATTTAGTTGAATTTATTAATCTTATGTGCCATGGCTTCTGATATTTTGAACCATTAGTTAAACAGGCTTTCCCTACTCCAAAGTTACATAGGGAATGCGTTCACATTTTCCTCTAAATTGGTTTTTTGTTTTTGGCTGCAATGCACAGCATGTGGGATAGTTCTCTGACCAAGGACTGAATCTGTGCCTCTTGTAGTGGAAATGTGGGAGTTCTAACTATTGGACCACCAGGGGAGTACCTTCTCTAGTATTTTTATGACTTTTTTTTTCCTTTCCTTCTTTCTTTCAGTTCATTTTTCCTTATTGATTTGCAGTGCCATCTGTGTTATAGTCTAAATTTGGGGTGTATTTAAAAGATTCTAAATTCTGTTCCAAAATTATTTTGGAGCATGAAATGCATTTTCCTGTAGAAATGCTAATTGTATTTGCAGCGTGGTTAGCAAAATCCCACAATGTGCCTGATATATAGTATTGATGATACTGTTCTTTAATATCTAATACCCATTTTTCCAGGAGCCTGGTGAGCTACAGTCCAAGGGGTCAGACACAGCCTAGCAACTAACACCCATTTTTAGTGCTGGGAAATTATGTTCCAAGTTTTAGTTTTCTTTCTCTAGTGATCATGATCAGGAATTTCTCAATTTTACTTTTGATTTTCTGCAATGTCAGCTACTCCATAGATCTTTGTTGAAGGTAAGTGTTTTAACATAGATTGGTGTGTAGAAAGTGAGTTATAGGCAAAGGAAGAAGCAAATGATAAAGACCCAGGTGTATCAGGGATTTGCATTGTAAAGTTTGAATGGTAGACCTTCTGAGAGGTGGAGCTTCTTTTCCCTTTCCCCTGCTTGTCTTTTTCCTCCCTCCCTCCCCTTGTGTCCCCTCCCCCAGTCTTGACACGCCTTCCTTCCCGACCTTCTCCCTTTGCCTTTCTTCTCCCCGCGGCCCCCCTCCCCCACCCTTTTTTAGTTCAAGACTTGGTCCTGATGATTATCAGGAGCCATTGAAGCTGAGGAATAACATGAGTTTTCTGTTTCAGAAAGATCACTCTGACAGCCTTATGAATGGGTTAGAAGGGTATGAGACCAGACCAGCTAAAAAAAAGAAAGGTGTAGCTGGATCCTGTGTGCTTTTACCATACTTAAAAATCAGTTACATAGGAAGAGATAGAAAAAAAAATTGTAGAGATAATTCAGTCTGCCATTTTATTGACTGAACTCTAGCCAAACCTATATGGATATCTCTTGTGAATGATTTTAAGGCTTTCCCAACCGTCATTGTCAAAGACAGGAAGTGTACAATTGAGGAGGGCAGGCAGGAGGCAGTGTCAGCTTATCTATATTCTTGAAGAGGAAATTTTAAAATGAGTTGAGGGCCGTTGAGAGACACTGTCTGACAGAACAATTAGGAGAATTGGAATACAGCAGGGTTGTATATTCATAACAGTGTACAATATCATGCACTTCCTCAATTGGAGTTAAAAGCTGTTTTTCAAGGATAGTTTTGATTATTCCTATTTTGTGTGAGTTGCTCAGTCATGTCTGACTCTTTGCTGCCCCATGGATTGTAGCCTACCAGGCTCCTTTGTTCACAGGATTTTCTGGGCAAGAATACCGAAGTGGGTTGCCGTTTTCCTTCTCCAGGGGATCTTCCCAGCCCTGGGGTCAAACCTAAGTCTCCCGCATTGCAGGCAGATTCTTTACCATCTGAGGTCGTATTTTGAGGGGCTGTAATTTATACTCTGATGTTAGAATCTATGCTCTACAAAGATAGGACTTTGCTTTATTGCAGTGAATCCAAGGGAGAGGTACTGAGGACCTGTTTGAGATAGAAGTAGTGGGAGGGTTAAAAATGAGGGAATGGACATGAGAGATACTAAAGCGATGAATTTTTACAGATATATTAAAAATAGTTTTACTGTGGAAAATTTTCAAGCATATGTACAAGTAGAGAGAATCTTTACCTTGGTATCTATCTAGCTTTAACAATGACTAAGTCATAGCCAGCTGTTTCCTTTTTACCCTCCCCTATCTGTCTTCTGATGAGTTTAAATTTTGTGAGCATTCTTAGATGGATATTTTAAAAGTGCACAATATATCATCACACCTAAAAAGAATTAACAAGGATTTTTTAAATTCATGATATATGCAGTCATTGTTCAAAATTTCTTGATCGTCTCCTGTTTTCTTTTATACTTGTTGAATCAGGATCTCACAAAGGTCCATAAGCTAGGTGCAAATAAGGTACATACATTGCAATATGTGATATTTCTCTTAGGTCTTTCTGTGGTCTCCTTTTCTCCTCTTTGTCAGTTTACTTATGGGAAAAAATACCTAAATCATTTGCCCTGTAGTTTGTCCACAGCATGCTTTGTTGATTAATCTTAGATGAGTGTATGTTGTGTGTGTGTGTGTTTTAACATGTCACTTTGTTCTATGTATTTTCTGTGCATTAGTAGACTAAAGTGGACATTGGAATTATGTAGTTATAAACCAAGTAATGTCAAGGATTGCCTGAGCCATCAGGTAAGAGAGAGAAGCATGTTGATTTTGGACTTCTAGCCTCCAGAACTGAGAGTGTGAGAGAATATATTTCTTTTTTGTTGAGCTACCTAATTTGTTGAAATTTTTATTACTGCCCTAGGACACTGGTACACTTGTGTTGAGAATATTTGCATTTATATTCATAAAGTGTATTGGGCTGTTACTTTATTTTCTTATGCTTTTTTGTCTGACCGTGGGGCATTTGATATCATACTGGCCTCATAGAATGAGCTAGGAAGTGTTGCCTCTTCAAGTTTTTCAGAAGTTTGAGAAGGATTTGTGTTTATATTTCTTTAAATGTTTGGTGGTATTCAATTATGAAGGCATCTGGTACAGGGCTTTTCCTTGTCGGGAGGTTTTCCTTGTTAATTGAGTCAATCTCTTGTCCTAGATCTATTCAGATTTTCTTTCTTGAGTCATTTTTGTTCGTTTGCATTTTCCTAGGAATTTGTCCGTTTCCTGTTTCCTGTAGGTTAACTAATTTGTTGGTGTACATTTGTTGATGGTATTCTCTTTAAATTCTTATTTTTGTTAAGGTCAGCAATAATGTTCCCACTCATTTCTGAATTTAGTCATTTGTCTTCCTTTTCCTAGTCAGTCTGAAAGTTTGTCAGTTTTGTTGATATTTCAAAGAACTTTCATTTTGTTGATTATTCCTGTTATTTTTCTCTTTTCTATTTTATCTCTAGTCTTAACACTTTTCTTTTTCCTGCTGGTCTGGGGCTTAGTTTGCTCTTTTTCTAGCTCCTTAAGGTAGGTATATAATTAGAAACCCTGTATTATTACTATTTTTATGTATAGCACAGGGAACTATATTCTCTTGTAATAAACTAAGAAAAGAAACTGAAAAACAATATATACATATACATATCTATGTGTGTGTGTATATATATAAACATATATATGTCTGAATCACTTTGCTGTACACCAGAAACTAAGACAACATTGTAAATCAACGATACATCAATTAAAAAAAAGAAAGAGATCCTGTATATATTTAAACTGTCACTCCCGTCACTGCATTTCACCCCACTCAAGCATCTTCTTTGCAACATAGGTATTAGCAGGTATGAATTTAACTGCATTGTTGCTTTCTATGTATCACATGAAATTTCGTATGTCATTTATATGTTTTCCATTTGTCTTAAAGTATGTTCCAGTTTCCATCATGATTTCTTCTTTGGGTCGTTGGTTATTTAAGAGAATATTGTGTAATTTACATATATTTGTAGACTTTCCAGTTTTACTTCTTTTTTTATTTTTATTTTCATTCTACTGTGGATTGGTAAGATCTGATTTCAGATCTTTTAAAACTTATTGACACTTGTTTTGTGACCAACACTGTTACCAGTCTTGGAGCCCATTTGTGGGTGTTTGAGGAGAGTTCCAGAAAAATAGCTATTTCTGCTTTATTGACTCTGTCAAAGCCTTTGACTGTGTGGATCACAATAAACTGTGGAAAATTCTAGAAGAGATGGGAATACCAGACCACTTGACCTGCCTCTTGAGAAATCTGTATGCAGGTCAGGAAGCAACAGTTAGAACTGGACATTGAACAACAGACTGGTTCCAAATAGGAAAAGGAGTACTTCAAGGCTGTATATTGTCACCCTGCTTATTTAACTTCTATGCAGAGTACATCATGAGAAACGCTGGGCTGGAAGAAGCACAAGCTGGAATCAAGATTGCCAGGAGAAATATCAATAACCTCAGATATGCGATGACACCACCCTTATGGCAGAAAGGGAAGAGGAACTAAAAGCCTCTTGATGAAAGTGAAAGAGGAGAGTGAAAAAGTTGGCTTAAAGCTCAACATTCAGAAAATGAAGATCATGGCATCTGGTCCCATCACTTCATGGGAATTAGATGAGGAAACAGTGGAAACAGTGTCAGACTTTTATTTTTGAGCTCCAAAATCACTGCAGATGGTGACTGCAGCCATGAAATTAAAAGACGCTTACTCCTTGGAACAGAAGCTATGACCAACCTAGATAGTACATTCAAAAGCAGAGACATTACTTTGCCGACTAAGGTCCGTCTAGTCGAGGCTATGGTTTTTCCTGTGGTCATGTATGGATGTGAGAGTTGGACTGTGAAGAAGGCTGGGCACCGAAGAATTAATGCTTTTGAACTATCCCATGGACTGCAAGGAGACCCAACCAGTCCGTTCTGAAAGAGATCAGCCCTGTGATTTCTTTGGAAGGAATGATGCTAAAGCTGAAACTCCAGTACTTTGGCCACCTCATGCGAAGAGTTGACTCATTGGAAAAGACTGATGCTGGGAAGGATTGGGGGCAGGAGGAGAAGGGGACGACAGAGGATGAGATGGATGTAAGTTTGAGTGAACTCTGGGAGTTGGTGATGGACAGGGAGGCTTGGTGTGCTGCTTTTCATGGGATTGCAAAGAGTCGGACACTACTGAGCAACTGAACTGAACTGAACTGAGAAGAATGTGTATTTTGCTGATTTTAGTGCGGTTTTCTGTATACGTATATTGAGCCTAGATAGGTTGTAGTAACTCTTCTATTTCTTTAGTGGTTTTCTAAGTTCTACCCATTATTGAAACTTGAATAAAGAACAGTCTGTTTCTCCTTCAGTCCCCCCCACCCCTGCAACCCTCCATCCCCACCCCCGCTGCCCCTGCCAGTGTATTTTGGAGCTCTGCTGTTTGGTGCATTTATGTTTATAATTATTTTTTATGTTCTTGGTGTTTTGACCTGCTTTTCAGTATATAATGTTCTTCTTTGTTTCTTGTGTCAGATTTTGATTCTTACTTTCTTTCCCATGTATATTTTTTTAAATGGTTATCCTGGGGATTACAGTTAACCTCTTAAACTTAAAACATACTTCATCCAGGTTAAAGGATACAAGAGCAAATGCCTAAGTCAGTCCTCCTTCCTTAGTTCTGTTAAAACTTAAAACCATAGTTCTTTGAGGACAAGCTCTGCTTCACCCCTTCAGGAACCAGGGGCCAGAGTTTGGCACTAGGAACATGGGATGCTGTCTTCAAGACCATTGTCACGCTAGTAAGTGGTAGAGCCTAGGCAACTGAAAATGACACAAAACTCTTAGAGTTTTTAAGTTGCCTCTTTGTTGTTTACTTGGTGCTGTAAACTGTTGACTGTCTTCCGGAGTAGAGTTCTGACCAAATTGGTTTTGACATTTTATGCTCCATTTTCTGGTGTATCTGTAAGATCACAGGCTCTTAGACATGTCATCAGTCCAGATGCTTCATTTTTGACCTTTATTTACCAGTTTTTAAGAGACATGTATATTATTTAGTTGTCAGTAACAGAAATAGATCTGGATATCTGAAGCAAAAAGAATAAATGAAAAGATATAACTCACAGACTTGGAGGAAAAAATGAATGCTTGAGTGCTTGCATTTTGGAGTTATTAGAACGAGAAATAAATAGAATCTCCTAAAGCATGGTATTCTAGTGAGAAGAGGGAATGGATACTGAACAAGCTTAAATCATGGCTGTCTAACAGTAATACTGTATGACTTAATGGATGTGGCTGAGATGAGGGAAGGGAGTTGCTCAGATTTCTTTGTGGACAGCAGAATATCGATGGTCTTTTACTGAGTTAGAGAGTGTTGGTTAGAGAGTTGTTTTGGAAGTAGAGATCAATGCTGAGATACTCTTTTTATGTGTTGAATTTAAGATGATGGTGAGATTGCTAAATAATGTATATGTTGGTAGGAAATTGAATATAGTTATCAGCTTTTAGCTCTTACCATTCCTGCTTCTTTACCATGTAGTTTCCTTCCTGGGGAGGTTACCACATTCTTGTTATCTGTCTGGAGCTATATTATGCATACATAAACACTTTTTACACAAATGTAGAATATAGTGTTTTATGAATTACTTCTTCATTAATAATGTACCTTGGAAATCACTGCACAATAAGCAGTAAAAAACTCTCTCATATACATCTGTATGTTATTTAATTGTAAAAATGAACTGTAATTTATTTAACCATTTAACCATAATAACATTTAGTTATTATTAGTCTTTTTTAAAAAACAAGACTGCAGTGAATAACCATATACAATGTAATCATAGATATGTGGGTGATTTGCTGTAGGCAAAAATTCCTGGAAGTGGAGTTGCTGGGTCAGAGGGTATGTGCATCTGAAATTTTACTGGATTTTGCCATATCCCCTCTATTGAGATGTACTAATGCACATTACATGAGAAGAGACTGTTTTTGACATGGTTTCCTCAGCACAGTTGCATGACTACCTGAGTCTGTTTCAGTTTGGGATCATTGATCAGATTCACAAGTCACAATTGACTTATCCAGCACCAAATACACCTATGAAGGAAAAGCATATACAATTACAATACAGAGGCCTCCAAACTCTGATGCAGGTTTTGATGTTGCCAGCATTTTGATTGTAAGGTTGACATGCATGTACAGGTAACATTAGCACACATTTTAGCCTCTATATTTGTAAGTGGCTAGCTCTTTTATTATTGTCCCAATCTTCATGTCAAGATAGCCATCTGCATTTTCTGTCCTCAATGCATCAAGCCTTTTATCTAGTAGTTTTAGATTAATGATCCATCCAGCAGTTTTATGCATTTTTACATGTTTGAATAAAGTTGACACAAAGTTCGCATGTGTCATTTTGTTTAGTGATACTACACTGTTTTAATTGTCCCAATTTCATGTCTTGCAGAGATAGCCCTTCCTCATTATTATCTTCCTTTCTTCCATTTTTGCTTCTGCTCCCCCACTTTTTTTTGGTCTTTTAAAAAAATCCTTTTTAATTTTTAAAGAGTACTAATGGTGTTTTTGGCTCTACTTGTTTTTCTCTAAGCATTTTTTAAGTCAGCTTGTTTAATTTGTTTTAATTAATTTAATGTTTTGGAATACTTTTAGATTTACTGAAAAGTTGCAAAGGTAGTACAGAGAGTTCCTGTATACCCTTTATCCAGTTTCTTCATTATTAACTTTGTACAGTAACATGATATATCTGTGAAAACTAAGAGACAGTTGTATGTTACTATTAAACGAATGCTATACTTTAAATTTTTTTTCATCTTTTTTTTTGTTGTTGTTAATGTTCTCTTGCATTTAGTTTCCATGTCTCTTGGTCTCCTGTGGTCTGTAACAGTTTGTCAGTCTTTTCTGGTTTTGCATGACCTTGACAGTCTTGAATACTGGCCAGGTACCTGTTGAATGTCCCCTAATCTGGGCTCCTCTGATGTTTTTCTCCTAATGAGATTGGGTGTATGGGTTTGAGGAAAGAATTCCACAAAAGTTAAGTCCCCTTCTCATCATGTCAGGGGGTACAAATATACACGTGACATTACAGATACGAAAGTGTTCAACATTACTAATCACTGTAGAAATGCAGATGAAAAATCACAATGAGGTCACAGCGTACCTTTGGAATGGTTCCTATTTTTAAAAAAACCCACAAAATTACAAGTGTTAGTGAGGCTGTGGCGAAATTGGAACCCTTGTGCACTGTTAGTGGGATTATAAAGTGTCATAGCTGCTATGGAAAACAGTATGGAGGCCCTTCAAAAAAATTTAAGAAGATTACTATAAAAAAGAATCATCCAGCAGTTCCACTTCCAGTGGATATATCTGGAAGCAGAGTCTCTCAGAGATATTTGTACACTCATGGTCATAGAAGAACTATTCATAATAGTCTAGAAGTATAAGCAACTCAGATGTCTATCAGAGGCTGAATGGATAAACAAGATGTGTTATATACATAAAGTGAAAGTGAAAGTGAAGTCGCTCAGTCGTGTCCGACTCTTTGCGACCCCATGGATGGTAACCTACCAGGCTCCGCGGTCCACGGGATTTTCCAGACAAGAATACTGGAGTGGGCTGCCGTTTCCTTCTCCAGGGGATCTTCCCAACCCAGGGATCGAACCCACGTCTCCTGCATTGCAGACAGACGCTTTACCGTCTGAGCCACTAGGGAAGCCCTATATACATAAAATGGGATATTAATCTCCCTTCTTAAAAAGAAGGGAGATTTAACACTACTGAACTGTACACTTGAAAACATTGTCAGTGTACTGTAGTTTGTTAATGTGCTTTTAAAATATTAAAATCTGTATTTTTTATAAAGATTATTTATTTTTGGTTGCACTGGGTCTTTGTTGCTGCATGTGGGTTTTCTCTGGTTGTGGCGAGCAGGGGCTACTTGTCATTGTGGGTTTTGGGCTTCCTGTTGTGGAGGCTGCTCTTGTTGGGCTACATGGGCTCTAGGGGCGCACAGGCTTCAGTAGTTGTGGTGTGTGGGCTCAGCAGTTGTGGCCCACAGGCTTAGTTGCTCCACGGATGTGCAGTCTTCCTGGACCAGGGATCAAACCCCCATCCTCTACATTGGCAGGCGGATTCTTTACCACTGAGCCACCAGGGAGGCCCTGAAAATTTTATTTTTAAAAAATAATTTCATTTATTTATTATTTTTGGCTGTGCTGAGTCTTTGTTGATGCAGTAGCTTTTCGCTAGTTGTGACAGGCAGGGGCTACTCTTGTTGTTGTGTGTGGGCTTCTCATTGTGGTGGCTTCTCTTGTGGAGCACTGGCTCTAGGGTAAGATAACTTCAGTAGTTGTAACTCCTGGGCTCAAGAGCACCGGCTGTAAGCCTGTGAGTGAGTTGTGGCTTACTGGCTTAGTTGCTCCGAGGCAGGTGGGATCTTCCCAGATCAGACACAGATCAGTCCTATGTCTCCTGCGTTGGTGGGCGGATTCTTTACCACTGAGCCACTAGGGAAGCCCAAAATTTTATTTTTGGAGAGTAAATATGTATAGTATTTTTTATTAGCCTGTTACTATTTTTTGGATCAGTAGTGTGTCAGTAGTGATAAGCCCTATTTTTATTCTTAATATTGGTGATTTGTGGTCTCTGCTTTTTGTTTTGTTTTACTTTGTTGTTTTGGTTTTTGGAGTTTGATGTTTGGTTTCATTTTTCTTTAACAAGTGTACCTGGAATTTGTCACTTTGTTCACCTTTTTAAAGAAATAAACTGACTTTAATTTTTAAAGTTATCTGCCCATTTTCTGTATTTTACTGATTTTTCCTTTAATCTTTATGGTTTCCTTATTTCTGCATACTTTGTAGGTATTTAGCTCTAATGTTTTAACTTCTTCACGGCGGCACCTTAGATCTTTGATTTTAGATCTTCTTTTCTAGTTCAGTCCAGTCGCTCAGTTGTGTCCGACTCTTTGCAGCTCTATGGACTGCAGCACACCAGGCTTCCCTGTCCATCACCAACTCCCGGAGCTTACTCAAGCTTATGGCCATCGAGTTGGTGATGCCATCCAACCATCTCATCCTCTGTCGTCCCCTTCTCCCTCCTGCAGTCTTTCCCAGCATCAGGGTCTTTTCCATTGAGTCAGTTCTTTACATCAGGTGGCCACAGTATTGGAGTTTCAGCTTCAGCGTCAGTCCTTCCAGTGAATATTCAGGACTGATTTGCTTTAGGATGGACTGGTTGGATCTTCTTGTAGTCCCAGGGGCTCTCAAGAATCTTATCCAACACCAAAGTTCAAAAGCATCAGTCTTCAGCATTCAACTTTCTTTATGGTCCAACTCTCACATCCATGCATGACTACTGGAAAAATGATAGCTTTGACTATATGGACCTTTGTCAGCAAAGTAATGTCTGCTTTTTAATGTGTTGTCTGGGTTGGTCGTAGCTTTTATTCCAAGGAGCAAGCGTCTTTTAATTTCATGGCTGCAGTCACCATCTGCAGTGATTTTAGAGCCCCCCAAAATAAAGTCTCTCACTGTTTCCATTGTTTACCCATCTATGTACCATGAAGTTTTAGTAAAAGTATATGTTTTCTAGCAAAAATATGTAAAGCTTCAAGTTTCCCTCCTAACATTTTTACTGCATTCCACAGAATTTGATAGGTTGTTTATTTGTTGTTAGGTTAAAATGTTGCCCAAATTTCTCCTGCTTTTCTCTTTTACCCCCAAATTTAGAAGTCTATTATTTATTTGCCAGTTACATTGCTGGATAAGTAATTGTTGATTGCTAATTTAATTTCTTTATCGTTGGCGATTCCACCCTGGATGATTTTAGTCCTTTAAAGTCCACTAAGACTTATCTCAGGGCCCAGCATATTTATTATCTTTGTTGGTGAATGTGTCATATGTATTTGGAAAGCAATGTATATTCTACTGTTGAATGAATATAGTGTTGTAGTCAGTTAGATCAAGACAGTTTATATTGTTAAGCTCTTTTGTGTCTTTATTGATTTTATTTTTTGGGGGGTGAATCTAGTTTATCTATTAATTGCCGAAAATCATATGTTAAAAATCTATTAAGGTTGGAACATTGTCAAGTGTTCCAATCCTGTCAAGTGTTGCTTCGTATATTTTAAGGCTAGGTACATATACTTCCCTAATTGTTATGTCTTTTTATTGATACTCCTTTATTGTTACAAAATGTCCTTTTATATCTATGGAGTGTTTGTTTTGTAGTATATATCTGATATCAGAAGAGTCACTTCTGCCTTTATATTCTTATTATTAGCAGGATATATCCTTTCCCATTGATTTGCTTTTATTTCTTTTAAACTTAACAGAGTTTTTTAATTTATTAAGTGTTTCTCTTTTTGTTTTTGGCTTGTTGTTGTTTAGTTGCAAAGTTGAATCCAACTCTTTGCAACCCATGGACTATAGTCCTCTGGCCATGATATTTCCCTGGCAAGAATACCGGAGTGGTTTGCCGTTTCTTGCTGCAGGGAATATTCCTGACCCAGGAACTGAACCCATGTCTCCTTGCATCTCCTGCATTGGCAGGAGAATTCTTTACCACTGGGCTACCTAGGAAGCCCCAAAATGTTTCTCTTATAGGCAGCATGTAGTTTGGTCATTTTTTAAAAAGACTACTCTGTCCCTCTCAATCTTTAATCTACCTTGTGTCATTAACTATTTTGTATTAAATGATTTAACATTTAATACAAATTAAAATTTGAATTGAGATCTGTTTTTTAATATTAATATTTTACTTTGTTTTCCTTTTGAACCTTTTATTTTATATTGAAGTATAGCCAATTAACAAGTTGTGATACTTTCAGGTGATCAGCAGAGGGACTCAGGCATACATGTACATGTTGGATTGAGATCTATTTTGAGATTTATTCTTTTAGAAAAGCTTTACTCAGATATGATTGACTTTGAAATATATGACATTTACTAATGTATATACATGAAACCATTAACACAGTCAAGTCAGTGAACATATCCATCATTCCTAAAACTTTCCTTATATAGCTTTATAGTATATCTGAGTTACCTGTTCCTCTTTGCAGCCTCTCCCAGGTCACCAGTGGTTTGCTTTCTATTACTGTAGATTAATTTATGTTTTCTAGAGTTTTCTACAAATGGAGTCTATATGTGTGTCTAGAGATACAAATATGTATATAATATACATGCAGACTTTTTGTCCGGTTTATTTCCATCATTATAAGTATTTTGAGGTAATTATTCTTGTTACATGTATCAACATTTCATTTCCTTTGTTGTTCACTATTATTCCTTTGTATGGTTATAGCAGTTTATTAACCTGTTGACAGATTGTTTTTAGTTTTCAGCTATTAAAAATGAAGCTTTTAACATTTGAGTGCATGTATGACCATAGGCCTTCATTTACCTTGGATAAATAGGAATGAAATGGCTAGTTTTTAGTAAGTGCATGCTTAATTGTTTAAGGAACTGACAAACTGTTTTCTAAAGTGGTTGTAACATTTTACATTCCCATCAGGAGCATTTGAGAGTTCCAGTTGCTTTATATCCTCTTCAACACTTGGTATAGTCAGGGTTTGTTTTTGTTTCTTTTCAAGTTGCCATTAAAGAAGAATAGCTTTGTGGGGGTTTGTTTGAGATGACTTTTGTCTCATTGGATATTATAAGATATTGGATATAGTGTTAAACAGTAAATCTTCTTATCTATTTTATGTAGTAATGCATATCTATTAATCCCATACTTCTAATTTATCTCTCTCCTCTTTGAGCTCTGTGGTAATCATGTTTGTTTTCTATGTCTGCAATATCCTTGTAGTTTTAATTTGCATTTCCTTAATGAATAATACTTTTGATCTCCTTTTCATGTGCTTATTTGCCATTCGTGCATCTTTGGTAATGTATATATTCAAATCTTTTGCCTCTTAAAAAATTTCAGTTGTTTTGTATTGTTGATTTTTAAAATATAACAACTCTATTCACATAGTATACAATCGAACCATTTAAAGCATGTAATTCAATGGTTTTTACAGTATTCAAAGACTTGTGCATCCATCATGACAATTAGAATTTTTATCAGTCCAGAAATATGCACTGTAATCTTTAGCATTCACGTCTCATTTGCCCTCAGCACCTTCAACCTGGACAGCTGTTAGCCTACTCTTTGTCCAGATATACTGTATAGTTGGTACTCCAAATATATACGTGATTCCTCTATATCCAAGGTTCTGCATCCATGGATTCAAACAACTCTGGATCATGTAGGACTGTAGTATTATTTACTATGGAAAACTTATGTATAAGTGGACCTGTGTTGTTCAAACTTTTGTTTTTCAAGGGCCAGCTGTATGTCCTTGCTGCTTTCCATGAGGATTACAGTTATCCTAAATTTATTATAATACCTTTGTTTGAATTGATACCAACTTAGCTTTAATAGCATGCAAAGATTCTGCTTTTATACATCTAGACCCCCCAAACTTTCTGTTGTTTTTTCAAAATTTGTGTCATGCATTTATCTTTTAAACTATTTTGTTCAGTTGCTCAGTTGTGTCCGACTCTTTCTGACCGCTCTGGACTGCAGCATGCCAGCTTCCCTGTCCTTTACCAGCTCTTGGAGCCTGCTCAAACTCATGTTCATTGAGTTGGTGATGCCATCCAACCATCTTGTCCTCTGTCTTCCCGTTCTCCTCCTGCCTTCAGTCTTTCCCAGCATCTGTCTTTCCCAGTGAGTTGGCTCTTCACATGTGGCCAAAGTGTTGGAGCTTCAGCTTCAGTATCAGTCCTTCCAATGGATATTCAGGGTTTATTTCCTTTAGGATTGACTAGTTTGATCTCCTTGCAGTCCCAGGGGCTCTCAAGAGTCTTCTCCATCACCACAGTTCAAAAGCATCAATTCTTCAGTGCTCAACTTTCTTTATAGTCCAGCTCTCACACTCGTACATGACTACTGGAAAAACCATAGCTTTGACTGTATGGACCTTTGTTGGCAAAGTAATGTCTCTGCTTTTTAATGTGCTGTCTAGGTTGGTCATAGCTTTTCTTCCAAGGAGTAAGCATCTTTTAATTTCATGGCCACAGTCAGCATCTGCAGTGATTTTGGAGCCCAAGAAAATAAAGTCTCTCACTGTTTCCATTGTTTCCCCATCTATTTGCCATGAAGTGATGGAACCAGATGCCATGATCTTAGTTTTTTTTTATTTTTAATTTTAGTGAAAATCACTCAGTCATGTCCAACTCTTTGCGACCCCATGGGCTATACAGTCCACTAAATTCTACAGGCCAGAATACTGGAGTGGGTAGCCTTTCCCTTCTCCAGAGATCTTCCCAACCCAGGAATCGAACCCAGCTCTCTCACATTGCATGCAGATTCTTTACAATCTGAGCCACAAGGGAAGCCCTTAGTTTTTTGAACGTTGAGTCTTAATCCCGGTTTTTCACCTTCCTCTTTCACTTTCATCAAGAGGCTCTTTATTTCCTCTTTGCTTTCTGCCAGAGGGTGGTGTCATCTGCATATCTTAGGTTATTGATATTTCTCCCTGCAATCTTAATTCCAGCTTGTGCTTCATTCAGGCCAACATTTCGCATAATGTACTCTTGGATATAAGTTAAATAAGCAGGGTGGCAATACATAGCCTTGACGTGCCTCTTTCCCAAATTGGAACCAGTCTGTTGTTACATGTCTGGTTCTAACTGTTGCTTCTTGACCTGCATGCAGATTTCTCAGGAGGCAGGTCAGGTGGTCTGGTATTCCCATCTCTTTAAGAATTGTGCATAGTTTGTTGTGATCCACACACAGTCAAAGTCATTAGTGTAATCAGTGATGCAGAAGTAGATGTTAAACCATGAAGGAAAGATAATTAGTTACAATTCAAAACTATCATAATGTTGCCTTTAACTTTTACCTGTATTTAAACTTTACCAGGTGCTTCCCTGGTGGTTCAGTGGTAAAGAATCTGCCTGCCAATGCAGGGAACATGGGTTTGATCCCTTGGTCGGGAAGATTCCTGGGAGAAGGAAATGGCAACCCACTACAGTATTGTTTCCTGGGAAATCCCGTGGACAGAGGAGCCTGGTGGGCTGCAGTCCATGGTGTCACAGTCGGACACACTTAGTGACTAAATAACAGTATTTTTTTGGTTAGCCAGAAGAAACCCTTCTCCAGATTCATGTGGGGCAAGTCTCTTAGCAACAGATTCCCTCACCTTGTGTTTCATTGGGATATGTGTTTTTTTCCATATTTGAAGGATAATTTTGCTTGATTTGGAATTAAGTGACAGGTTTTTCTTCCAGAAATTTAAAAATGTCATTGTACACACTCTAATGGCCTCTGTTGAATTTGGTGAGAAATTTATTGTTTAATCTTACTGAGGATTCCTTGTATGTAACAAGTTTTTTCTCAAAGATTCTCTTTTTCCTTGGCTTTTAGCAGTGATTTATTATTTTATCTCAGCGCAGATCTCTTTGTGTTTATTCTGATGGTTTCTTGAACCTCTTGAATGTGTAGATTCATGTCTTTTATCTAATGTTTCAACTCGTCTACCTTTAAGTTGACTGACTGAGTTTTTTTCCTCTGTACTCAGATCTGTTGTTGAGACCCTCTAGTGTATTTTTCATTCTGGTTATTATAATTTTAAGCATGAGTGTTTGTGTTTGGTTCCTTTTTAAAATGATTCTTTATTGATTCTCTCTTTGTTGAGACTTCATTGTCCTGGCTTCCTTTAGTTTCTTGTCCTTGCTTTCCTTTAGCTCTTTGAGCAGATCTAAGACAGTGATTTAAAGTCTGCATTTAATGTCTGTGCTTCTGCAGGGACAAATTCTGTTCAATTCTTCTGTGAATGGGCTATATGCTCTTTTTCTTTATATCCTCTGTAACTTTTTCTTGAAAACTGGACATACTATGTCCACTCTGGAAAGTAGGTTCTTTACTCATGGTTTAATTTTGTTGCTTGGTGTTACTTGCCTTTTAAGTGGTTTTCTATATAGGTTTTTTTTTCTTTTTTAAGTGTGCTTTCTTTGTCACTTTGATCTCTAAAGTCTGTTTTTGTAGCTTGTGTTCAACTGGTGTTTTGGCAAAGACTTGCTTGAATACTAGGTGCTAAGATAATGTGCAGTAGAAGTGAGAAGGGAGAGGGGCTCAAAAAAAAAAGAAAAAAGAAAAAAACCAACTCTCCAGTGTTTGTGGATTGACTCTGTGCTGGGATCTTTCCTTCAGTGGCCAGCCAGTCTGCTTAGAGTTCTGCTTCCTCTTTGCTCTGTACTAGGAGATATATCAGGGATTAAAGTTTAGCATCTCATCAGGTCTTTTACGAAGATGGATCCTGCCCTGGGCATGTGGTGCTGTCTAAATTCCCTGGAATGCAGAGATACTTTTCAGTGCTCCCAGTTTCCAAGAGAAAATTTGTCCCAGGTTTTCCTCTTGGACTCTTGGCATGTTTGTGAACCATAATCTTTTGCCCCAGGATCTGTGCCTTTTTGTTTTTGTTTTGTCTGCCATACAGTGATTTGAGGAATACCTTCCACTTTTCTGGCCAGTGTGAGTTTTGAGTTTGTCAGAAGAATATGTGTTAGTTCTTCAGTAGCCCACAGTCATTTTAAAATAGGGAAGCACAATTATTTGCAAATAAAGTCTGCTCTGTTCCTTCAGAAACTCGAGTTGGGGTTGTTTATTGGGTCTGCAAGGTGCTCTCTCAAAGACCTCCTGAATCCAGGGTGGCAGGGGTCAAGGGAAAGTAAGAATTCCTAAAGCTTTCTTACTTTTTTTTTTTTATTTGCTGGCTTTTTTGCCACTTGCAGAATCTTAGTTCCCCGACCAAGGATTGAACCCAGACCTCTGGCAGTCAGAGCACCTACTCATAACCACTGGACGGCGAGGTTACTCTCCACTTTCCCACAGTTTTTCAGTTTTCTTTCTTTTTTTCTTGACTTAGCATTCATTTGGTTGTTGCAAGCCTTTCATTCTTTTTTTTTTTTCCAAAATCTCTGAAATTGGTTCTTAAAGTTTTTGCTTGACTTTTTGATGTTTCTGTGGTGGAAAGTGCCGTTGGAGCAGCCTGCTCCCCCATTTTTGCTGACGTGTGCTCATTTGCTTCAGTTGTGTCTGACTCTTTGTGACCCCATGGACTGTAGTCCATAGAATTCTCCACGCCAGAATAGTAGAGTGGGTAGCCTTTCCCTTCTCCAGGGGATCTTCCCAACCCAGGGATCGAACCCAAGTCTCCCACATTGCAGGTGGGTTTTTACCAGCTGAGCCACAAGGGAAACTCAAGTGTCTTGAGAAACATTGTCTAAATTGTTTTGTCCCTTTGTAAAACTTTGGTTTGGGGGGATATGCATTGTTACATGCAGGAGCAGAAATGTGGTCCTTGTTACTGCATCTTGACTAGTCTCCTATTATTTTTTCTTAACCTGGATTTTTTCCTTATTTTATTATTCTCTGTTTCCTTTTTTCTTCCTTATTTGTGATTTTATGAATGTTTTTAGCATTGTATTTTAATCCATGTAATAATACTCTTAATTCAGTTCCATTTAAATTTAATGTTATTAGATTACCATTTGGGCCATATCTTTTCTGTATATACAGGTATTAATATTTATGTATGTAGGTATAGCAGTTGCTCTAGGGATTACAGTTCAATCTATTATGTATACCACTTTACATAAAATGTAGAAAACTTCAGAACTGTATAGATCTCTTTTACCTGCTTCTTCCCTAGTCTTTAGTAATAAGATGTTTTATACACATTGAAAACTTTACAAGACTTTTGATGTAAGCAGTCTTATGTATTTTAAGTGAAAGAAGATACTATTATTGTTTTAATAGCCAGTACTCTGTCAGAAGTACCTGTGTGTTTATCATGCTTCATTTGTCTCTGCATCTTGGAGCTTCCTTCTTGGGTCATTTTTGTTTTCTCTCTTTTCTGTTGCCCAAGGAAAATTGTCTGGTGTTCCTTTTAGAGGGAATTTGTTTAAAGATATTTTTTGGCTTTAATTTGTTTAAAGATATTTTTGGCTATTTATCCCTTTCTTTTGGTGATAACTTGCCTTTGGTTATTTTCAGGTATTTTTCTTTTTGGTTTTCTGTAGTTCTACAGATTATGTGCCTGTGTGTGGATTTATATTAATATTTACTTACCTTGGGATTTATTGTGATTATTCAACCTATGACTTATTATCTTTTTATTTTAGAAAGTTTTTAGTTACTATCATTTTAAATATTGCTTCCATACCATTTATTTCTTTTATATTTCTCTGAGACTCTACTTCTTAGGTAACTTGTTATTATGTTGTTTTTGTTTCTTGTCCTCTTTCTGTCTTTTTCATACTTCTGTGCTAATGTTCTCAGTATTTTCTTCTGACCTATTTCATTCTAATTTTCTTTTTGACTATTGATATATCTAGGCCATTGTTAATCCCATTTACTAGTTTTAAATTTTTGTTTTTACTTCTGTAATTTTTGATTGAGCGTCTTCATTTCTTTGAGGGAATTTTTAATAGTTTGTGTGTGTTTAAATATAATAAGCATACTTTTAAACATCTGTGTCTGAAACCCCAACATACGAATCTGTTTTGATTTTCATGTTTTTGCTGCTTTTCATTCATGTTGTCTTGTCTTTCTTGTGTTTCATACTTTGCATTGCGCTGAAAATGAAAATGAGCTAGAATTAGAACTTGTTCAGTTGCTCAGTCGTGTCCGACTCTTTGCAACCCCATGGACTGAAGCATGCCAGGCTTCCCTGTCTTTCACCATCTGCGGAGCTTGCTCAAACTCATGTCCATTGAGTCGGTGATGCCATCTGACCATCTCGTCCTCGTCGTCTCCTTATCCTCCTGCCTTCAATCTTTACCAGTATCAGGGTCTTTTCCAGTGAGTCAGCTCTTCGCATCAGGTTGCCAAAGCATTGGAGCTTCAGCTTCAGAATCAGTCCTTCCAATGAATATTCAGCATTGATTTCCTTTAGGATTGACTGGTTTGATCTCCTTGCTGTATTAGAAATTATTTGTAGCCAAATGAATGACATTGTTTTCCTGGAGAGAGGGTTTATATTAGCTTCTGTCTGGTGTCTGGGGCACTTGATAATTTAGGATTACATGAGTCGATTTCTGAGCTTGAGATGATCAAAGCTCAGCTGCAGGCTCTTGGAGGGCCTCTGTACTTTTAGTTTATTGGCATTTCTGACTTGCAGCCACTCAGTTTTGCAACTGAAAGAGGGTGAGGGAGTTACTAGTATTCCTCTTTTCCCTTAGTTGTCCAGGGACATAGATCCCTATACTTTCAGCCTTCTGAGTTTGTCAAACGTACCTTCCACTCTCTGAGCTGTTTTCTTTGAAATAAGCAAATGTCCCCCTGGGGCAAAGTGGTCAAAGTTGTACTTAAGGCCCTGGACTTCCATCCTTTTGCAGGTAACCCTGATAATTCCTTACTATCACATCAGGTCTTTAGTCACATTATATCTTTCTTCAGTCACATTTTTGCTGACTGTATAGAGCTTCTCCGTCTTTGGCTGCAAAGAATATAATTAATCTAATTGTGGTGTTGACCATCTGGTGATGTCCATGTGTAGAGTCTGCTCTTGTGTTGTTGGAAGAGGGTATTTGCTATGACCAGTGCGTTCTCTTGGCAAAACTCTGTTAGCCTTTGCCCTGTTTCATTCCGTATTCCAAGGCCAAATTTGCTTGTTACTTCAGGTGTTTCTTGACTTCTTACTTTTGCATTCTAGTCCCCTATAATGAAAAGAATATCTTTTTTGGGTGTTAGTTCTAAAAGGTCTTGTAGGTCTTCATAGAACCATTCAACTTCAGCTTCTTCAGTGTTACTGGTTGGCACATAGGCTTGAATCACTGTGATATTGAATGGTTTGCCTTGGAAACAAACAGAGATCACTCTGTCATTTTTGAGATTGCATCCAAGTACTGCATTTCGGACTCTTTTGTTGACCATGATGCCTACTCCATTTACTCTAAGGGATTCCTGCCCACAATAGTAGATATAATGGTCATCTGAGTTAAATTCACCCATTCTAGTCCATTTTAGTTTGCTGATACCTAGAATGTTGACGTTCACTCTTGGCATCTCTTGTTTGACCACTTCCAATTTGCCTTGATTTATGGACCTGACATTCCAGGTTCCTATGCAATATTGCTCTTTACATCATTGGACCTTGCTTCTGTCACCAGTCACATCCTTAACTGGGTATTGTTTTTGCTTTGGCTCCATCCCTTCATTCTTTCTGCAGTTATTTTTCCACTGATCTCCTGTAGCATATTGGGCACTTACCGACCTGGGGAGTTCCTCTTCCAGTATCCTATCATTTTGCCTTTTCATACTGTTGATGGAGTTCTCAAGGTGGTTCTCTGAAGTGGTTTTCCATTCCCTTCTCCAGTGGACCACATTCTGTCAGACCTCTCCACCATGACCTGTCCGTCTTGGGTGGCCCCACATGGCATGGCTTAGTTTCACTGAGTTAGACAAGGCTGTGGTCCTTGTGATCAGATTGACTAGTTGACTGTGGCTCGGATCATGAACTCCTTATTGCCAAATTCAGACTTAAATTGAAGAAAGTAGGGAAAACCACTAGACCATTCAGGTATGATCTAAATCAAATCCCTTATGATTATACAGTGGAAGTGAGAGATAGATTTAAGGGATTAGATCTGATAGACAGAGTGCCTGATGAACTATGGATGAAGGTTCGTGACATTGTACAGGAGACAGGGATCAAGACCATCCCTGTGGAAGAGAAATGCAAAGAAGCAAAATGGCTATCTGAGGAGGCCTTAGAAATAGCTGTGAAAAGAGAAGTGAAAAGCAAAGGAGAAAAGGAAAGATACAAGCACCTGAATGCAGAGTTCCAAAGAATAGCAAGAAGAGATAAGAAAGCCTTCCTCAGCGATCAGTGGAAAGAAATAGAGGAAGACAACAGAATGGGAAAGACCAGAGATCTCTTCAAGAAAATTAGAGATACCAAGGGAACATTTCATGCAAAGATGGGCTCGATAAAGGACAGAAATGGTATGGACCTAACAGAAGCAAAAGATATTAAGAAGAGGTGGCAAGAATACACAGAAGAACTGTACAAAAAAGATCTTCATGACCCAGATAATCACGATGGTGTGATCACTCACCTAGAGCCAGACATCCTGGAATGTGAAGTCAAGTGGGCCTTACTTACTTACATCACTACGAACAAAGCTAGTGGAGGTGATGGAATTCCAGTTGAGCTGTTTCAAATCCTGAAAGATGATGCTGTGAAAGTGCTGCACTCAATATGCCAGCAAATTTGGAAAACTCAGCAGTGGCCACAGGACTGGCAAAGTCAGTTTTCATTCTAATCCCAAAGAAAGGCAATGCCAAAGAATGCTCAAACTACTGCACAGTTGCACTCATCTCACATGCTAGTAAAGTAATGCTCAAAATTCTCCAACCCAGGCTTCAGCAATACATGAACCGTGAACTTCCTGATGTTCAAGCTGGTTTTAGAAAAGGCAGAGGAACCAGAGATCAAATTGCCAACATCTGCTGGATCATGGAAAAAGCAAGAGAGTTCCAGAAAAACATGTATTTCTGCTTTATCGACTGTGCCAAAGTCTTTGACTGTGTGGATCACAATAAACTGTGGAAAATTCTGAAAGAGATGCAAATACTAGACCACCTGACCTGCCTCTTGAGAGACCTATATGTAGGTCAGGAAGCAACAGTTAGAACTGGACATGGAACAACAGACTGGTTCCAAATAGGACAAGGAGTATGTCAAGGCTGTATATTGTCACCCTGCTTATTTAACTTCTATGCAGAGTACATCATGAGAAACGCTGGGCTGGATGAAGCACAGGCTGAAATCAAAATTGCCGGGAGAAATATCAATCACCTCATATATGCAGATGACACCACCCTTATGGCAGAAAGTGAAGAGGAACTAAAAGCCTCTTGATGAAAGTAAAAGAGGAGAGTGAAAAAGTTGGCTTAAAGCTGAATATTCAGAAACCTAAGATCATGGCGTCTGGTCCCATTACTTCATGAGAAATAGATGGGGAAGCAGTGTCAGACTTTTTGGGGGGGGGGGCTCTAAAATCACTGCAGATGGTGACTGCAGCCATGAAATTAAAAGACGCTTACTGCTTGGAAGGAAAGCTATGACCAACCTAGGTAGCATATTGAAAAGCAGAGATATTACTTTTCCAACAAAGGTCTGTCTAGTCAAGGCTATGGTTTCTCCAGTGGTCATGTACGGATGTGAGAGTTGGACTGTGAAGAAAGCTGAGCATCGAAGAATTCATGATTTTGAACTGTGGTGTTGGAGAAGATTCTTGAGAGTCCCTTGGACTGCAAGGAGATCCAAGGAGTCCATCCTAAAGGAGACCAGTACTGGCTGCTCATTGGAAGGACTGTTGGTGAGGCTCGAAACTAGAATACTTGGCCACCTCCTGTGAAGAGTTGACTCATTGGAAAAGACTCTGATGCTGGGAGGGATTGGGGGCAGGAGGAGAAGGGGACAACAGAGGATGAGATGGCTGGATGGCATCACCGACTCGTTGGATGTGAGTCTGAGTGAGCTCTGGGAGTTGGTGATGGACAGGGAGGCCTGGCATTCTGCGATTCATGGGGTTGCAAAGAATCGAACACGACTGAGCAACTGAACTGACTGAGTCACAATTTGAAAACTTGAGGGAAGCAACATTTAAGATCAATTATTTGAAGTGAAATATTAAAATAGTAAAACAATGAATGTTAGTATTTAAAGTATCAACATTAGTATAACAATGGCAAGTTTAATATTGACATTTAAAGTATTTAAATTTTTATTTCAGGGTTTCAGCTATAAAACTTAATACTTTCCTGTGGTTCTCAGAGAAAGTATTGATATGAAATATTTAGTTTACTCTTACAAGACGTGTCAGTGCCAGCATCTGAATTTTAAAGTGTTTCCCTTGGGGAGTTCCCTGGTGTCCCCTTGGTTAGGTTTATGGGCTTTCACTGCCATGGCCCGGGTTCAGAGTCCCTGCTTGGTCCGGGAACTGAGATCCCAGATGGATGGGTGCAGCAGTCAAAAAAAAGAAGTTTCTCTTTATTTGTGTTACTGCGCACAGTAGCTGCGGAAATGACTAAGAGTCTTTTATCATTAGTGGCTTGACTATTAGTAGTGCGAATTTGTTAATGTTTTTTGTTATGTGTTTGCTCAAATGGGCAATTAAGGGATCTGTTCGGAAAGTTAATACTTTATGTTTTAAAAACCTTTGTTGGAGCTGGAGAATGACATTATTTTTGTTTACTCATTTTTAGGTTGGGCTCATGTGGTTTGTGCCCTGTATATTCCAGAGGTACAGTTTGCCAATGTTTCTACAATGGAACCAATTGTTTTGCAGTCTGTTCCACATGATCGTTATAATAAGGTACAGTATATATTATTTTATTGATCTTTTAATATAACTTTTCATTTTAAAACTGGTAAGTGTAAAGGAATTGTTAAATTTTGTTTTATTATAGCCCTTCATTAAAAAATGTAAATGCCTCCATTGATTTGGAAAAAATATAATTACTGTGTTAAAGTACAGTTATTAAAATACTGAAGTCACAGGAGTATAAAACAAATGCACACAAGCAAAGTTATATTACCTTTTTTATTAACCTAGGTATATAAGGTCCTAACATTTTAATCCTTACAGATTATTCTTTAAAAATTACTGACTTAAAGAAAAACAAAAAAATGATTATTGACTTTTATGTTCTTTCAGATATTAAGGCTGTATCAAATTTTAATTAATCGTTATTTGATATAATATTCATTGTGGTGATACACATCCTGTTTTAAAAAATAATCCTATCACAGAATATTTATTCATCTCTCCAAATGATTTTTTTGCTCTCAAGACAGTATTCTTTGTTTTTTTGTTTTTTTGTTTTTTTTTGCCCTTAAAAATAATCTTAATGTTTGCTTTTTTCTCTTGTATCTTTTTCTTAATTTAGTACATTTATATTGTTTCATTCTCTTGCATATTGGGTTATTTTTTAAATTACCTACTGTGCCTTTAAACATACTATTATAATTTTAACTGAAGGTACTTGTTGATTTATTTTGTCTGTGGAGAAAGGGTCATGGAGCCAATGCTAAGATTTCAAAATATTAAACATTTTGTAATGCAGATTATTAATATTTATTTGGAAAATTCAGAGAAATAGAAAAATGTAGGACAAAACTCATGTAAAATCTTTCCATTAAGATCCTCCTAGATTTATTTTTGTTCACATTTTACAAATACTATATACTTCTAGTTGACTGATCACGTTAGTGGTATATGAGATTGTACATAATCTTGTGTCCTGTTAAATGCACTGTGTATTACCAGTAGGACAATCTTTGCTATTCTTTTTAGTGAAAAGTATTGCAGTATTGAATGCATTGAAAGTATTGAATGATTTTCTTTCCATATTGATAACATTAAATATTTTGAAGTGTTTTTTAGAAAAGGTTATTCATATTTGTTAATTGACCTTGAATAGCTCTTTGTTAATTTTAATATTTTAATTTATTTTTTTCTTACAAAATGTTTTTTATACTCAAATAATTATTCTTTTTTCTTATATACTTGCTGTCCGTGCTTTTGCCCATAATTTAATATTTGCTTTTTAACTTTTATTTTGTCTTTATGATTGTCATTATTGTTGGTATTCTAGCATGTTAATTTTTTCTAGTTTTAATTAAAAATTTTTTTTTATAATTTATACAACTACTCTTGATTGTTTCTGCCTTTGTTGCCACACAGAATCTTTCTCTAAAGTATAACTATTTTGTAGTATGTAGTTCCGATAAAGAAGGACTTTCTTCTGCATGACCAGAATACACCCATCAGAATC
The DNA here is from genome assembly GCF_016772045.2 of Ovis aries. Lineage (NCBI taxonomy): Eukaryota > Metazoa > Chordata > Mammalia > Artiodactyla > Bovidae > Ovis > Ovis aries. The sequence continues at coordinate 22,223,071 of NC_056066.1, forward strand.
AGGAAATTAACATTTATGTGTTATTTGTCTAATCTTGAAGTGTCATCATTATTTGTCTAATTGCCATTCATATTCTTTGTTTTCCCAGTAGAATCTTTTCATAGCAAAAAGATCACAGTCTACTTTTTGTCCCTTAAGTCTCCTGACTTACCTAACCTTGGTACTTCTGAAGATTATTTGTAGAATGGTTTTTAATAATGTTTCCTCATTATTAAATTAAGATTATGTGTTTTTGGCAGGAATGTCACAGAGTTGGTGCTGTGTTCTTCTCATTGCATCCTGTCAGGTGGTACATGATTTCAGTTTTTCCCAATACTGGTGATGTTACCTTGGTCACTTGGTTAAGGTGGTGTCTGCAAGATTTCTCCACTGGGAGGTTAATCTTTATTTCCATTATAATTAGTAAGCATTTTATAGTGAAGTACTTTGTATGTAAATACCTTGTTTCTTGTGCCTTTTATTCACTAATTTTAGCATCCACTGTTATTTCTTTGCTTAATCTATTACCACGATTGATGAGAAGTGGTGGTATTCTGATTCCATTGTTTACATTCATCAGTTGGCATTCCATTTTAAGGAGATGTTTTCATCACTTCCCAATGATTTATATCAGTATGGACTAATAACGGCTTACGTGTTGCTGTTTTGTTTTAATGGGTCATTCCCCATCGCTGTCACTTACTGTGATGCTTATATTGTGTCAGGTTTAGTCAGTGGGTCCCTTCAGGCTCTCCTGTGTCTTTTGACTTCTTTCTGTCTTTCTCTGAGGGCTTCTTTTCTTCTGACATGACGGTATGTTCTAGGCTCATCTTGTACCATTGCTTTCTTAGTCCTCGAATAACCGTTTCTCAGAGAAGTTTTGAATCCTTTTAGGTAAGAATGGTATCTAGAAACTGAAGAGGATGTTAGGTGTGCTCACTGTTAACGAGGAGATTGCTGTTTTCAGGCCCTCTCAGTGCGTATAGATGCAGAGATACACACACATTCACATCTATATCTTCTTTATGTTTTGAAGTAGATGAGGTCACATAGTTTTGATGATTATGTGGATATATGTACATGCACACATATCTATATGTATTTCTGTGTCTATTTATGTATCTACCCATAAACTCCTAGGAATTTCTTAGTAATTTCCCTACACCTAATCCAACAACACAGGGTTCATTTTAATTTTCTTTTTGTTTTTATGACTCTCATGTGAGACAGTGAGAAACCTCACTCCTTTTATCCTCAGTATATTTATTTGATTATTCTCTCTTTTATTAGCAAGCCATCCCATAATACAGAGGCCATCCTAACTTTGTTTAGGCTCAAACCTCACTTTGGGTTGCTGCTGATTCCCTGCATGGCTGCTTTTTTTCTTTTTAAACCATTTTGGGAGCTTAATGCTTAGCTTTAGTACACAACTCCCCTCTTTCCCTTTCATGGTTGGTTTCCTCACTTTGCACAGGTTCTGACAACTCATTCTGATACTATTTCCATCCTTACCCTCAACACTTTCATGAGAACCACCCTACTGGGGCTCTGATACTAGAGTTGGGCTATCCCTTCCTTTGCAGGATAGATGCTGCCATGCTTCACCCCACCTCATGGCTTTAAGACTTAAGTATTCAAGGAGTGTAGAAAGTATTCAAGGGAGTATAGAAAGAAGAATGAATTATTTAGATATAAATCTTCTATCCAGTTAGGTTAATTTCAGAATATGCTGATAGATGTCTAATTTTTCCCCCTCTCACATGATTTAGTCAGCTTTTTCAGCACTACGTTTTGCAGCGATTTGGAATACTGTTTGAATGATCATTAAATTCTTGGCTTTTCCTGACTTCTTTTGTACCCCCTTGATCTATCTTTGTAGTCTTATTCTAGTAGCACACTATTTTAATTTACTATGGCTTTAAATACATGTTGGTACGTGTTAGAACAAATAATACCATGCATATATTTTTTTTAGATGAACATTACTAACACTACAGTTTTGATTTTATTTGTATTACAGTGAAACATTTTAGAGGAGAATTGATCTTTTTACAATGTTGAATCTCCCCTTCCAGAAATACGGCATTTCTCCCTGTCAAATATTTTTCCTTTTTGTAGTTTTCCTTAAATGTAGTTGCTGCATATGTTTCTTGGATTTTTATGGTTGTTGGTCTGTATGGTGGTGGTTTAGTTGCTAAGTCATGTTTGACTCTTTGCGACTGCATGATCTGTAGTAGAGTAAACCTTAAAAACAATAATATCCGGTTCATGAATATTTAGTATGGTTAATAGGGGACATGTAATTCTGAAATGATAGGAACAATTGGAAAATGGTTTGTTGAGTTTGGAAGACATCAGTGGTTTTTTTTGGGCATGCCACATGGCCCATGGGATCTTAGTTCCCCAACCAGGGACTGAACTCGTGCTGTAGCAGTGAAAGTGCCAAGTCCTAACCTCTGGACTGCCAGGGAACTCCCTTGGAAGTTACCAGTCCTTAATGGGTGGTGATAAAGGATAATGCAGAGATTATTTTTAAATGTATTGGCCACTTGAAATGGACCTGCTTTACATGTGCTAGATCCTGAAAATTGTGTAAGACAGAATTTATCTCCGTGTGACACACAGTCAATTAAATATATAACTACAGTGTATGAAAATAATAATGATAGTTTACAAATAATGGAACAGCTGAATGAGGTATTATAGAACATAATGGAAGGAGGTATTATTTTTGTCTAAGGAATTGAGTAAGGCACACAAAGATATTATAAGGTCTATGCACAATAATAGGGAATTTGACCTTGGAAGAAAGAAATAATAATTTTAGAGAAAGTAGCATAAACTAGAATGATAGGTGCAAAGAGAAGATGCTAATAATAAATTAGTTCAGAGAATTTATCATAATCAGTGCAAAGAATAATAAATAATCCTGGAACATTGTGAGATTTAGAAGGGAAATAAAAGGATGATTTCTAGACTTACCTGTGTAGTATATCCACTTGCAGACAATTCACTGTAGACTTTGTTGCTAAATTTTCCACATGTCAATAAAATAGAGTGGCCAGTTTCTTCTGAACCATTTGTCATCAGATTCTTATTTTTGACCTCTCATATTTTCTTGTATCAGTTCCTCATTTCACTGATACATTTTGTTAAAAAACATAAATGGCATGTTACCTTTAATTACTTTTCAGTAATTTTTAAGAAATGGGAAGATTGGGGCAACATAGGGATTTGGGACCTTTTTGGGTCAGAGAAGCTTTTAGTTTAGAAAGGTGCAATTTCCATAGAGAGTAGTTGGCAGATGCTATGTATATCCTGAATTTATTCTCTTGAATAGTTTTTATTTATTGAATGGCCATGAAGGAATGAGTGTTTATAAGTTTAGGAAGGATCATAATAGGCCAACCACACAAACCAAAACCACCATAAAATGTGGTGTCATTGAATTATAAGAAGATAACAGTAGAGGAAAACTTAGAAATTGCTGACCCTGCTTCCGTTTATCTTTTTTCCAAAGGATTAGTGGTAGATAGCTGTTTTTTATTTTGTGTTGGGGTATAATCAGTTAACAGTGTTGTGATATTTTCAGGTGAACAAACGAAGGGACTCAGCCATACATATGTGGATAGCTAATAAGAGAAGTGTTTGTTTTGTTTTTCTTAAAGTATAGTTGATTTACAAAGTTGTGTTAGTTTCAGGTGTTCAGAAAAGTGATTCAGTTCTATCTATATAACACATAAATACATACATATATACACACACTTTTTGAGATTCTTTTATATTGTGGGTTATTAAAGATATGAATATAGTTCCCTATGCTATATAATAAGGCCCTGTTGTTTACCTGTTTTATATATAGTAGTATTTATATGTTACTGTCAGATTCCAAATTTATCCCACCATTCCCCTTTGGTAACCATAGATTTGTTTTCTATGTCTGTGAATCTGTTTCTCTTTTTAAATAAGTTCATTTGTATCATTTTTTTTAGATTCCACATGTAAGTGATATATTTGGTTTTTTATGACTTATTCCACTTAGCATTATAATATCTAGGTCCATCCATGTTGCTCTAGATGGTTTCATTCTTTATAATGACTGATATTCCATTGTGTACAGACACACACACACGGACACAGATGGTGTTATTTCATTCTTTTTAATGACTGATATTCCATTGTGTACACACACAAACACACACACACCATGTGTTTTTTAATCTGTTTATCTGTTGATGGACATTTAGGTTGCTTCCATGTCTTGGCTATTGTAAATAGTGCTGCTTAGAACATAGGGGATCATATATCTTTTCATATGATAGCTCTATTTTTAGTTTTTTTTTTTTAACCTCCATAATGTTTTCCATAGTGGCTACATCAGTTTTTATCTGCACCAGCATTAAATACCCTATCTCTTGTATCCAGGCTGCTTTGTGACTTGCTTTGTGACTGCATTTAATAAAATGCAGTGACAGTGACATTGTGTGACCTCTCCCTCTGGCTTGATGATCTGTTTCCTGAACCCACTGGGGTGTCCCTGCCCGTTTATATTCCTCTAATATGTTATGTTTAGTTTGAGGGCTGGAGTATTGGGTGATTCTGTGCCACAGAGGTTGGTTTCTTTCTGTGCTCTTCCTTTTGCCACACTTTGTTGTCCCGCCCCCCACACCATTAGTGCTAGATTGCTGTTATGATTTGATGTTCTGGACTTTTGGTTTCTTTGTTGTTTTGGTCCAGACTCATGGGGAGGCTTCTGTATACCTGGACCTCAGGGTTTTACCATTTTATTGCCTCCTGCCTTTGGCTGACTTTGCTTTACATCTCTAGAAGGACTTGTGAGGGAGAAGCTTCCTGCCTCTCCTAAAATGCGAGAAGATCAACAGAGCCTGGGGTCAGGAATTTTTCTTGTGCCTTGTTCAGGGGTAATTTTTCTTCTCTGTCTTCCTAACCATCATGGGTCTACTCATGCCCTGGGTGTGACAGGGTTTGCTGCCAGTCCCCCAGATGTGCAGGGCTTTTGAAAGAAGTGTCTGGTCAAGAGGTGGGATTTCATGTCTTTCCCTCAGTGGCACCTATTCCTGTCCTTTATGCCTGCACAACCAAGAGAGATTCTTTCTGGTTGCTTTGCCTCCTTGCTTCCAGTTTTCCCTAAGAGCTTCTTGTGGGTCTTCATGGAGTAGAGCCTGTGAGTGGGTGTTAACTCCTGTCTGTGGTTCCACTGGTCCTGTTCTATTGCAGTAACCCATAATCAGCCTTTAACAGTTTGTTAAAATTTTAGCTGATTTCTTAGCTGCACCTCTTCCTCCATATCTTCTTCTGTTGCTGTATTATTATTGGATAGTCTCCGAATGTCTTGTGGTTTTCAGGTGGCTGAAGAGGAGAAGGCGTCCCCTTTCAGGCTAATTGGTTGCCTTTGCAACTGCAAATCTTTCATAGTTTCAAGAAAAGTTGTGATTTTTAAAAAAATTTAAAATGGCTTTTTGTTAATAGATTTGGAGTGATGTTCTCTCAGTTCTCTAGTTTTTAGGTAGAGTTGGAATCTAGCCTTAAATCCTTTTGATATATGAACATTGTTTCTCTTATTAAAAATGTTAGGTCAAACTATGACTTTTTTCCCTACTTAAAATGAAAACTTTTAGGCTATGAATTTGCCTCTGATTATAACTTTATTCACATACTTGATATTTTATTTAGGTGTATTTTTGTTGTTTGGGATTATTTTCTCAATAATTCTTTAGTTTATAATTTTTCTTCTCAATCCAACAGCTATTTAAGGAGAAAATAAAAACTTTCAAGTCACTTTTTTCCTACTTATGTGTTTTGGAAGCTCTTGTTTGTTGCATAATATAGATTATAATTGTTACATCCTTTTTATTATTGTAGAATCTCTCAAAGACTATTTTTTATCTGATATAATGAACCTCTTCAGCTGTGTGTTTGGTTGCCTTTTGCATGGTATATCTATTTTTCATCCTTTTACTTTTAACTTTCTTGTGTCTTCAAACCTAATGTATCCTATCGGCAGCATATGGAACTTTTTTTTTTTCCCCCAGTTTATCAGTCTCTGCCTTTATCAGTCTCTTCATAGTCAGTGCTGTTAATATGGTTGGGTTTACATCTTCCATTGTACTTTTAAGTTCTGTTTTCTTGGATTGTTTTCTTAGTGGTTGCTCTTGGGTTTATAATATTCATCTTAATTTATAGAATCTGCTTAACCTCCAGTAAGATATAAAAAATTCATGGCATTTATTTTATTTCTTTGCTCCCCACTTTTGTGTTATTACTATTATAGGTATTTTCTCTCTGTATAATAGTGTAAGCCCCCCAAAAGTTAAAATTATTACTCCATATAGTCTTACACTATTTAAAGAAACTAAGAGAAGACACCCACAAGTATATTTATAGAGTGTGTGCTTTTCTGTTTACCATTTTTGTTTCTCTTGATTTCTTCCTGTGGGTTCTAGTTGCCATCTGATGTTATTTCCTGACTCTAGAATAGCTTTATTCCCATTCTCTTTCACTGTGTTGTCATTGTCACATATATTACATTTCTATATGTTATGGTCCCAACAGTACAATTTATGGACATGTTTTAGGTAATTGCTTTTTAAGTTAAAGTGAGAGAGAAATATCTGTGTTCTCTTTGAAAGGTAAGACTCACTTTATGGATGGCCCTGGAAGCTCCACGGCGTCACTGCAGTCCCCACTCCTTCACAGTCCATGTTCATTCCTGGCAGTGCTTGCCTCCTAGGGTGTAATGGTCCACAGCTGCCTGTGTGAATGACCTTGTGCCGTTTTGAAACATCAGTGATGTAAAAATGTATTGAGTCCTTATTGAGCTTCGGCCCCCAGAGTTTTCATTTGCTGTTTTCAGTTAAGTTCCTATGTATAGAGTGATAAACTGTGCCTTGGAACACAGAAACTCCACTGAGAAAAGGAGATTTTGACCCAGTGGAAAATTCTGGATATGTTCATTATCCACAAACAATGGATTTTATTGGTTTAAAAAAAAATACTGTCTTTATCATTTCCTACAGAGCTCTTTCTGTGTGTTTTTAAATTGGTCTGTATGCATGTTTTTAAAAACTTCACCTTTATTGAGGTGTAAGTGATGGGAGTTCTTTGTTTTTATATGTGCATTGCAGTGGTCGTCTAGTGTCACTTGATTTTAGCTGAAGGAATTTCTTTTTGTAGTTCTTGTTACTCGGATTTGGGGAAACAAAGTATCTCAGTTTTTGGGTCTGAGAATATTGTTGTTATTTTATCTTTATTTCTGCAATATAGCTTTTTCTGGATATAGGATTCTTGTTCTTTGAGCATTTTAAATGTTATTCCACTGCTTTCTGTCTCCCATTTTATTTCTAATAAGACCTCAGGTTTCCTTGTATGTGATGAGCCATTTTCCCCATTTTGATTTCAAGAGTTTCTTATTTTTGCCTTTCATTAATTTGAATATGGATCTGTTTGTGTTTATCCTATATGGAGTTTGCAGAGCTTTTTGGATGTGTTGGTTATTGTTTTTCATCAAATTTGGAAAGTTTTCAGCTATTATTTCTTCAGATACAGTTTATGTCCCTTTCTTTTCTCATGATTTTCTCCTTAACTGTTTGTTAATGCAGTTAATGGTGTAGCATATTTTTCTGAAACTGTTCTTTAGGTGGTATTATTGAAAACATCTGTTTTTTTTTTTTTTTTAATAATCCCTGTTGATCTGTTTTTAAAGTTATTTGTTCTTTCCCTACTGCCAACTCAAATCTACTGTTTAGTGCTTTTAGTGAGTTTTAAACTTGAGAATTCTGTTGGTTATTGGTCTTTGTCACCTAAGTCCAACATCTTGACTCCCCTTAAAGGCAGTTACTAATGCCTACTTTTTTTTTCCTGTGACTGAGTCATACTTTTTCTTTTCATGTCTTATAATTTTTTTGTTAAAAATTAAGCAAGTTAGGTAATGTAGCCACTCTAGAGAATGATTCTTCCTTCTCCCTGTGGAGACAGAACCTCTGCACTAGTGCTTTCTCTGGAGCTGCAGGTGGAGACAGCACCCTGCTTCTTCTGGACAGACACCTGTACTCTGACAGGTCCTGGCAGGAGGGAAGGGTATAAGTAGCCCAGCTTGTCCTTCCTAGCATGTAGCTTCCATTCTGCAAGCAAGCTGATAGAACACTGGGAATCTTGGCCTGTTATTAGGCTTGGGAGTCTGTGAGTAGGAGCTATCAGGATGAATAGTGGTATGAGTCACTGGAGACCTGACCCTCCTTGGATAAAACTCTGGTCTTGGATAGGGGAGAAAGGGAGCCCTCACCTTCTTGACAGCACTACCCAGAAAGGAACTACCATCACAGGGAGCTATGGGGGTGAGGGTGGTGATGGGGACAGATCATGGCTCAAGTGCCATAGATGCTCACTGTTCTTAATGAGATTTAGTAGATTGTCTTTGATAAAATATCCTGCCGCATGCCATTAGGACAGTTTTCAGAGACTTTAAGTTGACATACAGTATTGTATAGGTACAGATATACAGTATAGTAGCATAATTTTTAGAGGTTATATTCCATTACAGTAATTATAAAATATTAGTTATCATCCCTGTTTGTACTGTATATCCTTGTAGCTTATTCTAGATGGCACAATGGTAAAGCATCTGTCTGCTAGTGCAGGAGACATGAGTGATGTAGATACAATACCTGGGTTGGGAAGATCCCTTGGAATAGGAAATGGCAACCCACTCTATTATTCTTGTCTGGAAAATTCCATGGATAGAGGAGCCTGGTGGGCTACAATCCATGGGCTTGTAAAGAGTCAGACATGACTGAGCACACACACTCAGGCGCAGCTTATTCTATACAGAGACTTTAAGTGGTTCTTTTTCACCTGTGAAGTATTTAATTCACTGAGGAGAGGATCCCTGGACTTCTTCACTCTGCTGTTCCATATGTCTGGAAGGCCTAAATCCTTAAAAGTAAAATCCGTCATAATTTTTAGTTTCATTGAATGGTGAAATGATGGTGTCTTTTCACTGTCAACTGTTTTGGAAATTACTGAGATATTCTTTGAGGTCTGTTTGCATATTGCCCCTGAATTTCAACCTGCTTTGTACTTTTCTTTTAAAAATTTGCTTGATTATTTATAGGCTAAAATATGTATGTTAAATTATTCCATTATAAGTGTTTGATACTGCCTTCTGGTAATATGAACGGTTAGAGATGCTTTTACGATTGTTAGTGTGTCTAGGTTAGTTTTGTTGTAATTTGGGTTTTTCCTTTTTAGACATACAAAGTAATTTTTGTAATTCAGTTCAGTCTCTATCTTTCAGCAGAGGAGTTGAAATTCATTTACCTACTTGTCTAAATATTAGGCTTTTGGAAACTGTGTTGTAAATATTTGACACCACAGTGCATTGTGGGAAAAACTTTTCCAAGTTAAAAAATAGATGTGGTCCTATTGAAGTTGGCTAGGTTATACCTTATTCAGATTGGTTTATTTTTAGAATTATATCATCTGATTATATGTAGTTAGGCATTAATTTTTTTGTATACTTGTAGATTGCCATTTTTAGCCTTTCATTATCAGCTATTTTCACCTAAGAAAAAGGACCAGGTAGATGTCAAAATTGCTGGGAGTATTCATTGGCCAGTAGCTCTTGGGGGCACCTGTGATCTCCTAAAAGCGTTTCCTCCCAGAACTAGTATGTCAGGTTAGCAGGGCTGATTGATAGCTCATGTGGAAGGGATTTTTGTGAAGGAATGACCTAAACTGTGCTCATTCATTAAGGACTGTCCTTCACCCACTGAGTCCCAGCTCCTTATATCCAACTCCTTTCTGTATGCTCACTTCCAGCAGAAAAGAAAGACAAACCTCATTTTACATTTTTGTTACAGGAATCAGTTAAATAGTGGAGAGGAGATTTTAATACCGAGGTGGCATAAGCTGTATTCTTCACCCTGGCCTCAGTGCCTGTAAGGATTCCTCCTATCTTGTGGGATTTTTTAGTCTAGGAAACTGTGCCTTGTGAAATCCTACAAGGACTATTTATGTCTGTATTGATGTTTTCATGTTTGCATTGCTTGTAAAACAGATATAAATAGAAAAAAATAGATTTATATTTTGGGTTAGATTAGTTAGTAAACCTGATTTTGAGCTGTGAAGATAACTATAAAATCCATATCTGTATAAACCACTTGTAAGGTGTTTATTTCTTTTTTTTTTCTTTACCTAAGACTTGCTATATTTGTGATGAACAAGGAAGAGAAAGCAAAGCAGCCACTGGTGCTTGCATGACATGTAATAAACATGGATGTCGACAAGCTTTCCACGTGACATGGTAAATATGATTTTGTCATTTTACAGAACTGAAATTGGGAATACCTTGTAAGTTAAAGACTTAGGTACCCAAATATTACTTAAACTAAATTTTGTTGGTATAGTTTCTATGTTTATATTTACTTACTGTAATAAAAGTAATTCTAATAATTGAGTGTATTTACCAGAGTGAATTTCCAGTAAGTAACCCTGGTTCTAGTGTCTTATTCAGCTTTATTTTGCCTAAGATATTTCTGTTGTTTACCTACCCTTTGATTTGTTATTAGGATTACAAGAGCTGATGTAGATAAACTTAGTGCAGAGCCTGAAATACTAGTAAGAATTTAGTGAATGATCGTGTTTTTTTCACTGCCTAAATTTCAAGAGGGGAAAAAAAGCAATCACTATCATTCTCTGTATTATAGTGGCTATTCCTTAGAAAGTTTCTTAAATATTTAAATGACCTTCTTTTTATTTTGTTCATGCTTCCTTTTATTTTTATCCATGAACATATTCATTGCATAATTTTAATAGCAGTTTAAATGAAACATTGTTTTCTGATAATTTCTTTCACAAAAAAATTTTGATGAGATGATAGAAATACAGTCCATAGCAGCATGGAAATGACTACATTATGTCCTTAGAATACTAATTAATGATAGTAACTGTTATGTATTGAGTATTTGGGTTTCCCTGGTGGCTCAGGTGGCAAAGAACTCTGCCTGCAGTGCAGGAGACCCTGGTTTGATCCCTGGGTTGGGAAGATACTCTGGAGAAGGAAATGGCAACCCACTCCAATATTCTGCCCGGAGAATTCCATGGACAGTGGAGCCTGGCAGCTGCAGTCCATGGGGGCACAAAGAGTTGGGCATGACTGAGTGACTAATACACATTGAGTATTTCCTATGAAATGGGCAGGTTTTTTTTTTTTTTTTTTAAATAAACATATTTATTTACTTGACTGCGCCTGGTATTAGTTGCAACATATAGAATCTTTAGTTGTGACATGGAAACACTTAGCTGTGGCATGTGGGTTCTAGATCTAGTTCCCTAATCAGGGACATAGAAAACAGACTGGTGGTTGCTAAGGGGGAGTGGGATGGGAGAGGGCAGGATTGAGAGTTTGGGACTAGTAGTTGTAGATGCAGACTAATAAATATGGGATGGATAAACAACAAGGTCCTACTGTTGGAGCACAGGGAACTGCATTCAGTATCCTGTGATAAACTAGAGTGGAAAAGAATATGAAAAAGAGTGTATGTGTATTTATGTATGTATAACTTAGTCACTTTGCTGTACAGCAGTAATTAACACAACATTGAAATTCAACTATACCTCAGTAAAAAATAAAATTTAAAAATTTCCTTAATATTGTACTTAATTTTCCAAAGATGAAAGACCTATTTTGGCTGTGAGATACATACTAGTACTATTATTTTGGAATGTTGAAAGTGGAAGGTCACATTGACAGTATGATGGTTATAAACATTAACACTTCATTAAAAAAAATATTATCATAGCTTTAGGTTTTAATTTCATTTCTTCCCTTGTTTTTGACTAGAAAAACACAGCTTCTGTTTTTCTTACCTATTCTACTATGTTATAACTTGAAGCATTTTACTTCTAACAATATAATCTGTGTTCATGGGTAAATACCATCACATGTCATGTAAGCCCTTTAGATACCTGGCCTTTTCTAATTGTACCTGTGATACAGATTGGAAAATCAAATGAAGTGTTAAGTTTGGGGTCGTGAGGATATCTTTCAAGAAATTTAATGTCTATTTGGTGACTTAAAGCATGCAAAAATCTCTTTCCTTATTAGAGATGGATAGTAAGTTTATTTTAAACCATGTGTATAGCTTTAAAGATATAGCAATCAAAAGATGGGGTGGAATGTTCTTAGTCTCAGTGAGAATAAAGCCTTTTATTTTCTCTTTTCTCTTACGAGATACCTACGTGCTTGGAATTGAATTTTATGTATATATACACAAACATACACAAATACATAAATACATACACATAAAATGTTTTATACACACGCACACACATATATATACTATGGTTTAAATTTTGTTGATATACTTGGCTTTTATTTTCAGTGCTCAGTTTGCCGGACTGCTTTGTGAAGAAGAAGGTAATGGTGCAGATAACGTCCAATATTGTGGCTACTGTAAATACCATTTTAGTAAGCTGGTAAGAATCTGTCTTGAATTTAATTTACGATTATAATAATTAGGTTTGAACTGAGTCTTTATAAAGCGTCCCTTTTTTGGGGGTTGCTTTTGCTCTAGATTGAGTTTTCTTAGTGTGTTGTTTGTTGGGAATTAAAAGCTGTAGTAGTTTTAGAAGATTTTGCTTTGCATGAGTTCATTTACAAAGGTGACTGTTCTAAAATATACTACTTTAGAATATATATTAATTGTTAATAGTAAATGTTGGTATACATTTAGTAGAAAATAAAAATGTGTAGTGAACTTTTTATAATTTACCACTGTTTTCAGTTAACTTAATTTTTGACATTTGATTATATAATTTGTGATTCCCTGTCACTTTGTTTCACATCTTTTTGCTTTATTACTATTACTGGTTTTATTACTTGTTTTCATTTTTATTTGATTGGATAGTAACACTGAAACAAGGCTCTTTTGTAGCTTCTTCATTAAAGGTCTTAGAAAGAAATATTTAAATACAAGTTTGGGAATATTTTAGATTTGATTAGTCTGTATTGTCACATAGCATGGATAAGTTAGTACTGTTTGATTAATCATCGTATATTTTGTGTCTGTGTTCCTTTGAAGGATCAATATTTCTTTAATTCCTCATTGTCTGTTTCTCAGTCTTTAGTTGATACCAGGTTTGTATACTGAAATTGAAGGCTTCTTTGTTTTTCTTTAGTGTCTTCTTGTTATTTTTTATTGTTCGTTTTCTTCTGTGAATAGGGCTGTTTTTTTTTAGAAAAGGAACTCTTTTTTATGAAATGAGCAGCTTATGACTCCAGTATTCTGGCTCTTGCATATAAAGTACTGAGAGTGTATATATATTATTTGATATTGAAGATACCAAATAACATAAATTTACTGATTTATTTTTTTAATGACTATCAAAGAACATCAAAGTCTTCTAGGAGAAAATTGAAAATTTACTTAGGATATTAATAGCATGTTGGAATCTTCATTTTCTAAATCAGAGATGATATAGATAAAATATAGAAATAATGAAAATGGGTTTTGGAATTTGTGCAAATAGAATTTTTTCATTGTTATTAATGTGCTGTTATCCTATTTGGTGATGGGGGGAAAGTCTGTTTAATAATTTAATAAGATTGTATGAGCTCTATGTTTGCAAGGAATTTGATCATCCTTTATAGTCATTTTTATCTAGTTTAAACTAATTAGTTATGGTACCACCAAGTTTTAACACCTGAAATAACTCACTGTCATACTTTATATGAATCTGTGTAAGTCTTTTAAACAGAAATGTGTGTTACTTTTAGTATTGCTTTGAAAAATGCGTGAGTCTAATACTGACATTTCCTTTCTTTTTTTCCTCTATATGAACTGTAGAGACAAATTTTTAGAAAATAGTATGCCTTAATACTGAAAGTGTGAGATTAAAAGGGTTCTTACTTTTCCTACTGGCATAAAGTAACTCTTAAAAGTTTTTCTTCTGGTTTTGGCATCCTTCTTCAATATGGTATTTTCTATTTTTTGTTGAAATTTCTTTTATATTTTAAAGCAGACATTGAAAACTATAGTTGATCTCTGTAATGAGGTGGTTTTGTAATAAAATGGCAAATAAGCCACTGCTTAGTTGAAAATACTGTCTGTTTTCACACATTTTAATAAATGTACAAAAACATGGCATTAATGTTAGGTTAAGGGTTATATTTTCCTTTATAGTGAAATAGATAATATATGGATGGTGTTGAATTGGATTATGTAGTTTGAAATAGCCTTTTCTTTTTTCCTCCAGTAGACATTTAAAAATATTTCACACTTGAATTGGTTTTAACCTAACAAAAAAGATTTAAAACTTTATATACATATACCTATATGTATATATATTTTCTCTTTTAGAAAAAGAGCAAACGGGGATCTAATAGGTCATATGATCAAAGTTTAAGTGATTCTTCCTCTCACTCTCAGGATAAACATCATGAGAAAGAGAAAAAAGTAAGTGGATTTGTTGTTGCTAAATATGTAGCACATCTACTTAATAGATTTTTTTTTCTTTTTTAAATAAAATTAAGTTCTTGATAGCTGAATGAAAACATTGAAGTACTGAAAATTTCTGACTGTGTTAAGTAAAAAAGTAGGTTTAAAATAGTATGCCATATTTGTGAATATGGTCATGCCCATTTCAACTGAAAATTTGAAATATTAAAAACTTGATTGAAGGCATGAGAGCAGTTATTGCATGTGTTACTCTGGTTATCTATTGAAATCTTTGATTAACTTTAGCAATAATGGTTTATTGCTAGATATTATTAACTCATTTGACATGTGAGAAAGAACCTCATCAGCCTTTTCCTTTGTAATATAGAATGGTTTTGAAGTTCTATATATTCTTAACTGTCCTCCCCCTGATCCCACTGCCCCATGGTGCTAATGGTTTATTATTTTTTAAATCATCAAATGTCATACCATTTATTTGATAATATTTTGTCATTTATTTAAAAGACTAAAAGCTTGCCTAATACTAATCTATCTTCTTCTGACTTACCTGGTTTTTGCTTACATTTTTACTTACTGTAAAGGATATGAGTAATTTTTTAATAAACTAATGTTAAGTACTAGAGAATCATTCTTAGGACATATTGCCCACATAGGAGAAGGATACAACTGTGAATTATTTTAAATGAAGTGAAGAACTTCTTCAGTTAGAAAAGAGCATTACTCTTAAACAGTTGTTGTAAACTAGTTGGGAACATATTTCTGCAGATTGTGCTAAAAACTAAATCACTTAACAATCTCATGTTTGTAAATACTTAGGATTGGGAATGCAATTAAAATGCTAATGTTATTAAAAACAAATTTGAATTTAGTTTGAATTTGTTTCTTTTCTGAAGGTAAATATTTTGAAAGCTTAATTTCTTTTTGTTTTGAATTTAATTTTCCAGTTATTAGTGAAAAATAATTATAACCTCATATTCTCCTTCAGAACATTTGTTAGGTTTATATATTTTTGGTAGATCTCAGGTAGCAAGTACACATTCATTTTGAGTTTTTTAACGAGGTAGTTCTGTGATAGTGACAGTAGGGTTTGATTTTATTGTCTATTATTATCTGCATTGCTGATGGGAAAATGGCAGATTTAGTTTAATTACAGGTTTTGTCACAAGCACCATGAAATTTTAAGCTTTTGAATCATGAATGAGGAAGTCTTAGATAGGGCTTTTATAAATTGTGAAGAGCGAGGTCATACTAATGATGGTCTTATGGTCTGCCATTTCATGAGCATTACCTTCTTTAAAGAAGTATTTGCTGTATGACCACATTTACCTTGATATATGCCCTGTCATGTTATTTATAGAGCATAGTTATTAAATATAGTACAGTGTTTCATCAATATAGTATGGATACTACATTTATTTATTAATCTTCTTTCTAGGAATGAATTAAAGTTTTCATGTTATGAGTTTTTGCAATTGTTGGATAGTAGATTAAAAAACAATATATTTAGTCAAACTTGTTTAGCATTAAATTCTAGCAGTTGTTACTTTCATTAGTATGTAAATACTGTGTGAAGTTTACTTTTAGGACATGAGTTTAGTATAGTTTGATTTTGTTGTCAGACTTAAAATTAACTTGTACTTTTTATTTTTTAATAATTTGAGATTTCCTGATAATCCATAAAGACTGTGAGAATATTATTGTTAAATTTGTTTTCTTGCCTTGGGAATATTTGAGAAGCAACTTTTTTATTATGGTATCTTGATGTTGAGTTATAATATATTAATAGCTGTAGAAATCGGATGTTATAGGCTATCTTTCTCTTTATCCTTATCTTTTTTAAGATTTTAACATCTAGTAGGGTTGTCTTGAAAATATGCATATCATGTTATAAAATGTTTTCACAGATAGTACTTATCTATATAGATTTTAGTACTATAAAATACAGTATATTATGAAGATAATTTTGGTGATATTGTTTATAAGATATATTAGAATCATATTCCCAGTGAGTTCTTTTATCAGAGTTCATTTTGCACATATTTATTGTTATATTTGTGTTGATAAAGAGTAATACTAAATATTGTGTTATCCAACTCACTTATTTTATTTATTTTTTTATTATTATTATTATTATTTTTTTCTTTTTTAAATTTTAAAATCTTTAATTCTTACATGCATTCCCAAACATGGACCCCCCTCTCACCTCCCTCCCCATAACATCTCTCTGGGTCATCCCCATGCACCAGCCCCAAGCATGCTGTATCCTGCATCAGACATAGACTGGCGCTCACTTATTTTAAAATGAAATCAATTTATGTTAACCTTTTATATATAATTGTAAGAAAATTCAAAAAATACTTAAGCCTTTGCTTTTCAGAGAATTTCTGTGTGGACCAAGGTGTATTACCACTGGTTATTAACTGTGAAATGCCAGCAAGGAAAGAGGAGAAGTTACTGGTGAAATTCAACTTTGAATAAGGAACAGTCTCTATAAAAATTTAAAAATCGGCATATATAGTTTGAAAATAGGTGTTTGAAATGAATTAAAAGCTGTGTTATAGTATAGAAGAGGCTTAATTCAATCATGAAACAATTTGGATCATGAATTATTGTTTATGAAGACTATCTTCCCATTAATGTTAGTTATTGTTCACTGTAAAGTAGAATTGTTTTTAAGCCTAGCACTGCTGAAGAGTCAGGTGTGGGTGAGAGTTAGGAAATGAAAAGGTGTATCAGATTTGGAGACATGTGCTTGTATTGTGAGGCTCCCAGCTTCAGAAAGGATTTATTTGTTTTTTTCTGAAGACTAAGTTGGAGGTCATCAATTTGAAATCAGTGGTTATTTATTGCATTGAGATAATCTGTACCAGTTCATTTGATCCTCACTTTATCCTTCTCCCACTCATTAATGCTAATATATAATGTATTAGTAGTATAGAACTAGGCTTACAGTTCTTTACATCCATGTTACAATTAGTGGTAGTGTATCTTATGGAAATACACTCAGTTGTAACTAGGTATGACAGAAATCCAACTGTCCCCTACTCAAAGGGATTTATCTCCTGCCCTGAATTCCACCCTCTTACTTGCCCTTGGTTTCATTCTGTTATTAATAACTGGCAACAGATAAACGAGTTACTGGTAGAATAAGTACTGTTAGGGTGTCATGGGAGGTTGGGGGAGATGGGCTTTTTGGTCGATGTTTTGTGAGCCTCGGCACTGACTGAACTTCCCGTTTGTTTAGGACTTTTCGTCTCTTTGAAGAGTACTGGGCTACTTCTGTGTCCCACTCACATTAAAGCTTTAAGCTTCTACATGTACAGAGAGTTAAGAGAGGCCAGGGCTTTTCAGGACCAGTAATTTAGAATATTTGTAGTGTGTGTGGTGGAGCTGAAGAGTGACAGGAGATGTGATTAATTAAGAAGGGGCCATTCAATGAGGAGTTTTATAAGTAACGCTAGTTTTATCTTGCTATGTTGGGCAGCCAGTCAGAAGGATTAACATATTTTTTTCCCCAAAGTGTTTAATTTTACAGTAGCTGTTAGTATTCTATAGTAGTAGAATTTTGAGAGGAGTTGCAAAAATACTGCACATTATTTCTCTGCCATTCGCCCAGACTCTCAAGATGTTAACATTTCATCCCGTTACTCTTTTCTTGTCCTCCCTTCTTCTCCCCTGCCTTTTCTTTCTCTCTCACTTTCTGTGTGTAGTCTTTTTTTCCTGGCCCTTAAGACAGTAAATTACGAATATAATGCTGTTAGCCTAAGAACTTTAGTGTATAGTTTTAATAAAAAGAGAAATTTCCTACATGATTGCAGTACAAAGTCAGTAAATCAACATTATTGCAGAACTATTGGATCTTCAGATCCTGGTTGGATGTCCTCCATGCTAAAGGAGGGAAATTTGTTTTCAGGTTCAGAATCCAGTCCAGGATCACACATTGCATTCAGTTGTTCTAGTCTCTTATTTTTTTTCCCCATTCTGGCATATTTCCTCATTCTTTGTTTGTCTTTCATGATCCTAACACCTGACGTCGTTTCAGGTTCTCCCAGATCTCAAGAATGGATTTTACAGCCACACCGTTGACTTTGCTCTCATTTTCTGAAATAGCCTAGATTTTATGTTTGTTTTATGTTTGGGAGCCTCACAATACAACCACATGTCTCCAAATCTGATATACTTAGTCCTTACTTAAGTATTGATTGCTGTTTGGAAAGACTGACATTTTTAAAACCAGAAAGTATTGGTTCATTTTTGTCAGTGGTCTTCGCAGTTTAGTTTTTCTCTATACTGCTTTTTACTATAAATTGTAAGAAGACTACACTTTTAACATATTACTTAGAAAAATCTCCTTACTTAAATCATACATTAAGTGCATTTTCTCTTTTTTATGTTACCAAGGGCACCAATGTTGCTAAACTTTGTTACTACATAACTAGAACCCCGTTTCCTCTACTTTTCAGTTAAATCAATGTTTTTTCTCCTTTAGCTCTCCTTAGCAGCCCCCGAAAGACTGAGAATAGTTTCTTCCATGCTCATTAGGCTTTCACTCATCATTTCCTGAAAGTCTTTCAGCTCGTGCCCACTGATTCCTTGAAACTCCTACATTTTTAGTTGTTGTTGTTTTTGTTGTTATGGTAGCATTCTGTGCATGTAACACAAACGTGTATCAGTTACCAGTTGCAGCATAACAAATTACTCCAAAATTTAGTGACTTAAAATTATACTGAATATTTATTATCTTATAGTTTCTTTGAATTAGAAACTTAGAGTTTGCTAGATATTCCTTGCTCAGGGTCTCATCAGATTGTAGTCAGGCTGTTGGTAGGAATACGGTCATTTGAAGGCTTGACTAAGGCTCATAGATATGCTTCCAAGATGGCTTATTAACATGGCCAGTAAGTTGATGCTGGCTGAGCAAGAACCCCAGTTTCTTGCTGCATGACCTCTCTGTAGGACTGTTTGAGTGTCCTTATAATATGGCACCTAGCTTTTCGTCAGATGAGCTAACTTTTCCCAGAATAAGAGAGAGCATGGTGAAAACTACAGTATTTTTTGTGACCTGGCCTCAGATGTCACATGTGTGCACGCGCATAGCTTCCCATCGCCCTAGTTGAATGCCTGTTTTTTACCCATTGGGTTATATATCTGTGGATGCAACCAACTGTGGAAAAAAATTGCAGAAAGTTCCAAAAGGAAAAACTTGAATTTGCTGGGCTCAGGCAACTATTTATATAGCATTTACATTTTATTAGGTATTATAAATAATCAGGAGATGGTTTAAAATACACAGGAGGATGTATAGGTTAAATGTGGATACTATGCCATTTTTTATGAAGGACTAGAGCATTCATTGGAGAAGGCAATGGCACCCCACGCCAGTACTCTTGCCTGGAAAATCCCATGGATGGAGGAGCCTGGTAGGCTGAGGTCCATGGGGTCGCTAAGAGTCGGACACGACTGAGCAACTTCGCTTTCACTTTTCACTTTCATGCATTGGAGAAGGAAATGGCAACCCACTCCAGTGTTCTTGCCTGGAGAATCCCAGGGACAGGGGAGCCTGGTGGGCTGCCGTCTATGGGGTTGCACAGACGCGGACACGACTGAAGCGACTTAGCAGCAGCAGGACTGTTTTATCACTGAACTACAAAGTTTCTTGACTGCGTATCCTTTGTTCCCTCACTTCCCTTAAGGTCACTAATTATGACCTGTTCAAGGGCAAGCATTGCAGCCAGGCCTAGATCATTAAATGGCTTGGGTCAGAAATGGCATCTCTTGTGTCAACAAAGCCATGCCTGGTTCTCTTTCTCCAGGATGCTCTACCCTGTCTGCTTACAACTTGGTCACCTGGATAATGGAGCAGAGAAGGTAGATGGGGGCAGAATCCTAGGGGAGATATGGCTGGGCGGATTGGGTATTGGGATAAGGAAACAAGTTGTTTTCAAAAGTGTTTAAAGCAAAGCTAGGGGATGAAGGCATAGAGTTTTGTAGGAAGGAAATGTAGGAAGAGTTTTGTTGGAGCAAGAGTCTGAAAGAACTCAGTGAAGTCCCAAGAACAAGTGAGAGAGTGAGTCAACTGCATGATTGTGACTAGAGCATAGTGAATTAGAGTAGAGCATAATGGTTAATATTTTGTTGGTCTGTTATGACATCAGTTGTTGGGAGACAGCTCTCTACAGGTCTCTCACATTTGTACACATCTTTTCAGAATATCTGTATAATAAATAGTCTAGGAAAATGGCAGCACCATCCAGAGCAAGGCAGATTTGTGTGTCTTCTTGGGAGATAACAGAGATATATCTCTTTTTGGGGTATTTGCCAGGCATTGGGTTCCCTAAACCCAAAGTTCTTTCCTGAAATGCAAACCATTGTGTGTACAAGTGTCACCTGGTCTCCTTCAGATCATCCTGTCAGAATTGGGCAGGAACAGTGCAAATGCTGACACTATGGCTACTGCTGTTGCTGTGAGTAGTAAAGCTCCTTGTGTCCAACCCACAAGTCTTTACGTTTTCTTCCAGTACCCACGAAACTGGTGGGCTCACTGTTAGCTTGCAAGTACATTAAGACTCTTCAGTTTTTACAAAATATGATTATAGCATACTAAAGGAGAATCGAAGTGAAAGCCATTGGAACTGAGAATGTTTAGAGACCCTGAGGCTTGTCCACTTAGGACTGGCCTTACCGTTTAACATTCCCAGTGTTGTAGTCAGGGGTGATGCAATACTGTGGCTGAAAGTCTTCACAAAGTTGCAAGGAGGTGGCAGGAGTTACCTAAGGAACAAAATAATGGGCAGACAAAAACAAGAAATCAGTCAGTCACTTCTGTCATTCAGTCGTGTCTGACTCTTTGCGACTCCATGGACTGCAGCATGCCAGGCTTCCCTCTCCACACCAACTTCTGGAGCTTACTCAAACTTATGTCCATTGAGTCGGTGATGCCATCCAACCATCTCATCCTCTGTGGTCCCCTTCTCCCACTTTCAATCTTTCCCAACATAAGGGTCTTTTCCAGTGAGTCAGTTCTTTGCATCAGGTAGCCAAAGTATTGGAGTTTCAGCTTCAGCATCAGTCCTTCCAATGAATATTCAAGACTGTTTTCCTTTAGGATAGACTGGCTGGATCTCCTTGCAGTCTGTGGGACTCTCAAGAGTCTTCTCCAACACCACAGTTCAAAAGCATCAATTCGTCTAGGCAAACCTTCTTTATGGTTCAACTCTTAAATAACCGTATATGACTGCTGGAAAAATCATAGCTTTGACTATATGGACCTTTGTTGGCAAAGTAGTATTTCTGCTTTTTAATATGCTGTTTAGGTTGGTCATAACTTTTCTTCCAAGGACCAAGCATCTTTTAATTTCATGGCTACAGTCACCATCTATAGTGATTTTGGAGCCCAAGAAAATAAAGTCTGCCACTGTTTCCATTGTTTCCCCATCTATTTGCCATGAAGTGATGGGACCAGATGTCATGAACTTAGTTTTCTGAATATTGAGCTTTAGGTCAATTTTTTCACTCTCTTCTTTCACTTTCATCAAGAGACTTTTTAGTTCTTCTTCGCTTTCTGCCATAAGGGTGGTGTCATTTGTGTGTCTGAGGTTATTGATATTTCTCCTGGCAGTCTTGATTCTAGCTTGTGCTCCATCCAACCTGGCATTTCTCATGATGTACTCTGCATATAAGTTAAATAAGCCGGGTGAAAAGATACAGCTTTGATGTACTCCTCTCCCAATTTGGAACCAGTCTGTTGTTCCATGTCCAGTTCTAACTGTTGCTTCTTGACATGCATACAGATTTCTCAGGAGACAGGTCAGGTGGTCTGGTATTCCCATCTCTTGAAGAATTTTCCACAGTTTGTTGTGATTCACATAGTTAATGGCTTTGGCATAGTCAATAAAGCAGATGTTTTTCTGGAATTCTCTTGCTTTTTTGATGATCCAGCAGATGTTGGCAATTGGATCCCTGGTTCCTCTTCCTTTTCTAAATCCAGCTTGAACATCTGGAAGGTCACGCTTCATATTCTGTTGAAGCCTGGCTTGGAGAATTTTGAGCATACTTTGCTAGCATGTGTGATGAGTGCAGTTGTACAGTATTTGAACATTCTTTGGCATTGCCTTTCTTTGGGGTTGGAATGAAAACTGACCTTTTCCAGTCCTGTGGCCACTGCTGAGTTTTCCAAATTTGCTGGTACATTGAGTGCAGCACTTTCACAGTATCATCTTTTAGGATTTGAAATAGCTCAACTGGAATTCCATCACCCCTGCTAATTTTTTTTGTAGTGATGCTTCCTAAGGCCCACTTGACTTCACATTCCAGGATGTCTGTGATCTGAGTGATCATACCATCGTGGTTATCTGAGTCATGAAGGTCTTTTTGCATAGTTCTTCTGTGTATTCTTGCCACCTCTTTTTAATATCTTCTGCTTCTGTTAGGTCCATACCATTTGTGTCCTTTATTGTGCCCATCTTTACATGAAATGTTTCCATCTTTGCATGAAATGAAATGTTCATGGTGGAGAGTTCTGAGAAAATGCGGTCCACTGAAGAAGGGAATGGCAAACTACTTCAGTATTCTTGCCTTGAGAACCCTGTGAATAGGCAAAAAGATAGAGGACACTGAAAGAGGAACTCCCCAGGTTGGTAGGTGCCCAATATGTCACTGAAGATCAGTGAAGAAATAACTCCAGAAAGAATGAAGAGATGGAGCCAAAGCAGAAACAACACCCAGTTGTGGATGTTACTGGTGATGGAAGTAAAGTCTAATGCTGTAAAGAGCAATATTGCATAAGCCTGGAATGTTAGGTCCATGAATCAAGGCAAATTGGAAGTGGTTAAATAGGAGATAGTAAGAGTGAACATTGACATTTTAGGAATCAGTGAACTAAAATGGACTGGAATGGGCAAATTTAACTCAGATGACTATTATATCTACTACTGTGTGCAAGAATCCCTAAGAAGAAATAGAGTGCCCCTCAGAGTCAGTGAAAGAGTCCTAAATACAGTTCTTAGATGCAGTCTCAAAAACGGCAGAATGATCTCTGTTCGTTTCCAAGGCAAACCATTTGATATCACAGTAATTGAAGTCTATACCACGACCAGAAATGCTGAAGAAACTGAAGGTGAACTGTTCTATGAAGACCTACAAGAGCTTCTAGAACTAACACCCCCAAAAGATGTCCTTTTCTTTATAGGGGACTGGAATGCCAAACTACAAAGGCAAGAGAGTTACCTGGAGTAACAGGCAAATTAGGCCTTGGAGTACAAAGTGAAGCAGGTCAAAAGCTAGCAGAGTTTTGCCAAGAGAACACACTGGTCAGAGCAAACACCCTCTTCCAACAACAGAAAAGACTCTGCACTTGGGCATCACCAGATAGTCAATACAGAAATCAGGTTGATTATATTCTTTGCAGCCAAACATGGAGAAGCTCTCTACAGTCAGCAAAAACAAAACCAGGAGCTGACTGTGGCTCAGATCTTGGGCTCCTTATTGCCAAATTCAGACTTAAATTGAAGAAAACAAGATACTGATTAATAAATGATGGAGCCAGCATTTATGACCAGACATGCCTGACTCCACAGTCTATGGAATCTTTTTTTTTTCCACCTACATCTTTCTGCCTTTTACTTGGAAGTTTAATAATCAGATTTCTTAGATAAATCAGGTGTATTACAAATTAAATTTATTTTTGATCTTAGTACAAATGGTGAAGTCCTCACGTGTTCTTAATAGAATGCTGATACAAAGACTCTCATGAAACCTTTACCTTGTTCCAGGAGGGTCTTTCTTAGATTAGCGTTTGCCAGGGGGTGGGTGGGTGGGGATTTATAAAGAGCTTGTAACTTAGAAGGGAAAGATTCTTTGTTAAAAGTGGATAGATAGACAAAGTTACAGGTAGAAGCCTTAAGTTCATTTAGGTGTTTAGAGTTATATTCCAACTCTCTAAAATCATAGTATTACAATGATTATAACAAGTTTTTTCCCTTAATAGTAAATCTGTTAATATATTTATTTCCTATGTTACACTGTGTAGTTTAATTTCCTTTTCTGTAGATGAAGAAAAGGGACATTAGTGTTTATTTATTTATTTATTTTTTTACATTAGTGTTTAAATTAGTAAATGTTTATGAAGTATCTACTTTATATGGTCTATATCCAATATACTGTTGTCCCAGTAATGTTCTTTATAGCTGATTTAGAAGAAATTGATCCAAGATTCAATCAAGTATTCAATGTCTCTTTAGTTTTCTTTAACATAATCTTCAGGCTTTTCTACCTTTCACAACGTTGATATTTTTGAAGATTCCTTACTAGCTGTTTTGCAGCCTGTTCCTTAACTGGTATTTGTCTTTTTAATTTCCCTTTGATTAGATGTATGTTGCTTAGTCGCTAAGTCGTGTCCAGCTCTTTTGTGAGAAGTACTACCTAAATGGTGTATTCACAGTGCATCATAACTTTTTTTTCTTTTTTTTGGCCATCATTCTATCATATTCTTTCAGTGGGGATAATGTTTAGAAACCATTTCTCTCTGGAGTAAGTCTCTGCCCGAGAATGAACCCCTGCCTGAAAGGTTAACTTGAGACGTCACTTCAGTCTTTCCTAGAGGGGGCTGCTTGCATTTATCTATTATTTGTCCAGTAGAAAACCCTTTCTTGTTTCAGCTGCCGTCCTCAAATCAGCCCTTGATGCTTTGCAGTGGGTACCACTGATGATTTTGCAGTTGTCTTGTGGCTTCCTTCTCCCCTCACAAATGCTGTTACTGTGCTGATGTTGTAGTTTTTTGCTCCACCCTGTTTGTATTTTAGGGTTCATGGAAGTACTTTGGCATTTGATTTTATTGTAAAATGTTATTCCATTGGTTTTTAGTTTTTCTAAATAGTCTATTTTTGTATGGAGTTTCAGTACAACTAGTCTGTTGGCCACTATCTTCCTTTTCTCACTATGCTAATTTCTTCTTGTTGTTTTAAAGGGGGTTTTCTATATTTATTATATCTTCTTTTATTGTCTAATTTATAAATACTATTGACTTTAAAAAATATTTATCTATGTATTTGGCTTCCTCAGATCTTAGTGAAGTTATGTGGGATCTTTGACTGTGGCCTTCAGACTCAGTGCATAGGCTCCAGAGGCTTCAGTAAATGGGACACACTGGAGCAGGTGGGATCTTAGTTCCCTGAATCCATGTACCTTGCATTATAAGTCGGATTCTTAACCACTGGACCACCAGTGAAGTACCAAGACTGTGGACTTTTATATGTTAATCTTGTATCAACTACCTAATTGTTTGAGGTAGTTTCATCACTGATTAATGTTAGTTTAAGCCTGAAATAGTACAGAAGTAGTACAAAGTACTTTTACAATACTTTACTGTTTTACTGAATCCTTTATGACATAGTAATCGTAATAATTGTATTTTAAAAGCAAGTGATTCTGTTTAGTTTCTGCTGTAGCCTCTTTTTAAGCTGAGAAGACAATCTCTGTCTTAGTTGTAGCACTTCAATTAAGTGGGGGAATGGATAAAGAAAAAGTAAGTGGTGGATCTACAGAATGAATTAATATAAACAGTTTGGGGCTGCTCTCCAGCTAACTTACTTCTCTATGTGAGCTTGTTTGAATTCTTGGGATATGATATGATACATGATAGTGTAGTGACAGGGCCCTGGATTTCTCTCTCTGTAGCAGTTATCACCCTTAATTTTTTAAATGGTAAAATATACATAACATGAAACTTACTATCTTAACCATTTTTAAGTGTGCAGTTCAGTGTCATTAAATACATTTATATTGTTGGAGACCATCACCATGATACACATCTGTGGAACTCTTTTCACCTTGCATAACTGAAAATATGTAACCAGTAAGCAGTACTCCCCCTGTCCCCAATCTCCTCCAAGCCCATGGCAGCCTCTATTCTGCTGTGTGCTTTTAGGAATTTGACTACTCTAGATTCCTCATATAAGTGAAATATTCAGTTGTATGTATATGCCACATTCTGCTTATTCATTTATCTGTTGATGGAGTCTTGTTTGCTTCCACGTTCTAGCTGTTGTGAATGAATAATGCTGCTATGAACATGGGTGGGTATACAATATCTCTTCAAGACCCTGCTTTCAGTTCTTTTGAGTATATACCCAGAAGTGGATTTGCTGGATCACATCTTGATTCTGAGGTGTTTTTTTTTTTTTTTTTTCTAATTATGTTTTAAAAGTTTATTTTTTAATGAGTTTAACTTTTTGAGGATCTATAGTACTACCACAGCAGCTCTACCATTTCACATTTCTACCAACCAGGGTTCCAATTTCTCCACATCCTTAACACTTTTTTTTTTTTTTAACTATTCTCAGTAGTAGTTTTATTCCTTCATTGTAATAGGTTATTTGGTCTTTTGCTCTTTTGTTTCTCTTCTTGGGGCTGATTATTGTTAAATAAACTGTGTACCAATTATTCTCATAGTTACATTAGAGGAAAAGTGAGAGGAGTATATTAAAATATAAATTTTTTTGATTTAGTGTGAAGTTCTAGACTAGACCACTGTTAATATAGTGAAATAGCCACATGTGGCAAGTAGGTACCATATTAGACAACATGACTCTAGAAAATAAAGAGAGCCTTGATGTTCATGTTTAGTAGTGAAGTCTTAACTGAATTTAATAGCTGTATGAATGGAAAGATATGGGAAATGTAGTCAAGGTATTGAAGCAATAAAATCTATAAGGCCTGGGATCTGATTGGTAGTCTGTTGGAGGTGATGGATGGTTGTAGGCAGTCTTGATTAGGGGCATGCTACCATAAATACAGGTAGGGTCTTGAGGGAAAAGCAAGCATTGTAATTATTAATTATAATGAGTAAACATTATAAAAAGGAGAAACTGATAATACTGATTTTAGTCACTTTGGGTATGGTGGAATGATAAACATTTTAAAGGCAGAAATATGAATTTGGAGTTCTAAGATGGGTTAGGCTATTTGATTCAAATAAGTGAAATTATTAATATTTTAACTGTACATTATAATTAATATTTTAAAATGAGAAGATTGATTTGATAATAGAAAAGGGTCACCAGAAAGAGTTAAGTGATGAGGCTTTGCCTGGGCTGGACTGAGGTATTAACACATTAGATGTGACAAAAGGGAAAAATTGTTTGAGTCATATTCTACCTATTCCCTCCAAATAAACTTTGTTTTTTCTTTTTTAAAACATTTTAATGTGTTCTTTTGTCAATTGATCTTTTTCAGTTGTTCTTTTTTCAAATGATCTTCCAGTTTTCAGTTTCCTCTTTTCTTACTTCATCTTAATTCAGATCCAACACTCATTTCTGGCTTTCTAGTGAAGCTGGACTTTGTCTTGTGTGACTCACACTGTATCTCTTGCTGTGGCTATTTTTTATGTGATTTTCTTACTTTTTTCATTTCACTTTTTTTTTTAAACTGCTGGTTATCATTAGTATATGTCTCACTGACAGGCCAAATTGTGTTTTGTTTTTTGTTGGATTTTTGTGTGTGTTTTTTTTTTTTTGGGTGTGTGTGTATGTGTTTTGGCCATGCTGCATGGCATTTGGGATCTAATTTTTCTACCAAGAATGGAACTCGTGCCCCTAGCAGTGGAAGCATGGAGTCCTAACCACTGTACCGCCAGGGAATTCTCTATGTTGTGTTTCAGAACTGATCCCCATGTTTTGTACTTTTAACTATTTTCCAACACGACCTAGTATGGTTTCTTGAACGCAGTGAAACCATGTGAAATGCTTTTTAAACAAACCCAGAGGTTTAAGTATGAGGGTAGTGAAATAAAGGTAGTATTGTTGACAACTTTTGAAAAATTAAGAACTGATCTGGGAGGAATTATAGTTTAGTTTCATTGACTATATTGTAGTAGGTACACGTATGTTTATAGGCAAGGAAGAAAATGAAACTGGAGCACAGGGTGTTAATGAAGTAAGAGTGCTTTGCTGAGGTCATGAGAAGGGATAATCTCTGATGAGGCCATTGAGAAGAGATGGTAAGGACTTTTATCCCTGGAAGAAGAAAAGGATTAGTAATAAATGTTGAAAATGGATATACTTGATAATCAGGCAGAAAGAAGTTAAAGTGAGCATTAAATCAGTTATTATTCAGTTCCTTCATGTGTTTACATAGTTTGTTTCCTTAACTTGTTTAGTCTCCAGAGTATGCCCACTTTCCTTGCCTCATGATCCACTTCCTTTGAAAGCCAGCAATGTTGTAACTCTGATCAGTCTGCCATAGTCAAATCTTCCATTGATTCTCTACTTCTGACTCCTCCTTTCACTTTTAAGGATTCCTGTGATTACAGTTGGCCTACGGGATAATCCAGAATAGGTAAATATACTTGCATTTGTGAAGTGCCTTTTGTCTTTTAAGGTTACATACTTAATAGAATCTGAAGATTAGGGTTTAAACATGTTTTGATACCATTATCAGAACATTCAGAATTATCAAAATGCAGAACGTCTGAATTCTGCCTCCTTGTGCAGTTTTGGATCAGTTTAGCAGGTAGTGAGATTGAATAGCTGCTGGAACCCATTGCCCATCATTTGGTTTTAGTTTATTTGAACTAGGTAGTGAACTAAGTTCCATGAACTGCAGCACTCCAGGCTTCCCTGTCATTCAGTGTCTTGCAGATTTGCTCAAATTTGTGTCCATTGAGTCGGTGACGCCATCCAACCATCTCACTTTCTGTCGCCCCCTTCTCCTCCTGCCCTCAATATTTCCCGGCGTCAGGGTCTTTTCCAGTGAGTTAGCTCTTCGTGTCAGGTGGCCTTAAAGTATTGAGATCCCCATTAAACAAGTAGTTTTGTATCAGGTGACAAGAACGAAGGTAGCTGCCACTTTTTAATACGAAGCTGAGATGCTGCTGGGGCCAGGCCAGTTGTGTTCTTGAATATACCATTTCCATTTGACAAGTGAGGAATTTCTGGGCCCTTGCCACATGGTTTAGTCTGACTTACTAATACACATCACAGGCTTGAGAGCTACATTGTTCCATGGGTTTGATTTTGAAAAGAGCCCATGGACAGGCTCATAGCTGCTTTTCAAAAAGGGGTGGGGTACTACCCTAGGGATTGTGGGGTACTAAAGAGGGACAGTGTTAGCTTCCTTATTTCACACAAAGTGTTGGTCTGTCTCTGGGAAATTTCCACGAGAGGAAGGACCAAAGATGCCTTATAGCAACCAAGATCCATTGCAAAAAAACAAAACAAAACAAAAACAGAACTGAAGTCTTCTGTTTTCATCTAAATGAATTCAAAGATGATAGGATAGATTGCAGGAGGTATTGAGCTGTGAGACAGTCCAACTGTCCATTGTTCCTTAACATACAGACCCCTCCACTTGCATTTTCCAAGGCAACCAGGATTCCTATGATTCACCTTGTTTCTGCCCATAGTGATTGTTTGCCAGTTTCCTTCCTTTCATGCTCAGTGTAGATAAGCAATTCCATAACTGTTATCTGAAAGGGTTGGAACCTTCTGTCCACTTAGGGTGACTCAGTATTGAAATTAGTTATTATTATGGTAGGGTGAAACTGAAGCCAGCTGCCAGATTGGTGAGAAAATCTCCTACCTGGAGGATTTTTGTTTGTTTTTAAATTGAATTGTAGTTGATGTACAGTCTTACATATGTTGCAAGTGTAGTGATTTATAATTTTTAAAGTTTATATAGTTATTATAAAATATTGACTATATCCCCTTTGCTGTATAATAATCTCCTTTAACCTGGAGGAGATTTTAGCAGCCACCTCCTCAGTTCTTCCTCATTATCAGACAATAAAATGAAGAATCGTTTACTGCTTTATTGAGCATACGGTTTGCTCAATGTGTTTGTTAGTCATTCCCACAGGCTTCCCTCATATCCCATTAGTTGGCCCTTGAAGCACTTATCCTTCCTTTTCCAGAAAGCCATGTCTCTTAACAGCATTACATTCCTATCACCAGAAGGTCAAGAACTGTGAAAGGGGTACTATAAGGTATACCCTACTTATAAGGTAGCCAGTTAGCAGACAAGAGAATTTTGGATTAGAGATAAAGTATAGTTTATTACTTAAAGCAGTAGAAGTAACCAGAGTATCAGTATTTTTGCACAATTCCCCCAAGACCCAGTTTCCATAGGGCAGAGCAAAGAGGGCCAGATGACAGCTGCTCATGCAGTCTGTTGCAGTAGAACCCTGAGCTTAGGGCACCTGAATATTTTGTAATAGTAAATGTGGCTGCCCTTTGTTCCTAAGGTACACATTCTGTCTTTTAAGTCTGCTCATTATACAAACAACCTTGAAAAGATAATTTAGATGATGGACAAGTCATTTCCTTATTTATTTGCAAGACATAAAGAAAGAGCAGAGGCTTAGGTAAGAATTATCTCCTAACATTAGATACTCCTCAGATTATGAGGATTAATACATTGTTTATTTTTCGTTCACAATGACATCCAAAACAGATGTTCTTGATTAACAGCTTTCTGACAAGCCATGAGTTAGGACTTTTGGTTGCTTCCATTCTTGCTTCTCGGCCTTCTTTTCAGTGTTGGTTCTGTGTCTGCTGTGTTCCCTTGTATTAATCCCTGGAAGAGGAAGGAGCATGGACACTCAATACTCAAGGCTATTAAAGACCAGGCCCAGAGGCAGCACATGTCATTTTTCATTCAGATTATAATTGACCTGAACTCAGTTATGCCACATTGGATTGCAAAGGAAACTGGGAAATGTCTAGTTATACTCTGAATAAGGGAAAGAAACGGGTTTGGTGAATAGCTAGGTGTCTCTACTTCATTTTAGCCCATTCTTTTTGTTAGCTAAGTCGCTCAGTTGTGTCTGACTCTTTGCGACCCCATGGACATAGCCTATGAAGTTCTTTCACCCATGGAATTTTCCAGGCAAGAGTACTGGAGTGGGTTGCCATTTTCTTCTCCAGGGGATCTTCCTGACCCAGGGATAGAACCCAGGTCTCCAGCACTGCAAGCAGACGATTTTACCGCCTGAGCCACCAGGGATATGTAATTATTAAAAAAAAATAATAATAAGGCAAAGCATTTTTAAAAATGCAAATTAATTAAAAAACTCCAGAATTCACCATCCAGAAATAGCCATCATTACTACTAAGTAAACATTCCAGATTTTTATAAATAGATAGTTAATAGATTTTGAAAGGATGATTAGAACAATCAAAAATACTAAAATGGTGCAATACTGTTGGTTTTTAAAAAAATATTAAACTTAGATTTACTTGGCTCTATAAAAGAGAGTGAAGCAAATATATAAATTGAACTTCATATAAGATTTCCTTATCCGAACAGATATTATTTCCTTAAACTTCTATCTTTAATTGTGGATATACTGAAGCACACAAAAAAATCACTGAAAAGTAAGATCATCCTTCTAGTTCAGATGCTTTTAACTGTAACAGAATTTTGCTAAAGCAGTGGAGGCTTACTGTTTTGCATAAGATGCTCAGAGGCATTTCTGAGATTGGTTAGCTTAGCAGTGGTCAGTTCAGTGGCGGTAGGGCATTGTTGTCTTCCTTGTAGTTCTCTTGGCTTCTCTAGGCATGGTTGGCAGGTCACTGCAGTTGTTCCAGGGGTCGCGGCCTAACACTTGAGTATCTGAAGACAGCAAGGGAGTACCTTAAGAGAGAACATTCCCAGCCATCTCACAGAAAATTTCCTGTTCTGTTTTATTGTCCTGACCTAAATCTATCCCAGACCTAAAGCTGTCTGTGGCTCAGGAGGTAGATTTATCTAAATTGACTTAGATAATCCATGTTCACCTCTGAGCTTGAAAATCTGAGAGAGTGATTAGCCAAAGAAAACCAGGCTTTGTCTACAAGGAAGGATTTTATGTGCAATTACTATTTGGTGGCAAACTATTTTAACTGTGTGCTTCAGAGTCTATATTGAGCTCCTGCTATGAAAGGCAAACAATATCCCTGTGCTCTTCTCATTTCCTTCCATCCAGTTTGTTTGTTTTTAAAGATATTTATGTTGCATTTTTCAGGTCTGAGACAGTCTCTTCTGTAAACAATCCTCACAGTTGTTTTAGGGATTTGTTCTGTATTTAATTTAAATTTGTTAGATGGTCACTACCTTCCACCACAGCTTCTCCAATGAGTTCTTTATATCATCTCAAATTGGCAGGGCTTTAGTGTTCAGTAACTTTTTTTCAAGAATACGTTCTTCAGACCTGTATTCTCTGACTTTGTTCATAATGGAAAGTGTTTTCTTCTTGTCCTAATTTTTGAACTGAATCTTGGCTGTATATATTATTGGGTGACACTTTCTTTCCTTTAAGAATTCAGGCAGTGGACCTGGACTATTGCTGTGGGGAGGACCAGGGACACTCCTACCCCACTGACCCCCATGTAGTCTGCTAAGTTTAACTACAGTAAGTCTTGCCATTGAACATTCTATAACTGAATTTTTCAGAATGCGTTGTTTTGGGTTTTTTTTCCCCCCTTTTATTTTGTAGACTCTTATGTTTGACTACATCTTCTGTTCTCCATTCACTGGATTCTCTACTGTAGGGACACAAGTTATACTTAATGTTCAATTATTGTTGTCTGTAACTGTTAAATGTTCCTCTCTAAACTACCCCCCACCCCACCCCCTTTATTTTGACTTTGCTGTGTGGCTTGTATGAGCTTGTGTGATCTTAGTTCCCTGACCAGAGATTGAACCCAAGCCACAGCAGTGAAAGCACCCGGTCCTAACCATTGGACTGCCAGAGAATTCCCTCTGAACGTATCTGCTGATTTTTCATTTGCATTACTATGATTTTTTTCATGCCCTTTTTAGAGCAATATTTTTATTCTCAGGAATGTATGCTTTTTCCCTTGCTGATTCTATTCTAGTTACTAATTCTGTTTTAGTTTTAAATTTACTTTGGTTCTACAATCCCTGATTTTTCCTACAATCCCTGAGGTTTTTTTAACTGTTTTGTTTCATCTTCTCATTTTGTGCTTTGAACATACATTAGAGTGAAGTTTTACTTAGCAGGGAACAATTTGAGAAATACCTCTATGCTGAGTTATATTTATTTGTAGGTTGAGAGTTTTGGTTCTCTTCTGCATGTTATGCTCTTTATATTTCCTTTTCAGCTATAGTTTCTTTGCCATACAAGTTTTTCCTTTTTTGCTCATGTTTTTGAGGCTCTTTCTAGGTATTTGCTCCACTGTAGTTAAGACCATTTCGTGAATCTCTTCTCACCATTTTTAGGCTAGGGTTTGAGGACTAAGTGTCTCTTTCTGATTTCCAGAGGAAATGTCAAGGGTGCAGTGTACAAGCTCAACTGGGACAGTATGCAGTTTTTGGTAGAACCCCAGGCTCAGCTCTCTTTTCTAATTCTTGATTAAATATCTTATGCTAGATTTTAATCTCTTAACTGTGTGGGGATAGTTCACACACTTATGAATACCCTCTGATTTTATATAATTCATTCCTAGCCTAGATCGTCTACTTCCAAACAGTCAGTACTCTCCCTTCCCCTAGCTTTTCCTGTTGCTGCTCTAAAGCCTGCACTACTCTTTAGGTAAAGAAAGAACAAATTAAATAGTCAGGAAAAGCAAAAGAAAAGGTAGTTTCTCTGCAGATCTGGGAGTTTTTGTGATATTTTCAGAATTTTAGCTAATAGGAAGTAGGATTATTAATAGCTGAATTCTATAGTTCAGTTCAGGGCAACTTCTGGTCTATTTCTAGAGTCTTCTATTTCACTGCTTGCCTGCTAGTTTTTGTTTAATGTATTATCTGCTTCTACCATTCCCCCAGTTTTGGTTGCTGTTTGGTTTGTTGTTTTCACTGGTTTTTGTTTGATTTTTAATTGTTAACATCGGAAAAAAATTGGTGTGATTTTAAATCACCATTTAAAGCCTTGGGAGTTACTGAACATAGATCCTTTTTTCCTTAGTAGAAATTTAATTTCTAATATTAGGCTTCCTGATGAACTCTTCTTCACACTTAGTGATAATGAAATCTTTCCTACATATGAGCACATCTTTGTTAATTTAGAACTTTTCTGGGGAAATAACCTCAAGCACGATACTGCATTCCTTTTAGAATTCTGACTTACACCAAACATTTCTTTCTAGCAGTGTTTCTGTGATACATGTCCCTGACTCAGACTCTGAGATATCGAATTCCTCTGTTTTGGAAGAGAGGAACTTATTTCAAGTATTATCTCTACTGTCTTATACTTTAATTTTCCTTTAATGATTTATTTTCCCATTCTGGTTTGAATACTGGAAACACTGAATGTCTCTTTGTTGTTCATTATGCTCTAAATTTAGGTTAAAAACTGTATTGTCCCTACCTTCTACAGGGAAAGTAGTTCATTCTGTAGCTGAAGATACTTTTAAGATGGAATCATTTTCTTTCCTTTCCTTTAAATCTTTCTTTTTTCCCCTACTCTTTCAAATTTTCCTTTTATAGTTTGTCATCATGGGTACCTTATTTATTTTTTTCTTTAAATTAAAAAAAAGTTTTCATTTCAGCTGAGTTTCTTGGGCGGTATAGATAAGAATCTATTTTGTACTTGTTTAAACCATTCCTTTCTGATCTATAAAAGTAGATCATCACAGGGCTGCTTTAAGGATGAAATTCTGATTATTTTCATTGTTAATTATACACAGTGATGTATTTGGGAGTGACACCAGTTGTCCTAACATAAAAAAATAGTGTTTGTTTATTTCCTTCTGGTGGTTGTTCTCTCTTTGCATAAAATTTTTATTCACTTATTAAATTTATTTTTTATGGAAATAATATAGTTGATATGCAGTATTATATTAGTTTTGGGTGTACTATGTAGTGATTTGATATTTACATACATTATGAAATGATCACCATAAGTCCAGTAGCCATCTGTCCAGTGTTCTTAGCAGTGTTATTGACCATGTTCCTTATGGTGTGTCTTATAGCTACCTCTCTTTGTTTACTTATTTTATAACTGAAAGTTTTCACTCCCACCCTACTCTCTGCATCTGAATCTGTTTCCGTTTTGGTTTGTTTTGTCTTTTAGATTCCACATAAAAGTAAGGTCATATGGTGGTGTTTGTCTCTCTCTCTCTGGCTTATTTAATTTAGCATAATACCATCTAAGTCCATTCATGTAAAATAGAAAGTTTTTTTTTTTTTTTTAAATCATTGAGTAGTGTTACACAGGCATACACACAGCATCTTTATGCACATAATCTATTGATGGCCAATTAGGTTACTTCTATATCTTGTCTATTGCAAATAATGCTTCAGTGAATGTTGTGCATATATTGTTTCAAATTAGTGTTTTTGTTTTTTTTGGGTGAATACCCAGAAGTGAAACTGCTGGATAATAAGGCAGTTCTATTTTTAATTTTTTGAGGAATCTTCATATTGTTTTCCATAGTGGCTGAGCTAATTTGCAATCCCACCAACAGTTCACAAATGTTCTTTTTTCTGCATCCTTGCCAGTACTTGTTATTTGTTGTCTTTTTGATGATAGCCATTCTGACAGGTGTGAGGTAGTATATCATTGTGGTTTTGATTTGCATTTCCCTGATTAATAATAATGTTGAGCATCTTTTCATATGTCTGTTGGCCATCTCTATGTCTTCTTTGGAAAAATTCTCATTTTGTAATTGTTTTTTGCATATTGAGTTATATGAGTTCTTTGCATATTTTGGATATTAACTCCTTATCAGATGTATTGTTTCCAAATATGGCTGTTTCATTTCCTTCACTGTGCAAAAGCTTCTCATTTTCATTTTGATATAGGTCCATTTATTTATATTTGCCTTTGTTTCTCTTGCCCGAGAAAGAGTCTGCTAAGATCAATGTCAAAAGGCACTGTCCATGTTTTCTTTTAGTTTTATGGTTTCAGGTCTTCTATTTAAGTCATTTTGAGTTTATTTTTGTATACAGTTTGAGAAAGTAGTCTGATTCTTTCGCATGTGGCTGTCCAGTTTTCACAACATTATTGATTGTAGAGAATATCTTTTCCCTTTTGATTCTTCTTGCCTCCTTTGTTGTAGGTTAATTGACCATATAGTATTAGTTGCTCAGTCTTGTTCCGACTCTTTGCAATCCCATGGATTCCATCGGATCCCACCAGGCTTGTCTGTCCGTGGAGTTTTCCAGGCACAAATACTGGAGTTGGTTGCCATTTCCTCCTCCAGGAGATCTTCCCGACCTAGAGATTGAACCCAGGTCTCCTGCATTGTAGGCATTTTCTTTACTGTCTGAGCCACCAGGGAAGCCCAATAGACCCTATAAATACAGGTTTATTTCTGGACTCTGTTCCATTCTGCTGATCTCTGTGTCTGTTTTTGTGATAGTACCATGCTGTTTTGATTACCAACAGTTTGTAGTATAGTTTGAAATCAGAAACTGTTACATCTTCAGCTTTTTCTTTCTCAAGCTTGACTCTTTGCATAAAATTTTAAAGTGAAACTCATATTAGCCATTTTACCAGATCTTTAAATATTCCTTCAGAACATACTTTTTAAATGACCATTACATGGTTGTATGATAATTTTTTCAACCACACCTGTGTTGTTGAACATTTAGATTATTTAGTTTTTATTTCTCATTGCAAATAGTAACATAATAAACTGTATTTGAACCTTCACTTCTTAGAGATGAAATTACTAGTCAGATACTGTATCTACGTACGGTTTCTAACTCTTTAACGTTTAAAATGGTCCACTGAATGTTTACATTCTCTTTAGCATTGTATGCAAGTGCTTGTTTCATAGTAACTTGGGCAACATTGGGTCTTAAAATTAAAACAAAAATCCAGCAGTTTTGGTGTTAAAAAAATTTAGGTAATAGAATAATATTGCCATTAGTTCTTCAGTTCTTGGTTGCACATTTTTTGTTTTGTGGCTCATTGTTTCTTTTGTGAATTGCCCTTTGTACATTGTTTCATAGCATGTTTATTTTTTCTTCCTGATGTATAAACATTTTAAACACTAAAATACAGAACATGTTAACTTATTTCTGCTTTTAGCTTTTTAATGATTTTTAAATTGATGCAGAAGTATTTGAATAGCTAAAACTACCTTTTTTGTTTCTGATTTTTACTTTGTTTTATGCTTAGAAAAGTCTTTCCTCCTCTAAATTTCAAATTTTAAAAAACATTTTCTTCAGCCTCTTTATTTTAATTTTTAACTATAAAATAATCTGTTTAGATTTTGTCTTTTTTTTGTTTAAGACATTTTTCCTACATTATTAACCACTTTTTCTAGTATTATTAAATAATTTCAGTCTTTCCTGCTGATTTGGAATCCCATCTTTTTCATATTTTAAGTATTTAGATGTAACTGAATATTTTCCTGAATTTTTTCCCTATTCTGTTAAAATCAGCCTATCTCTTTAGTGTGAAAGTCATTTCACTGCATTGATTCATATTTCACAGGCCTATACTGTAGATGTAATCTATTCACAATCTCTCCCAGTGAACATTTACAGTCTCAGCATATATTTCTTGGTGTATTACACAGGACGAAAGTGGTGTATTATTCCATTATGTCTTACATACATTCATGTTTTCATACATATACATGTATGCTTTACTTTTTACTCTTCTATTCTATCTACGATTGTAGCTGTTGTTTGTGAGTGTGTTATTCTCTCAGTTGTGTCCAGCTCTTTGCAACCCCATGAACTGTAGCCTACCAGGCTCCTGTGTCCATGAGACTCTCCAGGCAAGAATACTGGAATGGACTGCCATTCGCTTCTCCAGGGATCTTTCTGATCCAGGGATTGAACTGAGTCTCCTGCATTGTAGGCAGATTCTTGACTGAGCCACCAAGGAAGCCCCGTAGAGATTGTTCATCCTGTTTTTCAGCGTCATTCTCTATAAAATATATATAAAATTATCCCAGCTCTTGTACCCTTGATGAATAAAGACCAGTATGGGAAGTAGAACATGAAGAAGGATGGAGAGGCTCCTGTATTATCTTGATGGGAGAAAAGTATTGATATAGAACTTACTGCAGTCAAGGATCATGTTTATAAACGAGATTGTATAGTTATATTTGTCATTTTGGTGAATACAAAAATTCCAATATGTGTTACTTTAAATTTCTACTTTCATTAACTCCCATTACCTACCTGATTGTGAATTCTGGCTTTGTTTCAATTATCTACTGTTGCTTGGTAAACCACTTAACGACTTTTAGTGGTATACATGTTTTAGTGGTTAGGGCTCAGCACAATTTGTCTTTCCTTCACATGGTATCAGCTGGGCTTAATCATGAGTCTACTCATAGCTGGTGGCTGGCTGGGTGATCTAAGATAAGATAGTCTTACTTACATGTCTCAATTGACATGCTGCTGACTGTAGGCTGGGGTTAACTCCAGTTCTTCTCCACAAGGCCTCTTTTTCTGCCTAGCCTCTCTATCAGGAAAGTGTGAACTGACTCTCTACATGATGACTAGAAACTAAGGCAGCAAAGGTGAAAGCCATAGAGGTCTTCTCAAAGCTCTTGCCTCCTCAACTTCTATATGCATCCTCATACAAAGAATTAGAGGCATGATTCCTTATGATCTGTCACAGTTAAAACAACTTCATAGTAACAAAGTTTCCTAAAAACTCTGAATAGAAACTGTTACTTTTATATTTTCTTTTTCTAAATTATTAACCTTGCTATAGAGAGGTATCTTATGTACTTAAATCAGTAATTAAAAACAAAAAGGGGCAGTAGTCTTAGGTATTATAGTAAAACATCTATCCTTAATTTGTACACATTTTGTTTTGCTGATACGCCCTCTCTCTTTTAGGGCAGGGCCAGTGGTAGTATTCATTCTTGCTTTGAATAGATTAAGTGCTCTGAATGGTTAAACTTAAGTACTGTGAGAAATAAGTTGAATTAACTCTTTAAACAGTGGTAAACTTCACACACAATATGCTTACCTACTGATTCAAACAATGGAGAACAATTTGGTTAAAGTACTTTGATGTTAAATAAAGTTGGGCTCCTAATAATGTAGTTAATTTCTTATTAATTGAATTCTTTTTATATTTCAGTTCATCAGTTTTAGCAGAGATAACTGATTTTCTATTTTTTGAGTAGACATCAAAAAGAATTTCTTGTCTGAGTTTCTTTGCACTGGTTTGTAGTTTATCGGCCATAGAATTTAATGCATGGTGTTGGGGAATCTGATACCATTATGAGGTGATAGTGCATGTCAAAGTGTATAGAAATTTTAAAGTACTATTTATGAAATCTGTACAACAGCATTTGGTATTTTTAATAGGACAAAAATAGTTTGTCAGATATAAATGTAGACTTCAGTTTATCTTTTAGGTTGGTCAAGGATAAGAAAACAAATCACCTTAATATAACTTACAGTAGTAGTATTATATATTGTAATATATAGTAATACATGTAGTAATAGCATCAGTATATTACTATTATTGTTTATATATAAAATGATATCTGATTAGAAGTGAGTTTGTTTTTTTGACAAGCATTTATTAATATTTTAAATTACTTGAATGTAATTACAAAGAAATATCTTATTATGTGTATATCAGTTATAATTTAAATTTAAATTGTATTTTACTTCTGTTCATTTTTAGAAATATAAAGAAAAGGACAAACACAAACAAAAACATAAGAAGCAACCAGAACCATCACCTGCATTGGTTCCTTCCTTGACTGTTACTACAGAAAAAGTAAGTTTTAAATGTCATATTTTGATTTACGTAATATTTGTGCTGACTTTGACCTTTTAACTAGTTAGATGCTACATTTTGAAAATACTTGAATTGTCCTGGTTCCTCCTAACCAATTTTACGTCTCTGAGACTACATCAAGCATGTTGATTTTCCCTCTCTTAGTCCTTTATCCTATCTTCTCTTTATTCTATGCTTATTTCTTAAGAATGTTAAGAAGTAGGTGACATTATTGACATGTATATTTTGGGTTGTGCAGTTGGCTTCTTCCATCTGTAATTTTGAATTCTGACTTCAACACTTACAGACTTAACTCTTAGGTTAATTAACCTCTTTGTAACAGTTTCGTCGTTTGTAAAGTTGGGGGAGATAATTGTTGGAATTAAATGAGATAATGCATTTAAAACAGTTAGAGCAATATCTTGGAGAAGGCAATGGCACCCCACTCCAGTACTCTTGGCTGGAAAATCCCATGGACGGAGGAGCCTGGTAGGCTGCAGTCCATGGGGTTGCCAAGAGTCGGAGGCGACTGAGTGACTTCACTTTCACTTTTCACTTTCATACATTGGAGAAGGAAATGGCAGCCCACTCCAATGTTCTTGCTTGGAGAATCCCAGGGACAGGGGAGCCTGGTGGGCTGCCATCTATGGGGTTGCACAGAGTCGGACACGACTGAAGTGACTTAGCAGTAGAACAATATCTGGTTCATAGTAAGTATTACTTAGTAAATGTTAAATATTACTAAGATTATTATCATGTGGTTAACATGAAAGCAAGTGGAGACAGGGACAGGCAGCTGGGACAGTACTATGAAAGGAAGGTGAGGGGGTTGCAGTAGGAGAAGAGGCCAGTGTGAGAGGCCAATCTTGTAAGACTGTATAAGCCAGTGGAAGGTTTTTAATTTGAGTGAGACGTGAGCCATTAGAGTTTTAAGCTGAGATGTAACATGGTCTTAACTTAGGTTTTATAAGAACCTGCGGCTACTTTGTTGTATATGGACTATAGAGAGTCAAGAGTGAAAGGAAGGAGGCCATTAGGAGGTTATTGCAATAATCCAGAAAGGGACGGTGGTGACCCTAGAGGATTTTGATTGGCATTTCGTCAGTGACCTATACATACGTTAAACATCTTTTCATGTGAATATTAGCTATTTATTTATTTATTTTGGTGAAGTGTGCACATCTATCCACCACCTCTCCCTTTTTATTGATTTGTTTTATTACCGAGTTTTGTGAAGCATTATGTGTTTCAGGTGCAAGTCATTTATCAGATACATATGTTTTCTTTTAAAGTTTTTATCTTTTACATTTAGGTCTGTGATCCATTTTGAGTTAATTTTTGTGTATGATGTGAATTATACATCAAAGTCCACTGATTTGAATATTGATAATTCAGTTTTTCCTGAGCCATTTTTAGAACAGATTGTCCTTTCTTTATTAAATTACCTTTACCTCCATTTGTTGAAAGCCAGTTGACCATCTGTATATGGCCCTATTTCTAGGCTCTAATTCTGTTCCATACCACACAATCTTGATTACTATAGATTTATGATGATGCTTGAGGTCAGATAGGGTCCACCTTCCAAGATTGTACTCTTTCAGAGTTGTTTGGGCTATTCTAGGTTCCATGCATTTGTATATGGATTTCAGAATTAGATTGTCAGCTTTTAGAAATAAAACTGCTGGTATTTTGAATCAAACTGCAGTGAATCTACAGATCATTTGGGGTAGAGTATTAATACCTTAATAATACTGAGTTTTCTGATCTGTGAACATTGTGTGTGTTTGTGTATAACTTCTTTATCCTCTCCAAGATTGTACTCTTTCAGAGTTGTTTGGGCTATTCAAGAAAGAAATGGCAGCCCACTCCAGTATTCTTGCCTGGAAAATCCCATGGACAGTGGAGCCTGGTAGGCTGCCGTCCATGGGGTCGCAAAGAGTCGGACACGACTGAGCGACTTCACTTTCTTTATCCACTCAACTGTCAGTGAACATTTAGATTGCTTCCATTATTTACCAGTTGAAAATAGTGCTGCTGTAAACTTTGGGGTGCATGTATCTTTTTGAATTAGAGTTCTTACTGTCTGTTCTGGATATTTGCCCAGAAGTGGGTTTGCTGGATCCATATGGTAGTTCTACTCATAGTTTTTTTAGGAACCTCTATAGTACTTCCCATAGTGGCTGTATCAGTTTACATTCCTACTGACAGTGTAGGGAAGGGTTCCCTTTTTTTAGTACCTTCTCCAGCATTTATTATTTGTTGACTTTTTGATAGCCATTCTGATCAGTATGAAGTGATAATTTATTGTGATTTTGGTTTGCATTTCTCTAATTATTAGCAATATGGAACATCTTTTCATGTGCTTTTTGGCCATTTGTATGTCTTCTTTCAAGAGATGTCTACTTAGGTCTTCTGCCCATTTTTTAATTGTATTATTTTTCAGGTATTGAGTTGTGTGAGCTGTATGTATATTTTGGAAATGAAGCTCTTGTTTGTATTTTTTGTGAATATATTCTCCCATTCTGTTGGTATTTTTGTTTATTTTGTTGATGGTTTCCTTGGCTATATAAAAGCTTTTAAGTTTGATTAATTCCTATCTGTTTATTTTTCCTTTATTTTTGCCTTGGGAGGCTGATCTAAGAATACTGTTAAGATTTTTGTCAGAGAATGTTTTGCCTACATTCTCTTCTAGGAATCTTATAGCGTCATGTCTTATTTTAGGTCATTAAACCATTTTGAGTTTAATTTTGTATATGGTGTCAAGGAGTGTTCTAAAATCATTGATTGACAGGACTTCCCAACATCTCTTGTTGAAGAGACTATTTGTTCGTAATAGATGTATTGATACAGTTTTTCGTTTAAAATCTGTTAATATGATGAAGTATGTTGGTGATTTTCCAGTGTTTAAAAAAAATACCTTATGTTCCTGGGAAAATCCTACTTGGTCTTGATGTATTACCCGCTTTTTGATTATGTTGTTTATTTTTCTGATACTGAGTTGTATGAGCTGTTTGTATAAAAAATCCACTTGGTCTTGTTGTATTATGATTTTTATATACTGTTTAATTCAACTTTTAGGAATTTTACAGAAAATTTTGGCTCTCTCTTCATGAGGGATATTGGCCAGTAGATTGCTTTTCTTACAGTGGCTTTGGTGTTGGTTTCGAGGAGTGCTGGCCTTATTAGAATGAGCTAAAAACAAGTATTTACTCTTGTTTTCTGGAAGAGTTTATATAAAAATTAGGTAATATTACTTAATGTTTGCCAGTATTTACTTTTAAAGCTATCTGGGCCTAGAGTTTTCTTTAGAGGAAGATTTTTAACTGTAATACCATTAAAAAGAGAAATATAGGGCTGTTTAGGTTATCTCCTTCTCATTGAGTAAGCTTTGACAGTTTTTCACGTTTTTTTTCTAACCAGTTTGGCCATGAATTTTTATAATCTTAAGTTGTTAGCTTTTGGATTCAGTGAATCCGTGTTTCATTCTGCTTCCTGACCTGCATGCAGGTTTCTCAGGAGGCAGGTAAGGTGGTCTGGTACTCCCATCTCTCTAAGAATTTTCCACAGTTTGTTGTAATCCACACGGGCAAAGGCTTTCACGTAGTCAAGGAAGCAGAGATAGATGTTTTTCTGGAATTTCCCTTTTTTTCCTATGATCCAGTGGATGTTGGCAGTTTGATCTCTGGTTCCTCCGCCTTTTCTGAATCCAGCTTGATAATCTGGAAGTTCTCGGTTCATGTACTGCTTAAGCCTAGCTTGAAGGATTTTGAGCATTCCTTGCTAAAGAAAGAAAGAAAGGAAGTGAAGTTGCTCGGTCGTGCCCGACTCTTTGTAATCCCATGGACTGTAGCCTACCAGGCTCCTCCATCCATGGAGTTTTCCAGGCAAGAATACTGGAGTGGGTTGCATTTCCTTCTGCAGGAGATCTTCCTGACCCAGGGATTGAACTCCAGTCTCCTGTGTTATAGGCAGACGCTTTACCGTCTGAGCCACCAGGGAAGTCCAAGGAGGCTAGCGTGTAAAGTGAGTGCAGTTGTGTGGTAGTTTTGAAACCGTTTATCTCAAATTGGGACTTGAACCCATGTGCTGGGACTCAAACCTAGCCAAAAGCCAGTTTGGGACTTGAACCCAACCAAAACTCTGCTTGGAACTTGAACCCAGCCAAAACCCACAGTAGTTGCTTTCAGGACCTAATGAAGCTCAGATTCTTGATGTCTCATCATTGAAAGAATTCAGTAAGAGACAAAGTGATAGGTAAGAAATGGATTTATTCAGATTCAGAGGGAAGCACACTCCACAGACAGAGTGTGGGCCATTGCAGAGGGCAAGGGCAGCTGTGAAATGTGGTTTGGTTGGTTTTTATAGGCTGGGTAATCTCATACACTTGAGAGTTGGCTTTCAACAGGGAGGCCTGGAGTGCTGCAGTCCATGGGGTCGCAAATAGTCAGACAGGACTGAACCAAACTGAATTTCATATGCTAATGAGTAGGAGGATTATTCCACTGATTTTTGGGAAAGTATGGAGATTTCCAGATTGCCCATTCGTTGGTCTTTTGACAATGAGTTGGAACTGTCATGGCACCTCTGGGTCTTG
This sequence comes from Ovis aries, assembly GCF_016772045.2. Taxonomy (NCBI): domain Eukaryota; kingdom Metazoa; phylum Chordata; class Mammalia; order Artiodactyla; family Bovidae; genus Ovis; species Ovis aries. The sequence goes on from NC_056066.1 coordinate 22,267,766, forward strand.
TCATTTCACTTACTGATTAAGGATCAAGGTCTAGTCTTTTCAGCCATCTTGATCCCATTTAATTCTAATTTTTTTATGTGTCCTTGGGCTGTGTCATTCTTTGAAAAGTTGTGCCCTGCCCCTTTCCTTCCTGTTACATTTTGAACATTCTTTGGCATTGTCTTTCTTTGGGATTGAAATGAAACATGACCTTTTCCTGTCCTATGACCATTGCTGCATTTTCCAAATTTGCTGGCGTATTAAGTGCAGCACTTTTAACAGCAATTTTAGGATTTCCAATATCAAAGGCTGGAATTCATCACCTCCACCTGCTTTGTTTGTAGTAATGCTTCTTAAGGCTCACTTGACTTCACACTCCAGGATGTGTGGCTCTAGGTGAGTGACCACACTGTTGTCTGGGTCAGTCATTAAGACCTTTTTTGTATAGTTCTTCTGTGTTTCTTGCCACCTCTTCTTTATCTCTGCTGCTTCTGTTAGGTCCTAGTTGTTTCTGTCCAAGATTTCTTGTACCCATTTTTACATGATATGTTACCTTTGTATCTCCAGTTTTCTTGGAGACATCTCTAGTCCTTCTGATTCTATTGTTTTCCTATATTTCTTTGCATTATTTACTTAAGAAGGCTTTCTTATCTCTCTTTGGTAATCTCTGGAACTCTCCATTCAGTTGGGTGTATTTTTCCTTTCTTTTGTCCCTTTGCTTCTCTTCTTTTCTCAGCTATTTGTAAGTCTTCTTGAGAGAACCATTTTAAAAACAAGCACCTAAGAAGGCTATAGTAGACCTGAAATATGAGCCAATTCAACATAATGAAGATTGATAAAATTTTCACACAATAGTAGGATACAAATTCTATTCGAGTTCCCTCCCATAGACTGTAAACAAGGAGACACTAGAACTTACCTGGGTACATAAAACAAGGTGCAAACATTTCCTGGTCTAAAGGTATTGAAATCGTTCGGAGTCTGTTCTTTTATCACTGTGTAATTATGTTAGAAATAAATATCAAAAGATATTTGAAAACAACCCATCTATTTTCAAGGGCAATGTGACATTTACTAAGAGAGAGATCTTTGACTTAGCCGTCAAAAGCCTCGATAAAGTTGCACTGAAAAAAAAAGAGTGATTGCAGAGGAGAAAGCATTTAAATGAGAAATTAGTATCAAAGTGAGAAATTAATATTAAAGACACTTAAAACCCCATGCATTTGGAAATTAAATGTCTGCTTTTAAATGATGGGTGTATCTAAGAAGTGAGAGCAAGGAAAATTAGAAAATATTTGTAATAGAATAAAAATGAGAAGATAATTCACCAGACTTTATTGCATGCTGCTGAAGCTGCTCAATGCAATTAAATACAGTGTGGCGTCTTGAATAAGGTAGGAAAACAAATAATGGACACTGGCATGAAGTTTTGTGAAATTTGAACAAAATCTGTTCAAATTTTTTATTAACTTTATAATATATCACTTGTTAATTTCCTGTGTATTTCTTTATGGTATTTCTTTATATTTAAAGAGTTAGATTAGAAGTTTCAAGTCTCATTCACCTAGGGTTCAGTTTTGATGTACATTCTTTTCAGTGGTTTTTAGCAAATGTGTAATGATATGTATCCACCACTACAGAATCATTTCAGTAACCTAAAAATATTGTTTTTTATCTATTCATTCCTCTGTCTTCCTAAGCCCTGACAACTGCAAAAATTTTTAATGTCTTTATAATTTTGCCTTTTTCAGAATGTCATTTAGTTGGGCTCATGTAATATGTAGCCCTTTCAGACTAGAGTTTTTTCACTTAGTAATGTTTCTTTGGGGCTCCAAAATCACTGCAGATGGTGATTGCAACCATGAAATTAAAAGATGCTTACTCCTTGGAAGAAAAGTTGTGACCAACCTAGATAGCATATTCAAAAGCAGAGACATTCCTTTGCCGACTAAGGTCAGTCTAGTCAAGGCTATAGTTTTTCCTGTGGTCGTGTATGGATGTGAGAGTTGGACTGTGAAGAAGGCTGAGTGCCGAAGAATTGATGCTTTTGAACTGTGGTGTTGGAGAAGATTCTTGAGAGTCCCTTGGACTGCAAGGAGATCCAGCCAATCCATTCTGAAGGAGATTAGCCCTGGGATTTCTTCAGAAGGAATGATGCTAAAGCTGAGACTCCAGTACTTTAGCCACCTCATTCGAAGAGTTGACTCATTGGAAAAGACTCTGATGCTAGGAGGGATTGGGGGCTGGAGGAGAAGGGGGCAACTGAGGATGAGATGGCTGGATGGCATCACCGACTCGATGGATGTGAGTCTGAGTGAACTCCAGGAGTTGATGATGGACAGGGAGGCCTGGCGTGCTGCGATTCATGGGGTTGCAAAGAGTCGGACACGACTGAGCGACTGAACTGAACTGAATTGAATGTACATTCAAGATTTGTGTATCTCTTCAAGGCTTGATAGCTGAATTTTTTCTACAGGTGAATAATATTCCATTGTCTGAACACTGCATTCACCTACTGTAGAAGGACATCTTGGTTGCTTCCAGATTCTAATAGTAATGGATAGAGCTGCTATAAATATCCATGTGGAAGTTTTAGTGTGGACCCAATTTATCACCTCCTTTCAGTAAAAAACTGGGAACGTGATTACAAAATTACAAGATTAGTTTTCATTTGGGTTTTTTTCTCCCTCATTGGCTGCATCTCATGGCATATGCGATCCTGTTTCCCTGATCAGGGATGGAACTTCCTTTGGAAGCTTGGAGTCTTAATTGCTGGACCATTAGGCAAGTCCCTGTTTTTGTTTTTCTTCTTTTGGATTTTGTTTGTTTCATTTGTTTTTTTTGTTTTGTCTCACCACACAGCTTACGGGCTGTTAGTTCCCTGTTGACTCAGTGAACCTGGGCCCTTGGCAATAGAAGTGTTGAGTCCTAACCGCTAGACTACCAGGGTATATTCCCTCATATGTTTAGTTTTGTAAGAAATTGCCAAACTGTTTTCCAAAATGGCTGAATCACTTTGCATTCCTATCAGCAAAGAGTAACAGTTCATTTTACTCTACATCTTCCCTAGCCATTGGTGTTATTTTAATACTGTTTAAATTATATCTGCTGACATAAGATCTAGAGCATGTATCTTTTCTCACAGTTTTTTGTCATTTGTGTATATTTTTTGGTGCTGCTGCTGCTGTTAAGTCGCTTCAGTCATGTCCGAATCTGCGCGACCCCATAGACAGCAGCCCACCAGGCTCCCCTGTCCCTGGGATTCTCCAGGCAAGAACACTAGTGAGGTATCTGTTAAGATTTTTTGCTGTTTTAAAAATCACATTGGTTGATTTCTTATTGTTAACTTTCTCGAGTTCTTTATATGAGATATAGTCTTTTTTATCAGATATGTCTTTGTAATTATTTTGAGCCAGTCTGTATTATATCTTTTTATTTTCTTGACAATGTCTTTTGCAGAGTAGAAGTTTTCCATTTTACTTTTTTCTTTTCATTTCTTAAACATCCCATTTTAAGGAAATCCAGTTTACCATTTTTTTCATTAATAGTTTATGCCTTTGGTGTTGTAGCTGAAAAGCCATCACCAAAACAAGGATTATCCTGTTTTATGTTATTTTTTAAACAATTTTATCAGTGCAGTTCACTCACTCAGTTGTGTTCTACTCTTTGTGACCCCATGGACTGCCTCACGCCAGGCTTCCCTGTCTACCACCAACTCCTGTAGCTTGCTCAAACTCAGGTCCATCGAGTCGATGATGCCATTGAACCATCTCATCCTCTGTCGTCCCCTTCACCTCCTACTTCCAGTCTTTCCCATCATCAGGAACTTTTCCAGTGAGTCAGTTCTTTGTCTCTGGTGGCCAAAGTATTGGTGTTTCAGTTTTAGTATCAGTCCTTCCAATGAGTATTCAGGACTGAATTCTTTTAGAATGGATTAGTTTTATCTCCTTGGATTCCAAGGGACTCTTAAGAGTCTTCTCCAATAACATGGTTCAAAAGCATCAATTCTTCATGGATCATCCTTCTTCTCACATCCATACATGACTACTGGAAAACGATAGCTTTGATTATATGGACCTATGTTGGCAAAGTAATGTCTCTGGTTTTTAATGTGCTGTCTAGGTTGGTCATAGCTTTTCTTCCAAGGAGTAAGCATCTTTTAATTTCATGGCCACAGTCAGCATCTGCAGTGATTTTGGAGCCCAAGAAAATAAAGTCTCACTGTTTCCATTGTTTCCCCATCTATTTGCCATGAAGTGATGGAACCAGATGCTATGATCTTAGTTTTTTTAATGTTGAGTTTCAAGTGAGATCTTTCACTCTCCTCTTTCACTTTCACAAGACATTCTTGAGTTCCTCTTCCGTTTCTGCCATGAGGAATGCATCATCTGCGTATCTGAGGTTACTGATATTTCTCCTTGCAATCTTAATTCCAGCTTGTGCTTTATCAGCATATTTGCAGGATGTACTCTACATATAAGTTAAATAAGCAGGGTGACAATATACAGCCTTGACATATGCCTTTCACAATTTGGAACCAATCTGTTGTTCCATGACCGGTTCTAACTGTTGCTTCTTGACCTGCTTTACAGATTTCTCAGGTGGCAAGTCAGGTACCCTGGTATACTCATCTCTTTAAGAATTTTCCAGTTTGTTATGATGTACATAAAGGCTTTGGCATAGTCGATAAAGCAGTAGTAGATGTTTTTCTGGAATTTTCTTCCTTTTTGATGATCCAGAGTATGTTGGTAATTTGATCTATGGTTCCTCTGCCTTTTCTAAGTCCAGCTTGAACATCTGGAAGTTCACAGTTCATGTATTGTTGAAGCCTGACTTGGAGAATTTTGAGCATTACTTTGCTAGCGTGTGAGATGAGTGCAATTGTACAGTAGTTTGAACATTCTTTGGTATTGACTTTTTTGGTGATTGAAATGGAAACTGAAATTTCCAGTCCCATGGTCGCTGCTGCGTTTTCCAAATATGCTGCCATATTGAGTGCAGCACTTAACAGCATCATCTTTTAGGATTTGAAATAGCGCAACTGAATTCCATCACCTCCGCTAGCTTTGTAGTGATGCTTCCTAAAGCTCACTTGACTTTGCATTCCAGGATGTCTGGGTCTAGGTAGGTAATCAACTCCATTGTGGTTATCTGGGTCATGAAGATCTTTTTTGTGTAGTTCTTCTGTGTATTCTTGCCACCTCTTCTTCATGCCTATCTTTGCATGAAATGTTCGCTTGGTATCTCTAATTTTCTTGAAAAGATCTCTAGTCTTTCCCATTCTATTGTTTTCCTCTATTTCTTTTCATGGATCACTGAGGAAGGCTTTCTTATCTCTCCTTGCAGTTCTTTGGAACTCCGCATTCAAATGGTATATCTTTCCTTTTCTCCTTTCCCTTTAGCTTCTCTTGTTTTCTTAGCTATTTGTATGGCCTCCTTAGACAACCATTTTGCCTTTTTGCATTTCTTTTTCTTGGGGATGGTGTTGATCATTGCCTCCTGTACAATGTCACAGACCTCTGTCCATAGTTCTTCAGGCATTCTGTCTGTCAGATCTGATCCCTTGAATCTATTTGTCACTTCCACTGTATAATCATAAGGGGTTTGATTTAGGTCATAGCCGAATGGTCTACTGGTTTTCCCTACTTTCTTTAATGTAAGTCTGAATTTGGAAATAAGGAGTTCATGATCTGAGCCACAGTCTGCTCCTGGTCTTGTTTTTGCTGACCGTATAGAGCTTCTCCATCTTTGGCTGCTAAGAATATAATCAGACTGATTTCGATGTTGACCATCTGGTGATGTCCATGTGTAGAGTCATCTCTTGTTTTTTTTTTTTTTTTCTCCTTTTTTTGTCATCTCTTGTGTTGATGGAAGAGGATTTTTGCTTTGACCAGTGCATTCTCTTGGCAGAACTATATTAGCCTTTGCCCTGCTTCATTTTGTACTCCCGTGTCCAAACTTGCCTGTTACTCCACGTGTTTCTTGACTTCATACTTTTGCATTCCAGTCCCCTATAAAGAAAAGGACATCTTTCAGTTCACTGAGTCTTAAAATGTCGATGTTTATTCTTGCCATCTCCTGTTTGACCACTTCCAATTTACGCTGATTCATGGACCTAACTAACATCACAGTTCCTATGCAATATTTGTTCTTCACAGTATTGGAGTTTACTTCCATCAGCAATCGTGTCCACAACTCAGCTTTGTGTTCGCTTTGGCTCCATCCCTTCATTGTTTCTGGAGTTATTTTCTAGTCTTCTCCAGTAGCATATTGGGCACCTACTGAGGTGTTCATGTTTTAGCATCATATCTTTGACAGCTTATAGTGAATGGTATCGGATTCGTGATCTCAGAAGATTAAACTTCAGGACCAGGACCAGGAACCAGGCTTGATCACTCAAGAGCTTTTGTATTGCAGAGTTTTATTAGAGTATAAAAAGGGACAGAGAAAGCTTCTGGCATAGACATCAGAAAGGGGATGGAGAGTGCACCCCTCGCTAGTGTTAGCAAGGGAGTTATATACTTTTTTAATTGGTTATTACAATAAATCAAAAGAATGTCTCAAGTTTGTGAAAATTTTACCAAACCCAGTCCCACAATTTACATTTTAGGATAGCAGGATTACAGTTTAACAATAGATAGATCCTACCAGACCCATTCCCATAAGATACATTCTGATATATCAAGATTAATCAGAAGGTTTTCAGGAAGGAGAAACTGTCCTCAAGCAGGATACATTGTTGTTATATAATCCCTAGTACAGAGTTTAAACTGAATTGTGTAATCATCAGTTCCAGGCTTAAAGATAAAAAACAAGCAAACAAACTAAGTTTTATGTGACTAAGGAATGTAGAGGGAAAAAAGAGTTTGTCCTTTCCTCCTTCTGGAGAACCCCCAACCCCTTTCTTTGCCTCAGGGACCCTGGACTTCTTATCAACCTGCCTAGGAATTGACTCTCTCATCTTTTTGCCTTTTCATAGTGTTCATGGGCTTCTCAATGCAAGAATACTACAGTGGTTTGCCATTCCCTTCTCTAGTGTACCACATTTGGCAAAACTCTGCACCATGACCCTTCTGTCTTGGGTGGCCCTACACTGCATTGCTCATACGTTCATTTAGTTAGACAAGGAGTTTTAGAAACTCTTTATAATGAGTTTCATAGTTTTCTATTATACATTTAAGTTTGTAGTCCATTTTGAGTTCATTTTTGTAAGGGATATGTCTTCTGTGTCTAGATTCCTTTTTTTTTGTTTGTTTTATGTGCATATTTAATATTCTAGCACCATTTGTTGAAAAGCTTGTCTGTATTTCATTGTATTACTTTTGTGATCAGTTGACAGTGTTTGTGTGGATCTATTTCTGAGCTGTCTGTTCCATTGATCTATTTGTCTAGTCTTTCATCAATACTATGATGTCCTAATAACTATAACTTTATAGTCAGTCTGAAATTGTGTTAATATCACTGCTCCAACTTGTCTTTCCGTGTTGCGTTGGCTATTTTGCTTCTTCTTATGTAGAATCAATTTCTCAGTAGTCACACACACACAGAAATGCTGGAATTTTGATTCAGTATGTTTAGATCTGTGGATGAGGTTGGGACAGTTTGATGGTGATATTGGCAACTTATCTATGAAGTTGGGAAAATTCTCCATTTACTTAGTTCTTTAATTTTGTTCATCAAAGTTTTGTTTCTTCCTCATACAAACCTTCTACATATTTAGTTAGATTTAACCTAAGGATTTATAATTTCAAATTCAACTTGTTTCTTCCTGGTATATAGGAAACCAGTTTCCTTTTTTACGTTAACCTTATTCTGAAACCTTGCTGTAATCACTTTTTTTTTTAAGGCTTATTGCTTTCATTTTAGTGTGAAGTCAATTTGTATATCAAAGGAAAAAAATGGGGTGATGGTTGAATAGGTAGCATTTTTCCTTTCCCAGTGTCACATAACATAATCGTACATATGTAATTAACATGTTTTAGACTTGACTAAATACAATATTTTCTCTTTCCCTCATTTTTAAAAAATTGTTTTCCCATTTATTACAACGTATTGAGTAGAGTTCTGTGTGCTATACAGTAGGTTCTAGTTGGTGATCTATTTTAAATAGAACAGTGTTGTCTGTGTCAATCCCAGACTCCCATATAGTTACTTGTTCTTTATTGGGAACTGCTGGCAGATGAAAGGATCTCTTTGGATGCCATATCTTAAAATGCATCTTTGTAATAAAAGGAGTTAGAAGAATGAGACTGGTTTATGGAAATAGGCAAGAATATAGGCTTCTGGAACAGTTTGGAGGTTCCTTAGAAAACGAAGACTAGAAGTTACCATATGACCCATTACTCCTACTCCTGGGCATGTATCTGGAGGAAAACTTGGTTTAAAAGTATACATGTATGCCACTGTCCATTGCAAGACCTTTTAGAACTAACACCAAAGAAAGATGTCCTTTTCATTATAGGGGACTTGAATCCAAAACTATGAAGTCAAGAGATACCAGGAGTAACAGGAAAGTTTGGACTTGGAGTACAAAATGAAGCAGGGCAAAGGCTAACAGATTCTGCCAAGAGAATGCACTGGCCAAAGCAAAAACCCTCTTCCATCAACACAAGAGATGACTCTACACATGGACATCACCAGGTGGTCAACACTGAAATAAGATTGATTATATTCTTAGCAGCCAAAGATGGAGAAGCTCTGTACAGTCAGCAAACATAGACTGGGAGCTGACTGTGGCTCGGATCATGAACTCCTTATTCCCAAATTCAGACTTAAATTGAAGAAAGTAGGGAAAACCACTAGACCATTCGGCTGTGACCTAAAACAAACTCCTTATGATTATACAGTGGAAGTGACAAATAGATTCAAAGGATTAGATCTGATAGAGTTCCTGAAGAGCTATGGATGAAGGTTTGTGACATTGTACAGGAGGCAATGATCAACACCATCCCCAAGAAAAAGAAATGCAAAAAGGGCAAAATGGTTGTCTAAGGAGGCCTTACAAATCGCTGAGAAAAAAAGAGAAGAGAAAAGAGAAGCTAAAGGCAAAAGAGAAAAGGAAAGATATACCCATTTGGAATGCAGAGTTCCAAAGATAGCAAGGAGAGATAAGAAAGCCTTTCTCAGTGATCCATGCAAAGAAATAGAGGAAAACAATAGAATAAGAAAGACTACAGATCTCTTTAAGAAAATTAGAAATACCAAGGGTACATTTCATTCCTTGGAAGGAAGGCTAGTACCACCCTAGACAGCATATTAAAAATCAGAGACATTACTTTGCCAACAAAGGTCCATCTGACTCAAAGCTATGGTTTTTCCAGTAGTCATGTATGGATGTGAGAGTTCGGGTATATATAGAAGGAAAGCTGAGTGCTGAAAAATTGATGCTTTTGAACTGTGGTGTTGGAGAACACCCTTGAGAGTCCCTTGGAGTGCAAGGAGATCCAACCAGTCCTTCCTAAAGCAAATCAGTCCTGAATATTCAATGGAAGGACTGATGCTAAAGTTTAAACTCCAATACTTTGGCCACCTAATGTGAAGAAGTGACTAATTGGAAAAGACCCTGATCCTGGGAAAGATTGAAGGTGGGAGGATAGGGGAAGACAGAGAATGAGATGGTTGGATGGCATCACTGACTCAATGGACTTGAGTTTGTGAAAGCTCCAGGAGTTGGTGATGGACAGGGAAGCCTGACATGCTGCAGTCCATGGGATCACAGAGGGTTGGACACAACTGAGCGACTAAACTGAAGGGAACATTTCATGCAAAGATGGGCACAATAGAGGATGGAAATGATATGGACCTAATAGAAGCAGAAGATATATCAAGAAAATCTGGCAAGAATTCACAGAGGAAGTATACAAAAAATATCTGAGTGACTCAGATAACACAGTGGTGTGATCACTCACCTAGAGCCAGGCATTCTGGAGTCCGAAGTCACGTGGGCCTTAGGAAGCATCGCTATGAACTAAGCCAGTGGAGGTGATGGAATTCCTGTTGAGCTATTTCAAGTCCTAAAAGATGATGCTGTTAAGGTGCTGCACTGAATATACCAGCAAATTTGGAAGACTCAGCAGTGGCCACAGGAGTGGAAAAGGTCAGTTTTCATTCCAATCCCAAAGAAAGGCAACGCCGAAGAATGCTCAGACCACCACACAGTTGCACTCATCCCACACAGTAGCAAAGTAATGCTCAACATTGTCCAAGTGAGTCTTCAGCAGAACGTGAGTGAGTTCCAGAAAAACATCTACTTTTGCTTTGACTATACCAAAGCCTTTGTGTGGATCACAGGAAAAAAGAGGTTGTAGACAATTGGTATAATTTCTTCCTGAAGTATTCTGTAGAATTCACCAGTGAACCCATCTGGACCTGGTGCTTCCTATAATTTGGTGGGTGTGGTTCATTATTGATTCAATTTCTTTAATAGCCATAGGCCTGTTCAGATTGTCCGTTTCTTTTGTTGTATGACTTTTAACAGTTGTGTCTTTCAAGAAATTGATCAGTCTTCAGTAGGTTATCGAATTTGTGGACATAGAGTTGTTCATAATATTCTTTGATTATCCTTTAATGGCTAAGTGTTGTGTAGTTAATTGTTCTCTCTTTTATTTCTGATATTAGCAGTTTGTGTCCTCCCTTTTTTTCCTTAGTTGTCCTGTCTAGAAATTTTATCAATTTTATATATCTATTCAAATACCAGCTTTTGGTTCCATTGGTTTTTCTCTGTTGATTTTCTGTTTTCGTTTCCTTGATGTATTTGCTTTTTGTTTCTCGTTTCCTAAAGAAGAAGGTAAGGTTATTCATTTAAGATCTTTTTTTTTCTAATACAGCATTCAACACTACGGATTTCTCTGGCAGTCCAGTGGTTAAGACTTCACCTTCCAATTCAGGGGTTGCATTTTCAGTCCCTGCTTGGGGTGCTAAGATCCCACATGCTTTGCGGCGAAAAAAACAAAAACATAAAACAAAAACAGTATTTGTAAGAAATTTAGTAAAGACTGAAAAAATGGTTTTTTCAAAAAGAATTTAGTGCTATTAATTTCATTGTAAGAACTGCTTTTACTGCATCCCACAAATTTTAATGTTGTATTTTCATTGTTGTTTGGTTTATAATATTTAAAATGTTCTCTTGAGCTTTATGTTGTGTAGAATTGTGTTGTTTAATATCCAGGCATTCTGGGATTTTTTTTTTTTCAAGCGCTCTTTCTGGTAATTGATTTCTTTCTTATATACATTGTGGTCTGAGAGGAGACATTACAAGATTTCTGTTTAGGATTTGTTGAAGCGTGTTTTATGGTGCAAAATGTGATCTGTTCTGGTGAATGCATGTGCCATGTGAGTCTGGGAAGAATGTATATTTTGCTCTTATTGGATACAATAGTCTGTAGATGTCAATTCTATCCACCCGATTAATGATGTTGGTCAGTTCAAGTATGTCCTTACTGATTTTTGCCTACTGAACTGGACTTGTCCAGTTCTGATAGAGGGATGTTAACAGGAGTGGTTTCATCTCTTGTAGTTCTATCAGTTTTTGCCTCATGTATTTTGATGTCAGGCAGAAACACACGAAAGATTTCTGTGATATCTTGTAGTCTTGATAAGTTTATTGTTATATAATGTCAGTTTTTATTCCTGTTAACTTTCCTTGCTGTGAAGTCTGTTCTGTCTTAAATACAGCTATTCTTGGATTTTTCAGATTAGTGATTGTGTGGCATATCTTCTTCCATTTATTGATTTCTTTTTTACATCTATTGATTTTTAATCACAGTGTGTCTCTATATTTACTACACTTGAGTCTTGTTTTTTGATTCACTCTGACCATTTCTGTCTTTTAATTGGTATATTTAGATCATTTATGTTTAGGGAGATTTATTGATACAGTTTAGGTTAGTATCTGTGAAAGCCATTGCTTTTTTGTTGTTGTTGTCCTTGGTCTTTGTTCCTGTTTTTGTCTTTCACATGTTATTTACCTTTTGTGGTTTTTATTGGTTGTTTTATATGATTTCTCTCAATTCTTAACATATCAGTTTTTTCCCCCACTTTCCTGGTTGTCCTCATGTTTGCAGTATGTCTTTACAGTGTATCTAAGGCTACATTCAATAACACTATGCTATTTCATGGTAGTACAAGTATCTTATAATAACAAAGTATTCCTAATTTCTACCTCCTGTCTTTTCTGTCAGTACTGTTATTCATTTCATTTACACATGAGCATACATAGCATATGAATATATAAGTGAAGTGAAGTCACTCAGTCGTGTCCGACTCTTTGTGACCCCATGGGCTGTAGCCTACCAGGCTCCTCTAGTCCATAGGACTTTCCAGGCAAGAGTACTGGAGTGGATTGCCATTTCCTTCTCCAGGGGATCTTCCCCACCCAGGGATTGAACCCAGGTCTCTTGCATTGTAGACAGACGCTTTACCGTCTGAGCCACCAAGGAAGTCCATGAATATATAACTATATATCAAATATATCATTGAGCAAACTGTTAAAATCAATTAAGAATAAATAAGCAAAATCAATTATTTTACCTTCATTGATTCATTCTCTGATGTGCTTCTTCATACAAATCCATGTTTCTGACCTGTTTCATTTTCCTTCTCTGAAGAATTTTTAAAAGTTATTGCGAGGCAGGGCCACCAGTAACTAATTACCTTAATTTTTTTCTTTGTCTTTCACTCTTTTAGTATAATTTTGCAGTGTGCAGAATTCTAGTTTTTTTTCCCCTCAACACTGAATATTTTACATCACTCTGTTGTTTGCATTGTTCCTGAAGAGAAGTCAGTTGTAATTCTTATCTTTTCTCCTTTGTAGGTAAAGCTGTCTGCCTTGTGGGTTCTTTGAGAGTGTTTTCTGTTATCTTTGATTTTCTGCATTTTCAGTATGATGTGCCTATGTTTTTTTGTTTGTTTGCTTGCTTTTTGGCCTTTATCTTTCTTGGTATTCCCAGAGCTTCTTGGATCTGTCATTTGGTTTCTGACTTTAATTTGGTTATTCCTTCAAAATTGCTTGTGTTGCTTTCTTTTCCTTCTGTTACTCCCACTCCCAACTGTGTTTATACCTTTTATAGTTGTCTTGTGATTCTTGGACATTGTTCTGTGTTTCTTAGTTGTTTTTTCTCTTTACTTCATTTTTCGAAGTTTCTAGTTTCATATCCTCAAGCTCTGAGATGCTTTTCTTAGCCTTCCTTGCCCAGTGTGCTGATGAGTACATCAAAGTCTTCATTTTTGTTACAGAGTTTTTAATCTCAAAGATTCTTTAATTTTTTCTTAGAGTTTCTTTTTCGTTTTTTGCTTACAGTATCCATCTGTTGTTTGCATGCTGGTTTTTACATTAAAACCCTTAACATACTAATCATAATTTTAAAAATTCTTGTGCTGGTAATTCCCACAATCCTGCTGTATCTGTCTCTGGTTCTGATGTTTGTTTATTCTTTTCATGCTGTATATGTGTCTTTTAGTGTGCCTTATAGTTTTTTGTGAAAAGATGTATATGATATACTGAATAAAAGCGAGTATGATAAGTAGGCCTTTTAAAATAATGTGATGTTAAGAGGGGCAGAAAGCATTCTGTATTCCTGTGGTTAGTTCTCAGTCTTTTGGTGAGCCTGTGCTCCTGGACTATGAATCACGAGTGATTCTCACCCCCTACCCTGCTTTGGTGGGACAGGATCAAGTGGGGGTTGTAGTTGGATATTTCCCTTCCTCCACCTACTTGAAGCTCTGATACAACCCCAGCAGATGATGCTCTGATAGAGTAGGTTCCTGAGAATAGGTCTTACTAAGAAGAATAGAAAACCTTAGCATTTTTCAGAATCTTTCTTTTCCCTCTTCCCTAAGGGAAGCATGCATGTTTTTTTTTCTTCTGGTATTCACTATTAAGACTTGGGTAGGTATCCTGGAGGTGAAACTTGGAAAGTTTGAGGGCTTCCCTATGATTGAGTCCCGAGTGTTTTTATCTCTCAGATTTGCACACGCTGAACCTTCAGCAATTTGTTAGTCACAGTTGAGGTTTTCCTACTCCGATCTTGGTTGCCATGGAGATTTCTGTTTGGTTATGTTGTGATCCTCTATATCCGTCTGTCACATTTTGGGGGTTTGCCCTGTGGCCTGATTTCTCTGACGCATCAAAAAAGAGTTACTAACTTTTCAGTTTCTTATGCTTTTTACTTGTTAGGATGGGATGAAGGCTTCAAAATTCCTTATTAAATGCTGACTAGAATCTCGAAGCACTAGTATGGACATTTAAGGCTAAAAGCTTTGTTCTAAGCTCCACTTACAAATTATGATATTGGCATTTTGTATTTTCATTTTACTTATTTGAACAAATATCATGGCTTCCTTTTAATTTCTTGTTTGTAGGTTACTTAGAAGCATTTCATTTACTGTTGAAATATTTTAGAAATTTTTCAGATCTTGTTGATTTCTCATTCAATATCTTTGTGTTATAATTCATTTTCATTTTTTTTTAATGATACAGAACATGGATTATCTGTTTTTATGTGTGCTTTTTCAAAAGAATATTTATTTGTTCTGCTCTTACTTTATGAAGATTTTCTGTAAATGTGAATTCATAGAATTAGGTCAAGTTGACTTACATTGCTTAAGTTCTTCATGTCCTTTATCTATTTTTATATTTTTGTTCTATTTGTTCAGTCAATTATTGAGAAAAGGAAATGAACCTCTCTTACTGTAAGTGTACATTTTGTTATTTCTTTGTTTTTTTTTCTCTTCAGTTTTTGCTTCATTTATTTTGCAGGTCTCTTATTAGTTACAGAACATTTAGGATTCTTATATCCTCTTGATGAATAAACATCTTTATCCTGGTAATATTCCTTGTTTGAAATGTACTTTCATATTAATGTTATGAATTCAGATTTCTTTGAATTAGTGTCAGATTGCTATGTCTTTCCCGTGCTTTTAATATCTTTCTGTATTCATTGTTTAAATGGGTTTTTTTTGTAGGCAACATGAAGTCTTGAATTTCTTTTTTCACTGTTATAATCTCTGCCTTTTAATGGGAGTGTTCAGGTAATTTGCATGTAATGTGATTATTGATATGGTTGTATTTAAATCTATCCTTTGTTAATCCTTTTTAATTTGCCCATCATTTTTCATTTTCTTTCTTTTTCCTCATTGACCATTTTTGGTGATTCCATTGTGGCTGATTAGAAATAATTCCTCATTGTGTTATTTTTATTGGTTGCTTTAGGGTTTATACATCTTTAGCTTGTCAGAGTCTGCCTTCAAGAAATATTACACTTTTTTCACATACCACATAAGAACTTTGCAACTGTATACTTTCATTCCTACCATTTTTTCTTTGAACCTGTTTCTGTGATGTTTTAAAATTTTTACATATTTTATGAACCTCACAATTGTTCCTGTTTTTGCTCTAAATCATCGGTTACTTTAAAAAGAGACTTAAGTAATTAAAAAACCTTCCATATGTATCCATGTAGTTATTGTTTCTAGTGCTCTGAATTTGTGTACATTCACATTTGCATTGTTGTGCTCCTTCCTAAAAGACCACCTGCTGTGTTTTCTATGGTGTTAACTGCTGGTGATTAGTTTTCTCAGCTTTTTAAAAAAAAATCTGTAAAGCAATTATTTTGCCTATGTTTTTGCAAGATATTTTAGCTCACTTTAGAATTTTAGGTTAATGATTGTTTCTTTTAGTATATTGAAGATTTTACTCTTCTTTTTTAACCTTGCATCTTTTTCAGGAGAAATCTGTTTTCATCCTTATCCTTGTTTCTTAGAACGTAGACATTTTCCCTCACCACCACCACCCCAGCTGCTTTTATAGTTTCCTCTTTATTTTTGTTTTTAGTGATAACTTTATAATTATGATGTGCATTCATGGAGTTGTCTTCATATTTCTTATACTTGGAGTTAGTTGATCTGTAGGTTATGTAGTTTTCATTAAATTTTATAGTTTTATTCAAAGTACTTTTTCTTTTTTTCCCCTCTGCTATAATTATTTTTAAGTCCTTTCCTCCTCCTTCCGTCCCCACAACACCCCCCCCCCCACCCCCCTACCCCTTTTTGGGGTACTATAGTAGCATGTAAATAAGGCTTCTTGATGTTGTCCCATAGGTCACTGCATGTTAAAAAAGTCTTTCTTCTTTGTGTGTTTTTATTTTAATTAAAAATTTTTATTGGAATATAGTTGATTAACAATGTTTTGTTAGTTTCAGGTGTATAGCAAAATTAATTGGTTATACATATTCTTACATACAGTCTTTTTAAGAATTATTTTCCCATATAGGCCATTACAGTGTATTGAGTAGAGTTCCCTGTGCTATACAGTAGGTTCTTACTAGGTATCTATTTTATATACAGTAGTGCATATATATCAGTTTCAGTCTCCCAATTTATCCCTCTTTTCCTTTTCTCCTGGTAAGTTATATGTTTGTTTTCTACATCTGTGACTCTGCTTCTGTTTTGTGAATAAGTTCATTTGTACCCTTTTTATAGATTCCACAGATTAGTGATATCATATGATATTTGCTTTCTGTGTCTGACTTACTTCACTCGGTATGACAATCTCTAGTTCCTTGAATGTTGCTACAGATGGCATTATATTCTTTTTTTTTTTTTTTTTTAGAAATATTCATTTTATCTATTTGGCTGCACAAGATCTTAGTTGCAGCATGTGGAATCTAGTTCCCTGGCCAGGGATTGAACCCATGCTCCCTGTATTGGGAGTGCAGAGTCTTAGCCACTGGATCACCAGGGACGTCCCTATATTGTTCTTTTTTGTGGCTGAGTAATATATCATTGGCTCTATGTACATTTTCTTTATCCATTCCTCTGTTGTTGGACAGATTATTTCTCTGTCCTGGCTATTGTAAATAGTGCTGCAGTGAATGTTGGGGTGCATGTAATTTTTCAAATTACAGTTTTCTCCTAGGAAATTTCTCCTAGGTATTTGCCTAGGAGTGGAATTGTAGGGTCATATGGTAGTTCTTTATGGTAGTTTTTTTTAAAGAACCTCCATACCGTTCTCCATAATGGCTGTGTCAGTTTACATTCCCACCAGCAGTGTAGGAGGCTTCCCTTTTCTCCAGACCCTCTCTAGCATTTACTGTTAATGGCCATTCTGACTGGTTTCAAGTGATACTTCATTGTAGTTGTGATTTGCATTTCTCTTAATAATTAATGATGCCGAACATCTTTTCATGTGCCTTTTGGCCATCTGTATGTCTTCTTTGAAAAGTGAAAATCAATCAGTGGTGTCTGACTCTTTGCGACTCCATGGACTATACAGTCCACAGAATTCTCCAGGCCAGATTACTAGAGTGGGTAGCTGTTCCCTTCTCGAGGGGATTTTCTCAATCCAGGGATCGAACCCAGGTCTCCCACATTGCAGGCACAGTCTTTCCCAACTGAGCCACCAGGGAAGCCCAAGAATACTAGAGTGGGTAGCCTACCCTCTTCCAGGGGATCTTCTCCAGGAATCGAACTGGGGTCTCCTGTGTTGCAGGTGGATTCTTCACCAGCTGAGCTACCAGGAACTCTGTCTTCATTGAAGGACATACAGAAATGTCTGTTTAGACCATCTGCCCAGTTTTTGATTGGGTTGTTTGTTTGTTTTTTATATTGAGCTGCATGAGCTCTTTGTATATTTTGGAGATTAATACTTTGTTGCTTCATTTGCAAGTATTTTTTCTCATTCTGTGGATCTTTTTGTTTTGTTTACAGTTTCTGTGCCTCATGTTTGGTAGTGTCTGTATTGTATTTTAAGAATTGGGCTATTGAAAAATTTGTGAATTTTATGAGAGGCTTGAATAGTACATCATTAAAAAAACATTTGACCAACATTATTCTGTTTCATCATGTTGGTGGAAGGCATAGCTATGGTCGTGGTCATTTCCTCTGTGCCTCCTCTCCCAAACATGGATTATAGAGCTTTGTAGAATAAAACATAAGACAACTAATTATACCTTTAAAAAAGTAACTGCCATTTCTTTGGATACCTCTGATAGTCTTTGACTAATTATGAATATAAAAATTTTGGTTTGAAGTTAGAAATATTTTTGTTCCTGATTAATGCTGTTTAGTAGGTATGTTGGTTTAATCTGAGGACTAATAATTACAGTTAGCTATGAAACAAAAATCAAATATGTTTTAAATGTCTATCCTGAAAGATTCATTAGGTTACCTATAAATCACAAAATGTTTATGCAGTTCTCTAAAGACTGTCACTATAGCCAGATAACCAATTTTATCTCTAGTAGAAATGAAAATAAGCAAGGCTATATTTACTTAGTTGAGTACCACTTGAAGTAGTTAATTTGTGTTTTATGGCCAATTATTTGAAAAATATGTATTTTTTAGTACTATCATGGCTCTCAGAGCAGTGAGGTGCTTATATCTAAGAGTTATGTAGGTTGTGAAACTGACTGAGAAAACAGGTTTGTGATGTTGGGAGCCTACTCATTGTGTCTCCCTTGGCTGTCCTCCTACCTACACTTTTTTCCTCCACCTTCTTGGTTTTGATTGATTGTATGTTGTAATGGAACTCCACAGTGCCATACTATTTAAATAGCGTGTTGTGAAACAAATACTCTTTAAGTTACAAACTTGGCATTAAGGTAGAGGACTGTTTGAGTAAAACCTGTAGAGCCTTTTTTTTCCTTTTCTTTTTTTTTCCTTTTCATTATGTATAATTTTTTTAAGTGGTAGAATCTTTGGCTGAAAGTTTTTTCTTTCTGATTAAGAAAGCTGTGATATCTTTTGAAACTTAGGTGTTGAGGTTTATGAAAAATAAAATGTTATGATTAATTTATTACTACTTTGAACACTAAAATTTGTGTAATTTTCATTAATTACTTTCTTTGTAATACCTTTTCTTCCAAATATCATGTTTTCATTGGATTTATGGACATTGTATAGTTATGGGGCAAGCAAGGATATCCTGTTGAGTGACTCTGGAAGGATTGTTATTGTTTAGTTGCTAGGTTGTATCTCTCTCTTTGTGACCTCATAGACTGCGGCATGCTAGGCTTCCTTGTCCTTCACTATCTCCTGGACTTTGTGCAAATTCATGGCCATTGAGTCAGTGATGCCATCCAGTCATTTCATCCCTTCTACCCCGCTTCTTCTCCTGCCCTCGATCTTTCCCAGCGTCAGGGTCTTTTCCAGTGCATTGACTCTTAGCGTCAAGTGGCCAAAGTATTGGAGATTCAGTTTCAATATCAGTCCTTCCAATGGGTATTCAGGGTTAATTTCTTTAGGATAGACTGGTTGATCTCCTTGCAGTCCAAGGGACTCTCAAGAGTCTTCTCCAGCATCACAATTTGAAAGCATCAATTCTTTGGCTCTCAGCCTTCTTTATGGTCCAAGTCTTGCATCTGTACATGACTATTGGAAAAAACCATACCTTTGATTAGAAGGATCTTTGTTGGCAAAGTGATTTCTCCGCTTTTAATATGCTGACTAGATTTGTCATAGCTTTTTGTCCAGTGAGCAAGCATCTTTTAATTTTGTGGCTGCAGTAGCCATCTTCCTTTTTGCTTTCTGCAGTTAGGGTGATGTCATCTGCATATCTGTGATTGTTGATATTTTCCCTGGCAGTCTTGATTCCAGCATTTGATTCGTCCAGCCCAGTGTTGCACATGATGTACTCTGCATATAAGTTAAGCAAGCAGGGTGACAAGGTGCAGCCTTGATATACTCCTTTGCCAATTTTGAACCAGTCCATTGTTTCATGTCTAGTTCTAACTGTTGCTTCTTGACCTGCACACAGGTTTCTGAGGAGGCAGTTAAGATGCTCTGTTACTCCCATCTCTTTTAAGAATTTTCCACTGTTTGTTGTGAGAGGGTTTAGTGTAATCAGTGAAACAGACGTAGGTGTTTTTCATGCCTTCTCCATGATCCTTTAAATGTTGGCAATTTGATCTCTGCTTCTTCTGTCTTTTTTAAATCCAGCTTGTACATCTCTATATTCACATACTGCTGAAGCCTAACTTGAAGGTGACTGACTAGCCTTAATTTAGATGGATATGTGGAAGAAGATAGCCTTTTTATTTTTATAGCTTTAATTACTAATTTTTGGTTGTGTTGTGTCTTTGTTGCTGCATGAGTTTTCTCTAGTTATGGCAAGTGGGGGCTCCTCTTCAGTGTCGGTGCTCAGGCTTCTCTTTTTGGAGAGCAAAGGCTCTGGAGCATTTGCACTTCAGTTGTGTGACACACAGACTCAGTATTGCTGCTCCTGGCCTCTAGACCAGAGGCTCAGGTAGATGTGGTGCATAAGTAGTTGCTCCCTGCCTGTGGAATCCTTCTGACCCATGGATTGAACCTGTGTCTCCTGCATTGGCAGGCTGATTCTTTACCCCTTAGCCACGAGGAAACCTAGTCTATTTTTGTTGTGGGTATTTTACCCAGTTTTCTCTCCTTTTCCTTATTTGACACATAGAATATTTGAATGAAGAACACCTTCAAAAGTCTTCTTTCAGTTCAGTTGCTCAGTCGTATGTGACTTTTTGTGAACTCAAGAATTGCAGCGCACCAGGCCTCCCTGTCCATCACCAGCTCCCGGAGTTCACTCACACTACGTCCATCGAGTCAGTGATGCCATCCAGCCATCTCATCCTCTGTCGTCCCTTTCTCCTCCTGCCCCCAATCTCTCCCAGCATCAGGGTCTTTTCCAGTGAGTCAGCTCTTCGTATGAGGTGGCCAAAGTATTGGAGTTTCAGCTTTAGCGTCAGTCCTTCCAATGAACAGCCAGGACTGATCTCCTTTAGGTTGGACTGGTTGGATCTCCTTGCAGTCCAAGGGACTCTCAAGAGTCTTCTCCAACACCACAGTTCAAAAGCATGAATTCTTTGGTGCTAAGCTTTCTTCACAGTCCAACTCTCACATCCATACATGACCACAGGAAAAACTATAGCCTTGACTAGATGGACCTTTGTTGGCAAAGTAATGTCTCTGCTTTTGAATATGCTATCTAGGTTGGTCATAACTTTCCTTCCAAGGAGTAAGCGTCTTTTAATTTCATGGTTGCAGTCACCATCTGCAGTGACTTTGGAGCCCCCCAAAATAAAGTCTGACACTGTTTCCACTGTTTCCCCATCTTTTTCCCATGAAGTGATGGGACCGGATACCATGATGTTCATTTTATGAATGTTGAGCTTTAAGCCAACTTTTTCACTCTCCTCTTTCACTTTCATCAAGAGGCTTTTTATTTCCTCTTCACTTTCTGCCATTAAGGGTGGTGCCATCTGCATGTTTGAGATTATTGATATTTCTCCTGGCAATCTGATTCCAGCTTGTGCTTCTTCCAGCCCACCATTTCTCATGGTGTACTCTGCATAGAAGTTAAATAAGCAGGATGACAATATACAGCCTTGACGTACTCCTTTTCCTATTTGGAACCGTCTGTTGTTCCATGTCCAGTTCTAACTGTTGCTTCCTGACCTGCATTTAGGTTTCTCAAGAGGCAGGTCAGGTGATCTGTATTCCCATCTCTTTCAGAACTTTTCACAGTTTATTGTGATCCACACAGTCAAAGGCTTTGGCATAATCAGTAAATCAGAAATAGATGTTTTTCTGGAACTCTCTTGCTTTTTAGATGATCCAGTGGATGTTGGCAATTTAATCTCTGGTTCCTCTGCCTTTTCTAAAACCAGCTTGAACATCTGGAAGTTCATGGTTCACGTATTGCTGAAGCCTGGCTTAGAGAATTTTGAGCATTACTTTACTAGCATGTGAGATGAGTGTAATTGTGCTGTAGTTTGAGCATTTTAAAGTCTTATTTAGATGACTTTTAAACTTCATTAGGGTCAGTTGGGTAGTATGGAAAACCTCAAAATCAACTCGAATTATTGGGGAAAAAAATACTTGAAAAGGAAATTTCAGGCGATTTCCAAAGTGAATTGTCTGGATGGGAAAGGTTCACATTTCTGAGGTCATCCATGCAGTTTAATCAACTTAAATATGATTGGTTTGTTAAATGGCAGTTTGTTTTCTCCTGAAACATACTTAAAAACTTTGTTCTTATTTGTGTGTTATAGTTTATTACAACAGGGATTAATTTTTATGAGATAATATTATGTCTTTTGTATTTGATGATGAAAATCTGTTCTTGGGTGTGATGTTATGGGATGGGTGTAGCACCAGGGAGGCACATAGCAGAAAAGTAATAGTAAAGAATATTTGGTTTTCAGAACATTCTAAGTTTTACCTTATTACTTTCTTTGAACATTGATTTGCTAAAAATTATTTGGTAACCTGATTTTATCGTCGTCATTTTCTCATTTTTTGAATTTATCCGATGTTTTGTATTGAGTAGTTGTTATGTTTGGGAAATTTCAGTTTTGCATATTTTCAGATTTTTGACTTGTGTTCCATCAGAGATTTCAGGTAGATGTATTAGGAAAGTATTTATTTATTCAACAGAAATTTAGGTCTAGTTATAGTCCAGGCACCAGTTTAACAATGACAACACCCTTTGGATCAAACAAACCTTTCTCATTTCAAAGCATGTTGATTAATTTACATCTGGCTTCATACTTCTTACTTAATTGGTCATTATTTGCACACACCTTATATTAAAATGGTTATTCAAAACTGAAAACCATTTACTCAGTCTTTATCTTGCCTCTCCCTTCCCCCACAACTAAATATAGGGGATGATTGAGAATCAGTTACATCATATAATTGAACTTTTAATATTTAGAAATCTTAACTGCAAAATGAAACTGTTTCCTCTGCGGACAAAATGGTGTCTGTTTCAGGGGTTTTAAGCTTTCCCTTTTGAAAAGCAGCCTTCACCTCAATTTTAAAAGTTCTTGCTCTGATCTATGCTGCCGCTGCTGCTGCTGCTGCTGCTGCTAAGTCGCCTCAGTCGTGTTCGACTCTGTGTGACCCCATAGACGGCAGCCCACCAGGCTCCCCCCCCCCCCCCCACCAGGATTCTCCAGGCAAGAACACTGGGGTGGGTTGCCATTTCCTTCTCCAACGCGTGAAAGTGAAAAGTGAAAGTGAAGTTGCTCAGTCGTGTCCGACTC
Source organism: Ovis aries (assembly GCF_016772045.2). Classification (NCBI taxonomy): domain Eukaryota; kingdom Metazoa; phylum Chordata; class Mammalia; order Artiodactyla; family Bovidae; genus Ovis; species Ovis aries. The sequence continues at coordinate 22,290,757 of NC_056066.1, forward strand.
TTAGCGATCCCATGGACTGCAGCCCACCAGGCTCCTCTGTCCATGGGATTTTCCAGGCAAGAGTCCTGGAGTGGGGTGCCATTGCCTTGGTCCTTTCAATCTCATGGATGTAGCCCACTAATGAAATTGTAGTGCCTTGCTTCTTTCTGGTGTTGCCTTTCTGTTCTGAGCACTAAAACTGGTTTAAATTTCATGTCTAGAAGTGGAATGTTCTTGTTGAAAATGATGCTTCCTGAGAAACAAATATCATTTGTGTTGCTTACTCTGAGTCACTAAATAAAACAACTAATAGGTACTTTTACTAATTGCTGCAGTTTGATGCTCAAACAGCCATGTTATAAATTATCTATATTTTTAAAAGAAATATTTATACCAGATTCTAAACTTTTGCTTGATTTTCTTAGGCAGACTGAGTTATTTTTATAGCTGAAGTTTTCGTATTTTTATTTTACAAGTCCAGTAATTATTTATTATTAATGTACCATCTTCTGCTTGTAGACAAATTGTAATAAATTCTTTTTCCTTTTACTTCCTTTCTCAATCAAAATGTTAGACTTACACAAGCACTAGTAGCAACTCTATATCTGGATCCTTGAAGCGCTTGGAAGATACTGCAGCTCGATTTACGAATGCAAATTTCCAGGAAGTCTCTGCTCACACTACTAGTGCAAAAGATGTTTCAGAGGCTAGAGGGTCAGAGGGCAAAGGGAAGAAATCTTCAGCTCACAGCTCAGGTCAAAGGGGAAGAAAGCCTGGTGGAAGAAATCCAGGAACGACTGTATCAGCTGCTAGTCCTTTCCAGCAAGGTATTACTTACGATGTTTTAGTTGAAATACTTGTTCTTATGATGATCAATAGTAGATAAGTTTTAGAAAAGAATTACTTTTTCCTTATAACTGTTGGATAATAGAGGTTATTTCATGATTAGTTGTTATACTAAGATTACTTCAAAGACTAATATTCCTTCTTAAAATGTTTCTGGGACCTTCGCTTTCCTTTTGTGTTATGACCTGTGCTTCTAAAGTTGAAATGTAATTTTTTTAAATGTTAAAATAGATGTGGAATAAAGTTAACAGTTTGGGGTGAAAATAAAAGCTGGAGTTTTCCTTTCCTTTATGCTCAATAGAAAAGTCATTCTATTTTATAAGTTACTTTTATTTATCTTTCCCAGTTGAACACTAGAACTGTATACATTTTTAGTAAGTGAACAAGTACTGAGTAATTTTTAGGGGAGCTAAATAGTTTTCAGTAAATAATAATTACTGATATTAATGCATTTATTATGAAGCTTGACATTTAAAGTAGATGTTTACTCAGCTTATATAAGTTAAGTGTTAGTTGCTCAGTCGCGCCCGACTCTTTGCGACCCCATGGACTGCAGCCCACCAGGCTTCTCTGTCCATGAGATTTTCCAAACAAGGATACTGGAGTGGGTTTTCATTTCCTTCTCCAAGGGATCTTCCCAATGCAGGGATTGAACCCGGGTTTCCTGCACTGCAGGCAGATTATTTACTGACTGAGCTACAAGGGAAGCCCCATATCTTTTGGTAATTATGAATACCCAATTTTGAGTTGTAGTTAAACAACTTTTTTTTTTCAGTGTATATATGTTTTATGCATTCTTTTGGGACATAACTTATACTGAAAAAATAATTTGCTATTTAACTGATATTCGGAATTAACAAGGCATGGTATGTTTTAATATATGGTAGTACTGTTTTCTGGCAACAGAATAACTCAGCTAAACTTTAGAATCAGTTAGCCAAATATTCTAGGTTTTTACTTTGTATAATTTTTATCATGGACATAAATATTTTGAGTAATATAAATGTTCAAAACTGTTCCAAACAAATATATTTAATAAAGTATAAAATAAAGGCCTCCTTCTCTCCCCTACCTCCCATCCTGCCCTTTTATTCCTAGGAGTAAACGAGGGGGAAATATGCTGTCCTTTCCTTTACCCTATTCAAACTTTTGATGATGATAAAAATTATACCCAAAATCTGCCAGGACATAATTTGAATACATAGAAAGATTGCTTAGTCACTGAACTCTTCATTAAAAAGTATATTCATATATTTACAACTAAGTTATTCTTGGATTTCAAGATTTTCAAGTCCTAAATTTTTTTTTCCTTTTTCCTCATGTAACAAAAAATTAGATAGAAAAGAAAATGCTAAATTTGCTATTTTATGTGTAATAAAATTTCTGTATATTATTTTTATGATACTTTGGAAAATAAATAGTAAAACTGTAATTTTTTTTTGGCCATGCCACATGAATTGCAGCATCTTAGTTTCCTAATCAAGGGTTGAACCCAAGCCATGGCAGTGAAAGTGCTGAGTCCTAACCACTGAACTGCCAAGGAATTCTCGTAAAATTGTAATTTTTGATGTAACTTCATTCACAGTTTGAATGTGATTGGCAGAATTCAGTTATTTCTTCTTTGTAATGAAGACCTCATTTTGTACTGCTAAAATTGCATTTTTGAGCTTTTAATTGTATCTTTGAAATGCTAATCCATTTAGAAAAGCATTCTCTCATTTTTTTAAACTTAATAACATTGGAGTCTTTCCCTGCTTCTGTTAAGATATGATAGAGATATGTCATGTTTTCATATCTGAGGTAACATTCTAAAAAGTTTTAAAAATTGAAATTTATAGTAGAGCATTGAAAGTAATTGTGTTTTTTCTTTTTTAATTTCAGGATTGTATGTGAATTTTAGAAAATATACATTTAATGTATTGCATATACTAAATGTTTTAAAGTATTTACCTTGCTGTTGTGAGCTTTTAACACCAGCTGTAAAAACAAAAACATGCAGGAAAAAGACAGATGGTGACAGATCAGAATGGATAATAAAGAACTTCTTTATAGCTGCTAATTAAGTGGCAAATTGCAGTTATACTTAAATGATTGATGTAATGTAAATGGCTTCTTAATATGTATATTTTTCTGTACAGAAATGGCCTGAAAATGGTCATAGCTGTACACGTAATTTCATAAATGAATAAGGCAGATATTCTCTTAAAAAAGTTAAATTTTAGAATTATTGTTGTTTTCTAAATGAGCCATTTCAGCAGAACTTAAAATTTAAAAACCAAAACCATGAGACTTTAGTTTAAAATAAATTATTTCTGTTTGTAAGGAAAAAATATCTTTCTGAATGTTTAAGTGAATTTATGTGTGATTACCTATGAATGTTCTCTGCAATAAAGTTTGTATTTAGCTTGGAATTTCCACTGCCAACAGAACACGTCATTTTGAGCTTTTGTTTCTAAGCATAATAGTTAAAACCTGATATAGTTTAGTTTTATGAAACACAATAGTTATGTGGTCAAAACTGAGTCTAAACATGTGTTACTTCATTTGGTAAGTGTGATGAGAGGGTTAGATAAAGTGAAATGGTGGACTGAACTTATTTCATCACAGCCATTAGTTTTTACCTGGTAAATAAGAACTTTGAGCTTCTTATATCTCATAATGACATGATGGGCTACTAGTATTCTTTAAGTAAAGAGTGGGGGAAATAAGCAGTTTTGGAAGTTTTATGAGAGGTTCCTCTCGTATGATTTTACTTTCATAAAAGCAGTGGCAAAATATAAGTGGCCGGTGTCTTTTCTTTATGCAGCTCCATGAGAGGTAGACTGGGAGAAATGTGAGTTATGTAGATTATTCCATGTGATCATTGTTGTTTTATCAAATTCATGGTGGGTTAGATGTAACTGAGTGATAATATTCACCAACATTATCTTGAAGTTAAAACTCAGAACTTAACGACTTAAGCAACATCTTTTGGTTCTTACTGTATGTTGGGAACATTTATCATGGTATCTTAATAACTGCAAAAGAATAAATTCCCCATGCCATTCAGAGTTTGATCACAGTCTTTTGAAAGTCTTCTTGAGACTTAGCTGTTCTTCAGTCCTTCCTCAGCATATGTAAGGCATGTGGGGAGAGCTGAGGAATGCTGCCATGGTAAAAGTGAAAGGTAGGTTCAGAACCACATCTTTTATCTTGGCAATTGTACAGGTAATAGCTTGTAATTCAAGAGTTAATCAATTTAATAACTATAAAATGACAAGTATAATTTTATAGATAAACTTGATTTCAGTAATCTTTAAAAAAAAATCTAGCTGAGTTATATACTGATGTCCTTAATTTTATAGTTAGTTTTTTTCGTCCTCTGTTTTTGCTGATTGTATCATTTCTACTGCTCATGGGAACTTTTGCATCCAATTTTTTCTTTTCCTACCCCATTTTTTTTTTTTCCCCCACTACAGGCAGTTTTTCAGGAACTCCAGGCAGTGTAAAATCATCTTCGGGAAGTTCAGTACAGTCTCCCCAGGATTTCTTGAGCTTTACAGACTCAGATCTGCGTAATGACAGTTATACTCACTCCCAGCAGTCATCATCAACCAAAGATGTACATAAAGGAGAGTCTGGAAGCCAGGAAGGGGGGGTAAATAGTTTTAGTTCCATAATTGGTCTCCCTTCAGCCTCAGCTGTTATTTCACAGCCTAAAAGCTTTGAAAATTCACCTGGAGATTTGGGTAATTCCAGCCTCCCTACAGCAGGATATAAGCGGGCTCAAACTTCTGGCATAGAAGAAGAAGCTGTAAAGGAAAAGAAAAGAAAAGGAAATAAGCAAAGTAAGCATGGGCCTGGTAGACCCAAAGGAAACAAAAATCAAGAGAATGTTTCTCATCTCTCAGTTTCTTCTGCTTCACCAACGTCATCTGTAGCATCAGCTGCAGGAAGTGTAACCAGCTCTAGTCTTCAGAAATCCCCCACGCCACTCAGGAATGGGAGTGTGCAGAGCCTCAGTGTGGGCTCCTCTCCACTTGGTTCAGGTAGGCCTAGCCCTTTGTTTCCCCCTCCACCCCTCCCTCCTACCACCGCCATCCTCCTTTCACCTTCACAAGCAAATCGTTTTAAACTATCATTATGAAAATACTGTGAGTTGCTAAGTGACATTTAATTTAATTATCTTAATGAAAAATGTTATCTTAGAAGGACAGTTCGGCCTTTGGTCTTTGGAAAAGACATTTGGCACTACTCCAATTTAACATAACTAAATATAGACTAAATAGTTCAGTTCATTGGTCATTCATTTCTTATGAAACACCTAGAATTGATTTCCCATTTTTTTGTTTTTGCTTCACTTGGATAGTATTTTAGAAATCAACTCAGAATTTACATTTACGGTGTGAGAGTTAGCGCTATTTTTGATTGGTATTTGTTTGGGGCTTCCTTTCCCTAAACCTCAGTTAGTCTTTATTTTCTCAGTAATTCCTGACTCAAATTCTAGTTGAATTAACGCTATCTGGAATATTTTTCAGTCAGTGATAGGTGATTTAAATCTATGGACTTTAAGAATCTCATTTCAGTCCAGGTTCGATACATGATACTGGATGCTTGGGGCTGGTACACTGGGATGACCCAGGGGGATGGTACGGGGAGGTAGGTAGGAGGGAGGTTCAGGATGGGGAACACGTGTACACCTGTGGCGGATTCATGTTGATGTATGGCAAAACCAATACAATATTGTAAAGTGATTAACCTCCAATTTAAATAAATAAATTTATATTTTAAAAAATCCCATCTCAGGAAATATCTCAAATGTTATGTATCATTTTTGTTTTCAATTGTGTTTACCAGTTTTTGCCATCATTTTTACTATAGTATGACTGGATTTATAAATGTTGTTATTTACCACATTGGTATGCTCTTTTAACTTATACTTTGTGATGTAAATATTATTTTCAGTTAAAAAAATTTCAAGATGTGTGTTTTTAAGACAGAAACTTAGCTGAATGTTGGCATTTATCTTTTATATTATATCTTCAATTTGAGATAAATGACTTTAGATGTGTTGATTGTAAATTTTACCCATGTTTCAACTTTAGATTTCTGATTATAGAAATGATGAAATTTTGGCTAAAATAAACTATGGATTTTGCCTGTTAGATGGAGAAGATAGGTGGAAAATGGTATATATAAAATAATAAATAGAATTTAAGTGAAGAGTATTCCATGTTTATTTTACAAATATAGAATTTTGTATTGTTTCTGTAGTTTTACAGACAATTCAGTAAGTAAATGTAAGAAAGACCATTATAAGGGAGAAGAGAGCTTGTGTAAAAGTCAGATATGAAAAGTAGTAACTTATTAACTGTCATCTGTTACATTCTTTTTTATCTTGTTCAATCTTTAGAACAGTTTTATGACATAGGGGCTATGAATGCCTCTATTTTATAGCTGATAAAACTGAGACTTAGGTAAAATATCAAGATCACATGGTTAGGGATTTCTTTCTCTTTTTATTTCTGATAGCTGGCTTCTTTGCCTGTGGTGGACCTGTTAGTCAGTTTTTTTGGAGAAATGAATAGAAACTATGGAAGGATTTAGTACTGTTAAAGATGGTTTAGAGCAAGATTCCTTAGTCTTGGCACTATTGATATTCTGGTTGGGCCAATTCTCTGCTGTGCATCACTGTCCTGTACCTTGAAGCACGTTTATCAGGATTCCCAAACCTTGCCACTACCCATAGTGACAATCAGAAAACATTTGGGTTCTGAAAGGGGCAAAATAGCCCTTGGTTGAGAACCACTGTTTTAGAAGGGGAAAATAATAAGTTGCATCAAGAAATAAGTTCATTGAAAAGATTTTAATATTTTGCACCCTTGAATATATGTTTTATTTATATAGTATATTTGCTTTGAGACCAGAAGAGCTTAGCAGATAGTTGTAGCCCCTGGTCACAAAAAATAAATTTACACAGATTTCCTTGGAAAAAATTTTTTAGTTTATGTTTTTCTTTAGCCAGGAGGCACAGAAATCAGGTAAGTAACAGACAGAAAATTAGGTGTAAATTTGCTCTTAGGAGGAGATCCTCACCAGTGTCCTATCCATAGGGGCACAGTCTGAGAGTTAACTAAATTTCAGAAATGGCATTTGGATGCCAGCTGAAATACACATCCTCAAATTAATGGACTTAAAATACCAGTTTACACTCTTGAAAAGATTTTGCTATGTGTTACTGATTTAGGGAGGTTTTAGGTGTGGAAATCATATTCTTTACATAGTGATTACATTGAGAGAGCAGTGTTTGTGGCAGAAAAATATGAATTATATCCCTTTTACCTCACCAGTAGGTAAAACAGAAATTTAGGGAGAAATTCCCATAAATATTTCACGAAGTTTAGACTTGTCAGGATTTTTTTCCCCCTTAAATCTGTATTTTTAAATCACTTTGAAGATTGTATCGATCTTGTTAAAGCTATTATTATGGAGTAAGATTGTTTAAAACTATTTGAGGTAATATATTATTTAATCTTATACATTTTAATAAAAGTTTTATGATTAGATCAGAGCCTTTTCTCATTGATAAGCTTAGTTCTAAAAAGTCTATTCTTACCTAAGAAATGCTAGCTGAATGCCATGAATATTTAGGAATTAAGTCTTCTTACCATAAGTTAAGATTGCTAACTGCTGTTGAAACTTAGCTTGTGCTGCACACTGGCTTCCATAGAATATTATTGCTCATTATATAGAAGAAGAAATATAAACAGAATTCTCACAGCTCTCAGTGGTGGAACTATGCATTTTCCTTGACTCCAGTAACTTATAAAATTTAAGGGGTGTTTGTTGATGAGGGTCTAAAACCATGGTAGTACGCTGTTGGTCATACTTTAAGCAATGGGATCAATAAGAAAATTTGAGCCAATAATTTTAACTTGCAGTAAGTACTACCTCCTACTAGTATGAAAATGTTAATTTTACTTTTGCACTAATTTTAGATTGAGAAGTCACTTAGTAATTGTACAAGCTGAAAACTTTATCCTGTATAAATAAGTCATAGAAGGAATATGTACTGTGCAGTGTGTTACCAAGAGTCTTTCATGATGTTCTCTTTAAAAGATTCATGTGCGAGTAACAATGCAGGCAACCTTGTATACAGCTGTTAACTATAAGGTGAGCTGTACCATGCACTGGAACCCTAGCTCCAGCAGGTTAGGGCCTGTGTTTGCCATGTTCATTACTGTCTCCACTGCTAGCTAGTGCTTTGAACAAATTAAGTGCTAAACATTAAAAAGAAAAAAGAGTGAAGACTGTTAGTAATTAGTGATCACTGAGAATGTACCATGTGTTTAGTAGTATCCTGTGTAGTTTTGTACTTGTCTTTCAAGAGTTTTTACCAGGTTGTCAGTGAAATTATTTTTTTAAAAGCTTTTCATGTAGTATTACAGGCTAGTTTTAGGATATATAATTAGCTGGAAAAGACCATGGACAAAATGAAATTTGTATTGTTCTTTGGAGTTGGCAGATAAAGAAGCCCAGCATTATTATCAGAAAAGAAAGTTAAGGTATATTTGAAGGATAAACTTTATAAAAACAAGAAGCTTGTGTTTGTGGGATAGAAGTAACGTTGATTAAACAGGGCAGGATGGGTTTATGGAGAGTAAGTCTGAACTTCTAGTAATGATATCTTGTATATCTTGGAGCACCTAAGAGTTTCTAAAGAACTCTTTAATGACCATCTCAGTTGATCCTTAGAACAACCTTATGAAATAGACAGGACAGCTGCCATTGTTGTGGTAGTTGTTTTTCCTCTTTACCACCACTAAGATATAAAGCAGATGTACAATTAAGTCCTTATGATGTGATTCTCTTAAAATTGTTAGAAATAGCATTTTAAGAGTAGTCCAAGTTCTCTCTTGACATGTTCAAATTACAGTAGAGCATATGTGTCGAGATATGTATTCTAGGAGGCCTAGATCCAGTCAGAATAGAAACCCAAAAAACACCTCTAAACTGGAGTGATGGAGGATTTGTATTGTAAGATTTCTATTAAAATAAATCACAGTACATCCCGTTAAATGACTACTGTTTTATAGTGACTTGCACAAAATTTACTCAAGGTTGTAAGTTTTGGCTTATAGATTATATTAAACTTTTGATTGAGTTCTTTCCTACATATATTCTTATGAGGTATTAACAGGTACCTGGTCTTTTGAAATGTTGAAAGTTAGGATGTTGAAAACATTGACAGTTTTGGATGAATTGACACGTTATATTTGTCCTTTATTGTTTTCCTGTTTATCTCAATCACAGTAGGAGAATTTAGGATTTACTAAAATGAAAGTTAGCACTTTTTTCTTCACAGAAATCAACATGTTATTTTTTCTGAGAAAAATTTGGTATTCATTAAAACTACTGATAAAGAGTCAGTAGTTTAGCATTAATTTCTTTACTTTGGGCATTCTCTGCCCTTTCAGAGTATATTCTTCCCTGTTTGTTTTTTTCAATCTTAGTCGCTCATTCTTTAATAGAGTGCTGTCATGCCTTTCTCAGTTAAGATACCTGAAATCTTTCAGTGATGGAATTCTTTAGTGGTAATAAATGCTGTAAAAAGAGATTCTGGAAAGGCAGTCATTCTGTTGTGATGCTGTATACTTATTATTCTTAAGCTCTTAAAAGATAATCACAAAGATAAGTTATTAATATGAGTAAATCACCTCTAGAAGTTTCTTTTGGTTTCTACTGAAATACAAAGTTTATGAAAGTTTGACTTGAGCCCCATGTAACTTTGAAAGGGATCCTATTTATGTCATATCTACTTATATTGGTAAAGTGAAACTTTGAAGTCTTTTTCTGATAAAATATTTTAATTAAAAACAGACTGGTTCTGTAAGCAAATAAGGGAATCATAAAGATATAAAGTATTATTATAGTAGACTCATAAGAGTAGAGTTAGTAATGCAGTACTGTAAACCAGGGAGTAGATACAGTTAGTGAACATAATTCACATCTATCTTAATGACTTAGGTTAATGATTTTGTATACATTGATTATATTGGATTATAAATGAAGAAGATACTGGATACGGCTAAGACCAGTGAATATCTTGGAATCTGTTTTCTTAGAAAATCCTGATTTTTTTTGTGTCTTTGATGACATGAAAATTTCTGGCCCTATGTTATGGCTATCTTTCTATAAAAATATTATATCAAAAGCCAGAATAGCCATATTCCAGTTTATTTCCCATTGACAAAATCTTTCTGCACAAGGTCCTTTGATTATTTTTAGCACCATTCCAAGCAGATACCATTTCTCTAGAACATAGCATGTCTATCTCTTCAGTAGCCTTTTAAAATCTCACTTGTATTGCATTTGTTAATGAAACATTAAGGTGGCAAATTCTCCCACAGTGGCTCATCTTCTTGGGTTATTTGGAAAGGACTTAAACTAAACTGGCCCAAATGTTTGATCTTTAAACTGTATCTCATATCAGTTTCTTTAACATTATAGTGATTGCTTTGTCTTACTTTTTAATTTCAAATTATTCAGAGTGGGCTCATGATTAGACTTGACTTTTGAGGTAGATGCGTGAATGATGGTTGCCTGGAAGGCTCTCTGGTACATGTTTTTGGTTAACATAATATCCAGAGAATTCCCAGATATCCCTTCTTTAAAAATAACTGGCCAGTGGTGGTGACCATACGTGAATAACAGTTGTTTGCAGATTAGTAGGCCAGGTCTTTTGAGTCACAGCTTTCCCTTAGTCCTGGCTTTATCAATTATTTTTTTATTTGGAATATCATATAGAAATTGACTCCCAATTTCTGAGCAGATTTTCCTTTTAGCAGTGTTTTATTTCCTCATGTCACCCTCTGCTAGTTCTCTTCATAAGGAAGGAATAAAGGAATAAAAGTAATTGCTTGTTCATTATAATCATCAAAAATGAAAGATACAAGATAATAAGCTGAGTGTAGTTTAATGAGTTTTACATAACTGTAAGTTATATAAAACTTACATAACAGTAAGTCATAATGGATTTCTGCTCAGATATAAACTAAATTTTCATACTTAAATTACAGTTTCTAATTGAATACAGCATTCAGATATTTTTGATACATTGTTCTCATCTAATGAATTATATAAAATTTATCACATTACCTAACTATATTTCCTCATAGTAGTGTATCTATTTATTCTTAAAACATTTGTTACACAGATTCGTTTGTAAGCCCGTATGTCTTTTCCTCATTCTTTGCCCACATATGCATGCACACATATTTCTACACTGTCCTGTTAAGATTGTGAGAATTACATTCTGTTTGGTCCTTGTACCCCTGACGTCCCAATTACTGGCTTATAATTTCTGTTCACACAGTTCTGTTTCCCCTTCTCAGCTAGACTTTGGATGAATATTTTCCTGTTTTTCTGGCCCCTTTCTTTTCTACCCTTAAGTCACTGGCAACTTCTTTGCTGATTTCCTTTCTCCTCCCTCCCAACAGAAATTTCCATGCAGTATCGGCATGATGGAGCTTGTCCAACAACTAGTAAGTTGTCGAACTGGGTTGGTAACCCAGGCTTTTTGACTTCTACTCGAGTGCTTTTTCTAGTGTATTACACCACCTCTGAACCCTTAAGTTTTAATTTTCTAAAATGCAGTTGATTCTTAATCATGTAGGTTTCTCCTACAGTGATAGATTAACTTGCTGTTTTGTCTGACCTGTGTTCAGAATCCATATTACAGTGAAATTGTGACCAAATTTTGTTGATTGCTGGCCTTTTAATATGGTGCTTCTGTTGCGAAATTGTGACTTTTGTTCCCCAGTGAAGTAATATTTTCAATATTTTGGTTTTCACTAATCTTAATGTTCATATATGTATATTGGCATTAGATAGCATTTTTTGCTTAGACCACTTCATATGTTGAGACTGTTGTTCTAAAGTCTAGGAAATGAGAATGTTTGATCAGGCTAGATGTTAAAATGAGTTTTGTTTTTTTTTTAAATTATAAATATTGTTAAGTGTGACCAAAGGTGGATTTACCTATGTAGAATTGTATCTTACTGTTACTGACTTTCAGCAAGAAAGACATTAGACTACTAAATGTCTTTTTAAAAGTAGCTTTACATATATTTTTACTAAGGAAATTTATCATCATTATGACAGTATATCTGGCATACAAATTTAGTAGATAATATATTGGCAAATGAAATACAATATCTAGAAATTCATACTGTGTGGAAACTGAGACAACCTTGTAATGATTTAAGTAATGATACATGATAGACTTATTGAGATTTTATTATACTAATTCAGTCTATACCTATGTATTTCTTTTGTGTGTTTGAGAATGATCTTAACCTGAAGTCCTTTTTTCCTTACTTAAAAGCTTTCTCAGAGTTGCTGAATGCAATACACAATGGTAAGTTTTATTAGAATCTTCTCTGGTGGTTCATTTATTACAAAGGTTGCCTTTTGTTGAGAATCCCAGTTGAAAGCTTGCATGTTCTATTGATGAAATGAAACCTGCCTCTGAATCAATTGTTCAGCACCACAGTGAAACTTTTTGTAGATTGCCTATAGGAAGATAATAGGTCAACTTCGTTCATCAGTTTGGCTTTTACTGTCTCTTTGTAAGGCAAAATGGTGATAGTGTTGTTCTTCCTTTATTAAAGTCTTTTTTCTAGTTTTGCAAAAATTTTTTTTCCTGGTTCTTTTGAACTTTTCTTACTAGTGCAGTTGATTATTGGCTTCTTCTTCAGGAATTAACTGATGTTTTGCAACCATGAACGTGAATTTCATTTTAGGGTTAAAAACATAATACTTTCATTATTCTACTTCTCTGTTTCATTGAGTGATTAAACAAAGGATAAGTGGGCTTCCCTGGTAGCTCACCTGGTAAAGAATCCACCTGCAGTATAGGAGACCCCGGTTCAATTCCTGGGTTAGGAATATCTCTGGAGAAGGGATAGGCTGCCCTCTCGAGTATTCTTGGGCTTCCCTCATGGCTCAGCTGGTAAAGAATCTGCCTGCAATATGGGAGACCTGGATTGGGAATGATCCCCTGGAGATCCCTTGAAGACCTGGATTGGGAAGATACCCTGGAGAAGGGAACAGCCCACTGTAGTATACTGGCCTGGAGAATTCCATGGACTGTATAGTCCATGGGGTCACAAAGAGTCAGACACGAGTAAGCGACTTAAAAAAAAAAGTCTTTTAGATTATGCCCAATTTGGGACCAGTATTTTTATAGGAGACTTGAATCTTTTATAGGATTAGGTTCTGAAATCATAATATTAAGGCAGATGCTACCGTTAGTTTTTTCTTACTTTTAAGATAAAATTTTGCAAAAATGTTTGAGTTTCTTCAGTTCCAAGAACCTTAATTTTTTGATGTTCAAAAAAATAAACCTCTTGAATCTACTGTCACCTTTTGTTGATTTTCATTTTTAGTCATTAATTGACAAACTTATTTGTTCAGTACTGTTTGTATGATTCCAGGCAGTTTTCCCAGCACATTTTCATTAACTTCATGAAGTCTTGAATGTTTTACTAATGTCATTTAATTTGCCATTGATTTGCATTGTATTTGGATTAAACTGTAACATGTTTACGAATGTATAGCCAGCAAGAGACTTCCATGGTGAATAAGGAAGGACACTCTTTGATTTGAGGGTGGAAGTGGTTGGGATGGCGACCCCATAATGAGCATTATATTAATGGGTGCTTTTAAAAGATAACTCCTGCTTTCCTGTGTAACTTGGAACTGTGAGCTCTTAGAATAAATACTCCAGATAAAAAGGAACTCTTGAACATTTGTATCCAGAGGAAAGGGGATTAGCAACCTTCTTTAGAGTAAAGTGAATATATTACCATTCTTTGATAGGAAAGTATAAAAACATCATTTTCAGTTTACATACATAAATTTAACTTGTTTTTTAAATTCTGGAATATTAGTAATTATTATTATAAGTAATAAGTAATATTAATTTATTCTAGAAGTATTCTGAAAATTTGAAGAGTAATCAGTTCACTCACTCAGTCATGTCCGACTCTTTGCAACCCCGTGGACTGCAGCACACCAGACCTCCTGTCCATAACCAGCTCCCAGAGTTTACTCAAACTCATGTCCATCGAGCCAGTGATACCACCCAACCATCTCAGTTCTCTGTTGTCGCCTTCTCCTCCTGCCTTCAATCTTTCCCAGTATCAGGGTCTTTTCTAATGAGTCAGTTCTTCACATCAGGTGGCCATAGTATTTGAGTTTCAGCTTTAGCATCAGTCCTTGCAATGAATATTCAGGACTGATTTCCTTTAGGATGAACTGGTTGGATCTCCTTGCAGTCCAGGGGACTCTCAAAAGTCTTCTCCAACACCACAGTTCAAAAGCATCACTTCTTTGGTGCTCAGCCTTCTTTATAGTCCAACTCTCACATCCATACATGACTACTGGAAAAATCATAGCTTTGACTAGATGGGGTTTAAAAAAAAAGGTAAATACTGTCAGTGCCACAGAAATCCTTTGCCTTTAGTAACTGACAAAATACTGGTTATATTAATTTAATGGGGCAGTTGTCCTGTTTCTCTGCATGGTGAATGAAGCTAATGTCATGGAGTAATACAGTGAACATGGATTTCCTTTAAAATCTTGGGTTATTTTATGACTGGAAGTTGGTACCTTTTGACCGCCATTACCCATTCCTCCCCATTTACTGATGCTCATTTAGGTTGTTTCCATGTCTTGGGTTTTGTAAATAATGCTGCAGTGAACATGGTGGGGTACACATACCTTTCTGGATTAAGTGTTTTTGTCTTCTTTAAATAAATGCCCAGAAATGGATCCATACGTTAGCCTTTGATTTTTTAAAAAGAACCTCCAAACAGTGTTCCATAGTGGCTTCACCAGGAATGCTGATCCTTGTTATTGGTTATCAAATCCAAAAAATCATAGCCAAGACCAGTATCAAGGAGCTTATCACCTGTGTTTTCTTCTAGGACTTTTATAGTTTCAAGTCTTTAATCCATTTTGAGTTGGGTTTTGTGTAGACTATAAGATCCAGGTTCATCTTTTTGCATACGGATGTCCAGTTTTCCCAGCACCATTCATTGCAGAGACTATCCTTTCCCCATTTTATGTTCTTGGTTCTTTTGTCACAACTTGAGCATATATGCTAGGGTTTATTTCTGGGCTCCCTATTCTGTTGCACTGATCTGTATATCTGTTTTTATGCTAATACCATACTACTTTGATTACTATAGTTTTGTAATATAGTTGAAATTAGGGTACATGATTCCTCCAGGTTTGTTCTTTCTCATTGCTTTTGCTGTTTGGGGCCTTTTGTGGTTCCATACAAATTTAATTTTTTTTTTTTCCTATTTCTGTGAAAAATACCATTGGAATCTTGATATGGATACACGGAGTCTGTAGCTTGCTTTGGGTAGTATGGACATTTTAACATTAATTCTTCCAGTTCATAAATATGGACTATCTTTACATTATTTGTGCCTTCAACTTCTTTCATTAATGCCTTTTATTTCTCAGTGTAGAGGTCTTTCACCTCCTCGATTTAATTTGTTCCTGGGTATTTTATTCTTTATAATGCAGTTGTTAGTGGGATTGTTTTATTGTTTAGTTTGTTATCAGTGTATAGAAATGTGACTGATTTTGTATGTTAATTTTATATCCTGCAGCATTATTGAATTTGTTTATTCATTTTAACATTTTTGTGGTGAAGTATCTAGAGCTGTCTATACAGTAAGTTCCCTACATCCAAAGGAGTTCCATTTTAAGAGTACATTTATACGTTTAAGTGTGTTTATAAGTCCCAACAAAGTGAGCCTTGGTACCCAACTACCACAGTCTGCTACATAGTACTGTGCTGTAATAGGTTTATAATACTTTTCTCACAAATAATAAAAAAGCAAACACAAAAATAAAATATTTTTAATCTTAGAGTACATTACCTTGGAAAGCACAGTAGTTCATGCCAGACATGTGAACTAACTTACATGCATGCACATTTGCATTTTTGAAAGTTTACAACTTGAAAGTTCATAGTAGTGGACTTAATGTAGTGTGTAACAGCATACCATCTGTAAATAGCGATGGTTTTATTTTTTTCCCTTCCAAATTGATGTCTTTTGTTTTCTTGTGGAATCACTCTGGATGTATATTTTCAGTTGTAAAGATAAGTGTAGAATTGGCACCTAGTGATATTTAGCCTATGGAGGATTGAAGGAGAGTTGTTTGGACTTAGTTGGAAATATCCATATGTTTGTGTTTTCTTTTTTTTTCAAGTCTTATCTTTTTTTAAAGTGTAGTAAAATACACATAATAAAAAATTTTCCATTTTAACCTTTTTCAATTGTGCAGTTAGTGTTAAATATTTTCACAGTGTTGTACAAGCAATCTCCAGAATTTTTCAGTGTTAAAACTGAAACTATAGTGATAAAACCGTAGCTCCCCATTCCCTGCCTCCTCAGACCCTGACAACCACCATTTTACTGTGTATGAATTTGACTACTATAGATACCTCATGTGAATAGAATCATATAATATTTATCTTTTTTGTGACGAACTTATTTCACTTAGGATCATATAATCAAGATTCATCCATGTTATAGCATGTGTTGGAATTTCCTTCCTTTTTAAGACTGAATAGTATTAACACTGCATCATATGAACATACCACTTATGCATTTATCTAAATTTTTTAAAATTTAAGTATTTGCAATACTTGTTTAAATTTACAACAGTTTGGTAGTTTCAGGTATATAACAGAATGTTTCAGAATGAATGTTTATAGATTATACCCCATTAAAGTTATTAATACATTATTGGCTATATTTCTTGTGCTGTATAATAGATCTTTGTAGCTTATTTATTTTTTACATAGTTATATTTTTAATTTTTGAGAAGCTATTATACCATTTTCCATAGTTGCTGTACCACTTTACATTCCCACCAACAGTGTTAAGGGTTCCAATGTCTTAATATCCTTGCCAACACTTGTTTTCTTGGTTTTTTTTTTGATAGTAACCATCCTAATGGATATGAGGTGTCAAATGTTAGCTTTAAAATTTTTTCTTCTTCATTATATTGAACATCAAGGAGTAAAAAGCTTGAGACTTGTCACCAGAGGAGGAAAGAAAAAGAATTTACATTCCATTTTATTCTTCTTAGGTTTGTTTTCTGTGGTTCTAAAAAATTATCAGAAACTGAAAACAACACACATTTATTATAGTGCTGTAGAAGTCTGACATGAACCTTACTGGGTCTATTAAGGTGTGGGCAGGCTTTGTTCCTTTTTCAAATCTGTATAGGAAGATCTGTGTCCTTATATTTTCCAGCTTTGGGGCAGTGCCTGCTCTCCTTACCCTGTGGCTTCTGTGTTCGCAACCATCAGTTTTGTGGGGAGTCTCTCATGTTTCAGTCTCTCTGGTTCTCAGATACACTTTGTGAGGACTCTGATTATATGGGGTTGACCCAGACAGTTCTGCTTCTCTGGGTCCTTAAGTTACATACATTTGTATAGTCTCTTGCCGTTTAAGCTAACACATTCATAGGTTGTGGACATAAGGCATGGGTACTTTTTTGGGGGGGTAGTATTCTGCATACCATATTCGCTTAAAATTATTCTACTGTACTTTAAGAAGGTGTTGCTTAAATCATTTTCGAGGTTAGGCTTTGCTAGTACATGTATTTGTTGAATAATTTTGGCTTTGCTGCACCTTTTTGGTTAACTTTTCTCTCTTAAATTACTGGTGACCCGTTCTGGATTGCCAATTCCAGGAGAGAGTCAGGTTTTTATCTTACTTGATTTTATTGCAGAGATATTGTTGGTCACTCTGTTTTGAAGCTTTTTGTATTCCATTATATCATTCTCCTTTATCTTTTTAATAAATTTATAAAATATTTCACATTTATAGAAAAGTACAGACATCATGAATTTATTACAGATATAACACCTGATAATATTTTGCCTTATTTTCATAGACCCTTTTTCAACTTGAGCACTCAGGAATTTGCTGCCAGTTTAAGAAATAGAATGTTACCAGCACTGTTGAATACTCTTCACCGTTGCATTCCCCACGGTTAACGACTACCCTGCATTTTGTTTATAATTCCTTTGCTTAGTTGTTTTGCATGTATGTGTAAAATTATACTCCCTTATTTCTTTTTCCTACTTTCATCCTTTTTCAGAGTAAATGACTTTTGGTCTACTTCTTCAGTATCTTACTTCTTCCTCCAGCGTCTTCAGTGAGATAAAATTTATTTAATACGAAAGTTACAATTTTAACCATTTAAAAGTATATAGTTCAAAGGTTTATTGGTATACAGTTGGCCCTTGAATATCTCAAGAGTTAGGGGCCCTAACACTCCTCACATGTAAAATTTTTGCATATCATTTATAGTTGGCCCTGCATATACAGATTTCTTTCCTATAGTTATTTTTACACCCATGAATTCAGCCAAGGATCGTGTAGTACTGCAGTATTTGCTACTGAAAAAAATTCACATGTAAGTGGACCCATACAGTTCAAATTCATATTGTTTGAGGGTCAACCATATTCACAATGTGATCAGTCCCAGAATAAATCTCATAATCCCAGTATATTGTCTTCCACCTCTGCATCCTGGCAATCAATAATCTATTTTCTGTCTCTGTAAGTGTCTCCAACTCTTTGCAACCCCATGGACTGTAGCCTGCTCGGTCCTCTGTCCATGGGATTCTCCAGGCAAGAATACTGGCATGGATTGCCATTGCCTTCTCCGGGGGATCTTCCCAACCAGGTATCAAGCCCCCTTGGCAGGCAGATTCTTTACCACTGAGCCACCAGAGAAATCTATCCCTCAATTTGGGTTCTGTCTCTATAGATTTGCCTGTTTTTGGCATTACACATAGAGGGAATTTGTGTTTTACTTAACTTTACTTAACTTAATATTTTTTGTGTTTAAACATAAGGTTTATCTACATTACCAGTTCAGTTCAGTTCAGTCACTCAGTTGTGTCTGAGTTTTTGCAACGCTGTGAGTCACAGCACGCCAGGCCTCCCTGTCCATCACCAACTCCTGGAGTTCACTCAGATTCATGTCCATCAAGTCAGTGATGCCATCCAGCCATCTCATCCTCTGTCATCCCCTTCTCCTCCTACCCCCAATCCCTCCCAGCATCAAAGTCTTTTCCAATGAGTCAACTCTTCGCATGAGGTGGCCAAAGTACTGGAGTTTCAGCTTTAGCATCAGTCCTTCCAAAGAAATCCCAGGGTTGATCTCTTTAAGAATGGACTGGTTGGATCTCCTTGCATATCAACACTTCATTCTTTTTTGTTTGTTTGTTTTTAATGGTTGGATGATATACATTATATGGATATAAACCATATTTGGTTTATCCAGTCATCAGTTGATGGACATTTGGTTGTTTCCACTGCTTGAATAGTATGACTGATACTGCTGTCAACTTTCACACAAGTTTTTGTGTGAACATACTGGTTTTATTTTATTTGTCTTGTGTGTGTATGTAGGGTAGAATTGCTGGTTCATTATGGTGACTTTTTGAGGAATTGCCAAACTGTTTCCCACAGTAGCTGTACCATTTTACATTTCCATTAGCAGTACATGAGGGTTCCAATTTTACCACATCCTCACCAAGACTACTTCTTCCTTTTTTTCCCATAGCCATCCAAGTGGATGTGAAATGGTACCTCATTTTGGTTTTGATTTGCATTTCCCTTATGAATTAGCATGAATTAGCATCTTTTAATGTTTTTATTGGGCTTTTTTTTTTTTCTCTTAGAAAAATTATATCTTGGGTCAGTTTTTATATTTTGGATGTTTCTAAGAATTTGCCCATTTCATCTGGATTTTTAATTTTGTTGGCATATAGTTATTCATAATATTATCTTTATAATCCTTAAAAAATTTTTTATAAGATGTGTAGTAAAGTCCCCTTTTATTCCTGATTATAATAATATGAGGCTTTTTTTGTCAGTCTAGCTAAAGATTTAGCAGTTTTGTGTTTTTTTAAACCAACTTGTGGTTTCATTAATTTCCTTTATAGTTTTCCTGTTCTTTATTGTATTTCTGCTTTTTTTCCCCTTCTGCTTACTTTGAATTTTGTTTGTTCTTTTTCTAATTTCTTAAGATAGAAAGTTATTGATCTTAGATCTTTTTTTAAAGATGCAGATTTGACCATGTCACTGTGTTACTTAAATCCTAATGTTGATGGGATAGATTCATAGTCCTTAACAAGGCATAAGAAGTTTCCCCTGGACTGACCTGCCTCTCCAGGCTCACCTTATTCTCCTACTTCTTGTGGCATGAGTATATCCTAGTCAGTTTCCTGATAGACTGCTCTCTGCAAAAATCAATGATTTAGACTTCTGTTGTATCTGCTGGTATGACATTGCATCTGTCTTTTTCTAAAGAAAATAGAATTTAAAACTAAGCATAGGTTTATCTCCTGCAACTTTTTCCCCCGTCTATTGACATTAACTAAAAACAAAAAACCTTGCACTTCTGGTGTACCTGGTGGTCTAATGCTTTCTTCATTCTGTTTCTACTGCTGCTCCAGACAATTGTTTTTGTTTCTGTAATCTGTATATTAGTCATACTTGTCTCACATTTGTGGAGGAGGGGAAAAAAAACCCATAAACTCTTCTGTTAGAATGCTGAGATTCTGAAGCATTAAACTGGATTACTTTCTTTATTCACTGTCCAGCATTGATACATATCAGAATATCTTGTTATACAGAACTTTATACAATTAAAATTTGTTATTTCAGTAAGACTTGCTTTGAAAAACTAACGAAAGTATAAGAACCAAGGACATATTGTATGTTTAATAGTCATGTTGAATTTTAAGCATATTTCTTGATTTGGTGTTTCTCATAGAAGATCATAGGACTTAATGATGGTGGGTTTTTTGAAAGTGTGTAAAATATTCCATAAACTTTTGAAATTGGTATGTTTTGATAAGGAAGTAAGAATATCATCAATACAAAGAAAATTACTTTTAGGAAAGCACTTTGCCAAAATATATATTTTAAAAAAATATAAAAATATTTAAAAATATTTTAAAAATATATATTTTAAAAATTCATCAAGTAGGATGAATTCTGTTTAATGCGAGAAATTTAGAAAGCTTGAATTGAAATAATATTAAAATTATTGTCCTAACAGAAAAAGAGAATTGAATAGATAGGAGTAAGACAGAATGTAAAAGTCTTTTTGTAAATTTTGGAAACTTTTAAGGCAGTTTGGAAAGGCAAAATAGGCATTTGACTGCTTTGAACAACAGTGTTGTTCAGTCGCTAAGTCATATCTGACTCTCAACACATGGACAGTAGCATGCCAGGCTTCCTGGCCTTCACTGTCTCCTGGAGTTTGCTCAAAAAACAGTGGGGCTAGGTGGGAGGTAAACTTTAAATAGGCAATGGCACCCCACTCCAGTACTCTTGCCTGGAAAATCCCATGGACGGAGGAGCCTGGTGGGCTGCAGTCCATGGGGTCGCTGAGAGTTGGGCACAACTGAGCGACTTCACTTTCAGTTTTCACTTTCATGCATTGGGGAAGGAAATGGCAACCCACTCCAGTGTTCTTGCCTGGAGAATCCCAGGGACGGTGGAGCCTGGTGGGCTGCCGTCTATGGGGTAGCACAGAGTCGGACACGACTGAAGCGACTTAGTAGTAGTAGTAGTGAAGTTAAGTGCCTGGTATTTCATAACATTTTGTTTCATGGTGGTACCTTGGAACTAGCTAGCTTGCGTGATAGAATTTAGATTTTATGGTATTACTGAACTATAAGTTTAACCTCTAGATTTCATCTGGCAAGTATACTTAAAATAATGATGAAACAAGTACTATGTACGTATACAGGATTGCAGTTTAGGTTCATAGCCCAGTTAAAACCTACCACATCAGCAGCATGATTTTCATCATCCTATTTAAAGCATGATTTTGCTCTAGTGCTTTCTAGGTGGTTTAATTATTTGTTTGTTTATAGTTTTTCTGCCTCACTAGACTGTAAAGCCATGTAGCATAGGCAGTGGATTTTACTCTTTATTTCACTGGTATTTAACTTACCGTCTAGTAGACTCTCCATGAATGTTGAATGAATAAATTGTTGTCAGTTGCTACATAGTCCTTGAATAGGTTTTATATATTGTCTGTAGTATGTTTATTTTCTTGAGAAATTAAGCTTTTGCATTAGGCCATCTTGTTTCTGTCACAGTAGTAACTTTGTTCTTTGCTGCAAAAGTAGAGTTGCTTCATTTGTTTAGCTTCAAGTCTTTTAATATAATTTTGAAATAGTAGATTAAAGTAGCTAAAGAGCTTAGATCTGTTTTCACCACGGTAATATTGGTAATTGATTTCAGTGCCCCATTTACTAAGAGTTTAAATTTCCTTAATTACGGTGCTTATAGTTTGTCACAACCATGCTTATTAAACAAATCTCATTTGATGGAGGAGACAAAGTAATGTCAACCAGTTGTTCATAAATATCTGCTATAGGATTGAGAATAATATGAATGCTAATTGATTTGGGGGGAATATTCTCCCTCAAGAATGGGTTCCTACTAAGGTTTATTCAGAATGATTTGTAGGAAACTAGATTTTTTTTCTCTTCACATATGTCCCCTTCTTCTTTCAAGGCAGGATTGAGGTAGAGATCTAAGAACAGGGTTGAATAGTTCCCAGACAGAACTGTTCCACAGTCCCTCTGTGAATCATCTGAGATTAACTGTGTGTAATGAGGCATTGCTGATGGGAGAAGCTGTTGCTGTGCGTAGTGTAGAGACTGAGAATAGTGGATCTAGATCATTCTAGATTTAATTTCTTTTTCATCACGATAGACTTGTTTTTCCTTATTACCGAATTAGTTGGTATGTTATTTTTATACAATAAATTGTGATACCCCAAGATACAACAAATACTGCTGTTCCTTTTGGTATTTGTTCCTAAGTAGGAAGGAATTTAACTAATTACTATATAGCCTTGCTAAGTAATATAAGATAATATATTAACAGATAAAACAGTAAGACTTTTTCCATCTCAAAGCTTCCAGGCTACTTTGTGGATCTCTCTAAGTACCTGAAAGATGGCTGTTCAAGACTTTTAAGTGATAAACACTGAAGAATATTAATATATGAATGGTGAATCAGCCACTGGGGCTAAAAAGTCACTTGCAGTATGCGTCTTATTTACTTACAAAGTGAAATGTATAAGCATTTCATTGAAACTACAAGAGGAAAAGAATCTGAAAAGTTCTCACTGAAGGAATTGGTGTAAATGGACATGAATTTATAAGAATTTATTTTAATTTAAATGATGCTGCTATTTGATAATAGACCTTTATTTAGAGTGCTACCTTTTTATTTTAGTGAAAAATGAAAGTATAATTACTGACCTCTCCCCATTTTGACTTTAACTCTACTGATTTTTCCTTCTCATAATGTCTAAGTTTTTAAACTTGTCTGTCATGGTAGTTTTTAGGAATTGGTTTATGAAAAATTCAAAATTAAAGTGTGTCCTTTCTTTAGACAATGTTGACAGTTTTATACTAACAGAGCAGGAACTTAAATTCATAGGTATGTACAAGATAATAGTGTTAAATTAATCCTAATGTAGCTTGGGAGCCTTCCCATATAAAGCAGCATTAGAGACCTGTAGTTATAGAAATAATAACTGAAATGGATTCTCCATAAATGTGGGTGGTTGGTGGGATGAAGAACTCGATCATGTTCTTATTGTATTTGTTTGAATTTGTTAAGACATGGTATGTTGGGTTTTAAGATTCCTTAAATTATTTACCTGTCAAGTCTTTGATTTTTTTAAAGGCTATTTTCTACATCTGTGACACGTCTCTCTCACTGAGAGAAAGAAGAATCAGAGACCATATTCTATGATTTATAACAATTCTCTAATTCTGTAATGTATCTCTGTGTTACTTCTGGAATGGCTGAGAATAAGCATACATATTCTTAATCTACTACTCTAAACCAAATAACGTATGCATTTACTCTATCCTTTTCTCTCTCCTAAAAACATCAGTTGTGCATATTAATAATAAAAATCTTGCAGGCTGTGAGTATCTGCAGTATTAAACATTCCTTCTCAAGAGTGTCTTGGCTGTTTTTCATTTGGCAAGTATATATTGTTTCTATATCTAAGATCCTGGTTAGTTGCTTTGGGGAAATAAGTATATACTGCAAGTGGATCCTGCCTTTGTTGTTGTCAGTCGCTAAGTTGTGTTCTGTTTGGGACCCCATGAACTGCAGCATGCCAGGCTTCTCTGTCTTTCACTGTCTCCCAGAGTTTTCTCACATTCATGTCCATTGAGTTGATGATGCTATCTAACTATCCCATGCTCTGCCTCCTCCTTCTGCCTTTGCCTTCAGTCTTTCCCATCATCAGGGTCGTTTCCAGTGAGTCGACTGTTCACATGAGGTGCCAAAGTATTGAAACTTCAGCATCAGTCCTTCCGGTGCACATTCAGGGTTAATTTCTTTTAGAATTGACTGGTTTGACCTCCTCACAGTCCGGGGACTCTATTCTCCAGCACCACAATTTGAAGGCATCAGTTCTTTGGTGCTCTACTTTCTTTATAGTCCAACTCACATCCATATGTGAATACTGGAAAATCCGTAACTTTGATTATATGGACCTTTGTTTAGGGAACATAAAATCTAAAAGGAAAAGAACTGTGTGTATAAATAATTTCCAGATCATAGTTATAAGTTCTTAAATGATCTATAGTATAATAAAGAGTTCAAGGTCAGAGGAAATTACTTTCATCTGAGGGAACGAGATATCCAGAGAATGGAACATATTACCTGGTGCTTAAAGTGTAGCTACTTGGAGTGGATTGATGTATATACCTGTTCCTGACAGAATAGTATATTCATGTAATAACAGCTAAATATTTGGAATTATGCTTCTCAGATTTTTCTTCATGATGCTTGTGGAGCATGCGTCATGCTCCAAAAGTATTAAAGCAACTAGTATTTTTATTCCAAGTTAGAAAGCTCATATTGAAAGTTGTTTCTAGGTGTGTCAAGATTTAGGAGACCAAAGAATCTGACCTTCTACCCAGATCAGTCCTTAAAGGAACTATGGAGAGAGACCAAATCAGTGTAATAAACATATAAAACATGTGAAGGGAAATAGTTTTAAACTAAGAAAACATTAAGAGTTAGAAATTTTAGGTATGGAAGATTATAATGTTTGAAATAAAGAACACCATATATGGAATAAATAGCAATGCATATAGCCAAGGAAGAAAATAAATAATGGGTAGGTCAGATTAAGGAAATCTGTAGAAAGATGGGAAGGATCTCTATAAAAAAATAAAAAAGAACAGGGAAGCCTGGCGTGCTGCATGCAGTCCGTGGGGTCACAAGGATTTGAACTCAACTGAGTGACTGAACAACTAACAACGAGGAGGGTAGAAGTAGAATCCAGATAACAGGAGCCCCAGAAAGGCAGAGAAAGAACGGAGAAGAGGAAATAACGTGAAGAAATAATGGAGATAAACTTTCTTTAACAACAAAAAAAATACGAGGTCTTAGACTGAAACAGCCCTTGGAGTGCCGCAGAAAAAAGAGTGAAGAAAAAATTCTCATCTGGACACATTATATGGAAAATGTAGAACTATCAAGAAAGGAAATAATTCTAAAACATGGACTCTTAACTATGGAGTGCTTCTTAAGGAAATCGAAAAGGAATAAATAGAAGTGATTATTTTTCTAAGGAAATGGTACAACATATGAAAAGGTTAGAGTTACAGAGATATTTATCATAGCGAAAAAGTGAAAATATAGGGAATGTGAAAATTATACTCACATTTCTTACAGAATCACCTAGATTTGATTATCGAGTTTTATTTAGGAAGTTTATCTAGTAACTTGAAAATATATCCAGGATATATTTTCCTGGACACCAAACCCAGAATAACAGGTTGTGTATTATTATGCATAAATAATAACTGTGGTAAAAGACTGTCAATTTCTTATGATTCTTGTTTTCTTGGTGCTCACATTCTAGTTGGAAGAGTCAGAAATATAAATATAGAATAAATATTAGACAAAATTATC
Organism: Ovis aries; assembly: GCF_016772045.2. Taxonomy (NCBI): domain Eukaryota; kingdom Metazoa; phylum Chordata; class Mammalia; order Artiodactyla; family Bovidae; genus Ovis; species Ovis aries. The sequence continues at coordinate 22,316,652 of NC_056066.1, forward strand.
ATAGCAACTATGTTAAAGATTTCAGAGTAGTTTTTTCCTTGTCTTCACTTTCTAAAATTGAATGTTGTCATTACTTTTATGTTTTTATTAGAGTAACAAAAAATCTTTCATGAAGAGTGAATAATTGTTTTAACAGCTGTCACATCTAATAAGATTATGCTCTTCATTTTACTGGACAATTTTTTTTCCTACGGTACCTTCTTTTTCGATAAGATAAAGAAATTAAAAAATAAATAACTGATGAACTTCATAATGTTTCTCATCTAGGCTTATGATTGATACCAGTTTAGGTGTGTCTTATCTCTTCTTAGTTAAGTACTCTCCTTCATTAGATGTTTTTCTGGAACTCTCTTGCTTTTCCATGATCCAGCAGATGTTGGCCATTTGATCTCTGGTTCCTCTGCCTTTTCTGAATCCAGCTTGAACATCAGGAAGTTCATGGTTCACATATTGCTGAACCCTGGCTTGGAGAATTTTGAGCATTACTTTACTAGCATGTGAGATGAGTGCAATTGTGCAGTAGTTTGAGCATTTTGGGGCATTGCCTTTCTTTGGGATTGGAATGAAAACTGACCTTTTCCAGCCCAGTGGCCACTGCTGAGTTTTCCAAATTTGCTGGCATATTGAGTGCAGCACTTTCACAGCATCATCTCTGAGGATTTGAAAGAGCTCTACTGGAATTCCATCACCTCCACTAGCTTTGTTCGTAGTGATGCTTTCTAAGGCCCACTTGACTTCACATTCCAGGATGTCTGGCTCTAGGTGCGTGATCACACCATCGTGATTATCTGGGTCGTGAAGATCTTTTTTGTACAGTTCTTCTGTGTATTCTTGCCATCGCTTCTTAATATCTTCTGCTTCTGATAGGTCCATACCATTTCTGTCCTTTACTGAGCCCATCTTTGCATGAAATGTTCCCTTGGTATCTCTAATTTTCTTGAAGAGATCTCTAGTCTTTCCCATTCTGTTCTTTTCCTCTATTTCTTTGCATTGATCACTGAAGAAGGCTTTCTTTCTCTTCTTGCTATTCTCTGGAACTCTGCATTCAGATGCTTATATCTTTCCTTTTCTCCTTTGTTTTTCGCTTCTCTTCTTTTCACAGCTATTTGTAAGGCCTTCCGAGACAGCCATTTTCCTTTTTTGCATTTCTTTTCCATGGGGATGGTCTTGATCCCTGTCTCCTGTACAGTGTCACGAACCTCATTCCATAGTTCATCAGGCACTCTATCAATCAGATCTAGTCCCTTAAATCTATTTCTCACTTCCATTGTATAATCATAAGGGATTTGATTTAGGTCATACCTGAATGGTCTAGTGGTTTTCCCTACTTTTTCAATTTAAGTCTGAATTTGGCAATAAGGAGTTCATGATCTGAGCCACAGTCAGCTCCTGATCTTGTTTTTGCTGACTGTATAGAGCTACTCCATTTTTGGCTGCAAAGAATATAATCAGTCTGATTTCAGTGGGTGTTTGCTGTGACCAGTGCATTTTCTTGGCAAAACTCTATTTGACTGTGTGGATTACAATAAACTGTGGAAAATTCTGAAAGAGATGGGAATTCCAGACCACCTGACCTGCCTCTTGAGAAATCTGTATGCAGGTCAGGAAGCAACAGTTAGAACTGGACATGGAACAACAGACTGGTTTCAAATAGGACAAGGAGTACATCAAGGCTGTATATTGTCACCCTGCTTATTTAACTTCTGTGTAGAATACATCATGAGAAACGCTGGACTGAAAGAAACACAAGCTGGAATCAAGATTGCCGGGAGAAATATCAATGACCTCAGATATGCAGATGACCCCACCCTTATGGCAGAAAGTGAAGAGGAACTAAAAAGCCTCTTGATGAAAGTGAAAGTGGAGAGTGAAAAAGTTGGCTTAAAGCTCAACATTCAGAAAACAAAGATCATGGCATCCGGTCCCATCACTTCATGGGAAATAGATGGGAAAACAGTGGTTGAATTTATTTTGGGGGGCTCCAAAATCACTGCAGATGGTGACTTCAGCCATGAAATTAAAAGATGCTTATTCCTTGGAAGAAAAGTTATGACCAACCTAGACAGCATATTCCAAAAGCAGAGACATTATTTTGCTGACCAAGGTCTGTCTAGGCAAGGCTGTGGTTTTTCCTGTGGTCATGTATGGATGTGAGAGTCAGACTGTGAAGAAGGCTGAGTGCTGAAAAATTGATGCTTTTGAACTGTGGTGTTGGAGAAGACTCTTGAGAGTCCCTTGGACTGCAAGGAGATCCAACCAGTCCATTCTGAAGGAGATCAACCCTGGGATTTCTTCAGAAGGAATGATGGCTAAAGCTGAAACTCCAGTACTTTGGCCACCTCATGTGAAGAGTTGATTCATTGGAAAAGACTCTGATGCTGGGAGGATAGGAGGAGAAGGAGACGACAGAGGATGAGATGGCTGGATGGCATCACTGACTCAATGGACGTGAGTCTGAGCGAACTCCGGGAGTTGGTGATGGACAGGGAGACCTGGCGTGCTGCAATTCATGGGGTCGCAAAGAGTCGGACATGACTGAGCAACTGAACTGAACTCCTTCATTAACCTAACCACCTATATTTTTGTACTTCATCTGAGCTAAGTGTTTAGGTTCCTGATATTAGCCTTGAGTAACATTTACATTACTTGGCAATATTAGTACACATCACTAGGAAGCTCTCAATTTTTGCCATGATATTTTAGCTGTTTCTCCCCTTTCCCTGTCCCCACTATAGTAGATGTCTTTGTCTTTTATTCCCAGGAACACCTTGATCTCTCAACACCCAGTTCTGCAACCCTGCTTGATTTGTATCCATCTTTTCTTTCTCTCCTGCAATCAAAGGCTAATCCTTACTTGTGATCTGGATCTCATCTATCCTTCTTATGCCCTCTCATAGATCTTGTCATTTTAGTTTCTTCACCCTCTCTTTCACTATCACTTATCTTTGACCATCTACATCTAAATATGCTCCAGTCTTTCCTCTTGAAAAAACACCCCAGAAACTCTTTTAATCCCTTTTCCTCATTGAGAGAATTCATGTCTGTCATCAGTTCTGGACCCAGTTGTAGCCATTATATCTCAAATTATTACTCTTCTTATTCTTTCTGTTCTTGAGGACATTTTTTAAGATTTTCACCTGTCTTTATATTCCTTACCCTCTCTTTTATAAACTCTACTTGTTAATCTCTGTGTGCTATATCTATTTAATTTCGTTAGCGCTTTTTGTTCACTCATAATTTCTTTATTATTGTTTCTGTTTAGTGAATGTGTTTTTAAATTTTAGGAATTCTGTGTGGGGTTTCTTTTTTAAGGGAGCTGGCCTGTTTTTTTCTTTCTTGTTTTTAAGTATGTTTAGCTCTGGAAAATGTCAGTTTTCATTCCAATCCCAAAGAAAGGCAATGCGAAAGAATGCTCAAACTACTGCACAATTGCACTCATCTCACACGCTGATTAATTAATGCTCAAAATTCTCTAAGCCAGGCTTCAGCACTACGTGAACCATGAATTCCAGATGTTCAAGCTGGTTTTAGAAAAGGCAGAGGAATCAGAGATCAAATTGCCAACATCCGCTGGATCATGGAAAAAGGAAGAGATTTCCAGAAAAACATCTATTTCTGCTTTATTGACTATGCCAAAGCCTTTGACTGTGTGGATCACCATAAACTGTGAAAAGTTCTGAAAGAGACTGGACTACCAGACCACCTGACCTGCCTCTTGAGAAACCTATATGTAGGTCAGGAAGCAACAGTTAGAACTGGACATGGAACAACAGACTGGTTCCAAATTGTGAAAGGAGTCGTCAAGGCTGTATATTGTCACCCTGTTTATTTAACTTTCTATGCAGAGTACATGATGAGAAACGTGGGGCTGGAAGAAGCGCAAGCTGGAATCAAGATTGCCGGGAGAAATATCAATCACCTCAGATATGCAGATGACACCACCCTTATGGCAGAAGGTGAAGAGGAACTAAAAGCCTCTTGATGAAAGTGAAAGAGGAGAGTGAAAAAGTTGGCTTAAAGCTCAACATTCAGAAAACGAAGATGATGGCATCTGGTCCCATCACTTCATGGGAAATAGATGGGGAAACAGTAGAAACAGTGTCAGACTTTATCTTTTTAAGCTCCAAAATCACTGCAGATGGTGATTGCAGCCATGAAATTAAAAGACGCTTACTCCTTGGAAGGAAAGTTATGACCAACCTAGATAGCATATTGAAAAGCAGAGATATTACCTTGCCAACAAATGTCCGTCTAGTCAAGGCTATGGTTTTTCCAGTGGTCATGTATAGATGTGAGTGTTGGAGTATAAAGAAAGTTAAGCGCCGAAGAATTGATGGTTTTGAACTGTTGTGTTGGAGAAGACTCTAGAGTGTCCCTTGGACTGCAAGGGGATCCAACCAGTCCAACCTAAAGGAGATCAGTCCTGGCTGTTCATTGGAAGGACTGATGCTGAGGCTGAAACTCCAATACTTTGGCCAGTTGATGTGAAGAACTGATGGGAGTGATTGAAGGCGGGAAGAGAAGGGGACAACAGAGGATGAGATGGTTGGATGGCATCACTGACTCGATGGGCATGAGTTTAAAATTAAAGACTATATTAAATAGTCATTCCTCATCAGACTTTCAATCTGTTTCACTGTGGATTTACAGATTTGTATGGATTATAATCCGTTTGTTGTGATGCTCAAATTGTTCACAATTAGCCATTGGCAGCCCTTTAAAATGGGTCCATGTCCTTCTGGTAGGTCTCCACTGCTCTTTTAATGCTTCCTCACTACTTGATACTGGTCAGTTGAGGCCTCCCTTAGCTCCTAGAGGCTTCTTGCTCATCCTTGTACATGTGCCCCTAGGTGATGGTTTGAGTCCTTTTCTCTTTTGACTTTCCCTTCTGCTACATTTCTGTTGTACATCTTCCACTGGCTATCCTGCCCTTTTTTGGTTTTTAAGGGCTCATTTGATTACACTGGGCCCATCCTCATATCCAGTTAATGTACCTATTTTAAGTTTAGCTGATCAGTACCTTAATTCAGTCTGCCAGGTTTCTTCAGAACAGTTCCTAGGTTAGTGTTTGGTTGAATAACCAGGAGAGGGGGAACTTGGGAAACATCTTTAGAATTCTGCTTACCACAGCAGGATAATCCCAGGTTCTTATAGAATTTTGTTCTCTCATTTTTTATTCCTTTTCTTAGGTTCTTAATCATTTGAAATCTTTGTGTCCTAATCCTTATTTGCTGGTTCTTTTTTCTAAGGTTCTTAGAAGACAGTCAGATCTTAATGTTTATAAATGCTAACTTGTGAGAAAGAGGATTGTTCTTTCCTTGTTTTTTAATTTTGGATTGCAAGCTCATTTTCTATTCTGAGTTGAGGATGTATCCCTTCAGAGAGTGACAAGACTGCGTAACCCCTTCTTATGTTTATTTAATGTTTGTGATTTACCAGACCAGGAACATGGTGTAAATTCAAACCCCCATACCTATTGAAGGCAAGGCTGTCAGCCTATTTGAATCTCAAGGCAGATTTTCCATCCTTTATTCAAAGCTGAGATCAAATTGGACAAACTTCTTTTTCTCCCTGTGTATGCTGTGATTTTAAGGTTTTGTGTTTTGTGAGAGTCTTTTAGGGGTGGAGTTGGGAAGGAATAGCTTAACTTTCCCCTCATAGTCTAGCCCTTGTAAAGTCTAAATTATATAAACAAGGTCTTACCAATTTCAGCTTTTCCTCTTTTGGAGATCCAAGGTTTATCTCTTTTCCTTGTGAGCATTAAAGCCTAGCTCCTAGGTTTCTGACAGGCTGCTCTAGGGCAGCTGTTAAAGCTTTTCCTCTTCACTTTGGCCCCTAAGGTTTTTTCCTTTCTTTCAGGCTCAACTATTCATTTTTAGGTAATTTTAATCAGGAAGATTTTTACATTGCCTTATCTCCCTCATTGACAGAAACAAATTCCCCCATTGATTGATTGTTTTGTTTTTTTAACCCACTTCATACTGGCTTCTGCAACTACTACTACACTTAGGTCAGAAATAGCTTTCACATTGCCAAGTTCAGATGGGTATTTTCACTTTTCTTTTTTCATGATCATCTTCCATCACTTTCCCTTCTTTTCTTGCCTTAGCTTGGTTGTCCTCTTGTTTTGACCATTTGTGTTTAGTTTTCTTGTGGCTTCCCTTTCATCCTGATTTGGTGTTGAAATTCCTTGGGGCTCAGTCCTGAACCTCTGCTTCGCTCATTCCATAATTCTCACCAAATTTAAGCTAAATAAAATCTTTTGTCTCAAGTATTACAGTGACTAAAGTTAGCTCCCTGATTCCACTCTTCTGTTGTCTGTTTTTTAAAAAAATATTAATTATCTTTGACTGTGTTGAATCTTCATTGCTTTGTGTGGGCTTTCTCTCGTGGCAGTGAATGGGGGCTGCTTTTTGTTGTGATATGCAGGCTGCTCATTGCAGTGATCTTTCTTGTTGCGGAGCACGAGTTCTAGGCATACAGGCTTCAGTAGTTGCAGCACATGGGCTCAGTAATTGTGGTACACGGACTTAGTTTGTTCGCAGCACTTGGAATTCTTGGACCAGGCTTTGAACTGACGTGCCCTGCATTGGCAAGTGGAGTTTTATCCACTGTGCCACCGGTCAAGTCCCCTTCTATTGTATTTTAAGGCATTGTTCACGTTATATTCAAAGTGATCTTTAAAAAATATTATTCTGATCTTGTTACTCTAGGTTAAAATGCTTTAATAGTTTTCCATTACTATGATTTTGGCAAGTCATTTATTGCTTGCAGAGTTGTAGCTGAGCTTGTTCTTGGGCTGGATTCTAGCTTCATTTTTGAGTATCTTGTTTCTTTGCTTATTATACCACACAGAGAATTAGTAGAAAAACCTGATCGTAAACTTTTGGGAGGAGAGAAATGGTAGTTTCCAGGGCCAGGTGAACAAGAACCTAATAGACTACCTGTATTATTAGTATTAGACTAACTTAGGTCTGACCATTCTCTGCCCTGGTGGGCATGTGTTAAAGGTGTAAGTTCCCAGCAGAAACGCTCCACCTCAAGTTAGATCACATGTTCATCCCTGGCTAGGAGTATATCCCTGATGGAAAATAGGGTGCTGTTTGAAAAAGACATGGGAATGAATTCTCGGCAAATAAAAGTAGAGACCACTCCTAAGGATTTCTCCTCTTTACTGCTGATCCTTTTTTTTTTTCTTTTTGTACTGTGAATCTTATTTAAGTTACCCTTCATATTCTGTCATAGCACATTCTACTTTTTCATCATAGCACTAATAGTTGTGTGATTATTTAATGTGTGGAGCCTTTACTGTAAGCTCCATGAGTGCAAGGATAGTATCTGTTTTCTTTTTTTGTAGTATGTTTAGCAGCACATTGCGTCTGATCATATAAGGCACATAAATATTTGTGGAATATTGTAAAATCAGGTCAGCTCTGCAATATTCAATTGATATCAAAATGATATAAAACATTTTGAAAGATTTTATAATGAAACCCAAAAATGTGTATGGTAAGTTAATAAAAGGATTAAAATCCCCTATCCTGTATATAGGCAGCTCTGTACAGCAAAACCGTAAGCTATGCACCAAAAAGTTTGAAAATATATAAAAATATTTTAAATATATAAATTAATATTATAAATATATAAAGTATATACAATTATATTGAATATATAAATTGTTTACTATTAAATATATTATTTATATTTCATAATATATTGTTATACATTATAGTATATTAAATACATTAGTTATATATAATTATATTAAATATATAAATTGATGTTTTAAAAATATGTTAAAATGTTTCTTTTCCTACTTTGACATTTATTTAAAATTATTGATAATGAGTATGTGTTGTCTTTTGAACAAGCTTTTCTCCTTCACTCTTCGTTCAGTTAACAACTGTCTACCTAACCTTTAGGTCTTGGTATATCATTTTTTCTGCTTCTTAATTTTTCCTTCTCATGGCACCCTTTTCTCTTCCATCAGAGCACTTGGCACAGCTTATAGTCATGTGTTTTCATGTCTGCCTCCCTGATTCGTCTGTATATCCCTGGAGAGCAGAGATCTTTTCTGTCTTGTTCCTCCTTTATTCCCTGCTCCTAGCATAGTGGCTATATTTCAGCACACATGAAATACGTGTTTCTTGGATGGATAAATGAATCAGTGTGTTACTCCCACTCTCTCTGTCATTCTGCATCTTTGTTTCTACTCTATCTTGAACAGGTGAATTTCAGGGTATTTTCCTAGAGTGTGTGCATTGAAGGATTCAGGTCTGTTTAGTTTGATGAATGTCATCTTGATTTGGATTAAAATAGCATATAGCTTGTAAAAGATGGAAATAGAGTGAAGATAAACAGAAAACAAGTACAGAACAGTCTGAAGGGGATCATTTGCTTTCTGAAAAAAAGACCTAGAGGTCTTACTGAATAATGCTAAACCAGAATACCTGATGTATGAGAGAGCTGAGGTAAGCAAGTGAGCTTCATTTTCCAAAAAGATTCAGAAATCCATGCTTTCCTGATTTGATAAGAAAGGAAAATTTTGATTTGTTCCATTTTATTGCTGTACCCTTTGCACTAGTTTCAAAGTGTGATTGCTGCCTGTTTAGCTGCGCAGTTTCCCGTTTAAGTACATGTTAATGCAGTATGAAAACAGACTTAAGTTTAGAGATTGAAGATCCTCAAACACTACAGTTTTGCTTTTTGGTATTGTACTCTCATGATATACCATTGCAGTGATAATGGTATTTGTAGTTTTCAAAGTGCAGTGGGGACATGTGGGGCTTCCCTGGTGGCTCAGTGGTAGAGTCTGCCTGCCAATGCAAGAGGCATGGTTTCAATCCCTGGGATAGGAAGATCCCCTGGAGACGGAAATGGCAACCCACTCCAGGATTCTTGCTTGGGAAAGCCCATGGAGGAGCTTGGTGGGCTACAATCCAAGGAGTTGTTAAGAGTCAGATACAACTTAGCAGCTAAGCAACAACAACAGGGACTTTAGAGGACCTGACAATTTAAATACAATACTTTCCTAACTTAAAATTAACTTAACTGTGCTTTAGGCATTGTTAGAGACTTTACAAGGATATTCTCAAATATAAACCTTTAAGGTAGCTATTATCTTGGTTTTATAGAAAAGAACACTAAAGGCTCAGATAGTTGAGATCACATGGTTGGGAGAGCCTGTACTTTTGTCTCAGGCAAAAACTCTTGCTCTTGTGATTTCAGCCTTCTGCCTCCAGCTCACTTTTGTCTTTTAGATTTCGTAACTGGAGATTCTATGTATAATATACTTTTTGATATTTTAAAAAAAGCACTCTACCTTTTAAGGTATTTTTACCCTAAAACTTAAATTTTGAGTTCAAGTACTTCTCTCTAGAACTCTTCTACCCGACTGTTCCTCTGAACTTTTTCATCTGATATGACCTTCTTCTGGTACTTAGTATTTCCCTCCTGTGTTTAGTGGCTTATGAGTACTTACTGGCTCTGCTGTGAAACTGAGTTCTTGGAAGGAAGAATTTCTTTGTGTTCTTTGCTGTCTTCAGTGCCTTTTTAAATAATTAGTACCTCAATATTTGTTGAATGTTAAAATTACCCTTTAAATGGTAACATTCCCGAGGTCCTGTTTTTAATCTACTTCTCTTGATCACACTGAGAACTTCTCTGGGTGATCTCATTTTCCCATTCCTTGCCTTTGACCAGTTTCCATATCACAGGTTGTTATAATCAGTTACTTAACGGAGCCAAGTAAATGACATAAATGAGTGAGGAAAAGATGATGAATAATGAATGGAGGGGCTCATGTGGATTAAAGAATCAGTGCCCCGTCCAGAGCTCCAGTGGATTGTTGCTATTTCAGAATACATTATCAGTGTGAATGGAACTTCAGGTTTTTCAGAAGAAAATAGAAATCTAGGCTTTTTAATGTGAAGTTTCTATGTGTCTTAATATCAACTATAGTTAGCAGGCCAGCTGAAAGCCTGTTTGAGTTTTTATGTTTATTCTATCTTTGTCATCCTTCTGACTCCTGTATCTCTAGACATGACATCCTTCTGACATCCTTGTATCTCTAGACCTGATTTTTCTGCAAAGCTTCAGACTCCCCACATTCTCTTCTAGACCATCTAGGAGTTCTGTGTCCCACAGGCATCTCAAAGACTGTAATGTTCAACCTGAACCTCAAACATGTACTTAGGAAGTGGTTTCAGTTGTAAAGTCTGATGGCTGTATGAATTTGACTCTTGGTTCCACCATCTACTAGGTCACTAAACAGGTTAGTTCAGTTCCTTAAACTTGTTTGCTCATATGTAAAATGAGAGTAATAGTATTTCATTGGTCTGTTGTGCTAGCGCAGTGACCTACACGTAATATCAAGTGCTGGGTGCTCTCAGTTGGTGTTTCTACTTCAGTGAATGGTGTTTACCACTCTCACACCAACTTCAGTTCAGTTCAGTTGCTCAGTCATGTCTGACTCTTTGCGACCCTGTGAACCACAGCATGCCAGGCCTCCCTGTCCATCACCAACTCCTGGAGTCCACCCAAACCCATGTCCATTGAGTCGGTGATGCCATCCAACCATCTCATCCTCTGTCATCCCCTTCTCCTCCTGCCGTCAGTCTTTCCCAGTGTCAGGGTCTTTTCCAGTGAGTCAGCTCTTCACATCAGGTGGCCAAAGTATTGGACTTTCAGCTTCAACATCAGTCCTTCCAATGAACACCCAGGACTGATCTCCTTTAGGTTGGACTGGTTGGATCCCCTTGCAGTCCAAGGGACTCTCAAGAGTCTTCTCCAACACCACAGTTCAAACTCATCAATTCTTCGGCGCTCAGCTTTCTTGATAGTCCAACTCTCACGTCTATACATGACCACTGGAAAAACCATAGCCTTGACTAGACGGACCTTTGTTGGCAAAGTAATGTCTCTGCTTTTGAATATGCTGTCTAGGTTGGTCATAACTTTCCATCTAAGGAGTAAGCGTCTTTTAATTTCATGGCTGCAGTCACCATCTGCAGTAATCTTGGAGCCCAGAAAAATAAAGTCAACCACTGTTTCCCCATCTATTTCCCATGAAGTGATGGGACCAGATGCCATCATCTTCGTTTTCTGAATGTTGAGCTTTAAGCCAACTTTTTCACTCTCCTCTTTTACTTTCATCAAGAGGCTTTTTAGCTCCTCTTCACCTTCTGCCATAAGGGTGGTGTCATCTGCATATCTGAGGTGATTGATATTTCTCCCGGCAATCTTGATTCCAGCTTGTGCTTCTTCCAGCCCCACGTTTCTCATCATGTACTCTGCATAGAAGTTAAATAAGCAGGGTGACAATATACAGCGTTGCCATACTCCTTTCACAGTTTGGAACCAGTCTGTTGTTCCATGTCCAGTTCTAACTGTTGCTTCCTGACCTGCATATAGGTTTCTCAAGAGGCAGGTCAGGTGGTCTGGAATTCCCATCTCTTTCAGAATTTTCCACAGTTTATTGTGATCCACTTACTGGTGCTTAAGAGTCATTCTTGACTCTTTTCTCTTTTTTTATTCTTCAGATCTAATTAGTTTCCAGTCCTGTGAATGTTATTTTTGTAATGTTTCTTTATTGCTGTTGCTTTAAGTTTTTAAAAAATAATATTTTTGCTCATCAGTATTACTGTAGCAGCCCTTAACAACTTTCTCAATCTGTTTTTAACCCTCTTTCCCAGGCTCTTCTCCGCATTGTGCCCGTGGTTTGTTTTGCTGAAACACAAATCTGGTCACACCAAACTTCTGCTTACAGTCCTTCAGTGGCTTCCTATTGTCTCTAAATTTTTAACCCATTAATTTTTCCTGTTCTTGATTCCTGCTTATTTTTTAACCTCATTTCTGCTTAGGCTGCATGGGTGGTACATATAAGCTCTTGTGGCATGTCTCTTCCTCAGACTGCCCTTCTCCTCTGTCCTGCGGCTTCTTTAGGAATGAGCTTTAAAGGTACTGTTCTCACCCACAGTCTCTCCCTCCACGTCTGGGTCAGATACCCCTCTTTATGCACTCCCAGCCTCCGGACGATGTCTCTGTCACAGTGCTCTTCACAGTCTTTTGTAATTGTCTCTTTATTCCACTAAGCTTCTTGAAGGCAGAGACCACATATCTTGAATGGCTTTGTATCTCTAGGGCTTAGAATAACGTCTAGTAAACAGTGAGCTCTCAGATGTTTGTGGAAATGAATGCATTTGCTGAGTGAATAAATTTTTCTTTTTCTTTTTTTCCTGGAGAAATGGTAGATATAAAAAGGATCTTAGGAGCCTCAATTATAGTTGTAAGACCTTTAAAAATGTCCCCTCCCCTTTTTTTTTATTCTCCTTGTTTGAAGATTATAGGTACTTTTATATATTATGAATTAATAGTATTTGTATTTTTTAGAAACAAAGTAAATTGTACTGTCTTTATAGATAACTAGTTATTGCCTTCAAGGGCTGTGTTTTCTCACTGTTTTTGTTTGTTGTTTTTAATATAGCCCGCTTAGGTTCTTTTTTTCCCTGCTTTCTCCTCTGTGTTAGGTTCTTAGGGTTTTATTACCTCCCAGCCTCCCAGGAGCCCTGGTTTATTACAAGATTTCTCAGCTTCTTTTGCTGTTGACTCTAGGGGCCAGATAATTCTCAGTTGTGAGGAGCTGTCCAGTTCATTGTGAGATGTTTAGCAACATCTCCTTGCAGTTACCCCTAGAGAAGGAAATGCCTACCTTCTCTAGTACACTTGCCTGGAAAATTCCATGGACAGAGGAGCCTGGTGTGCTACAGTCCATACGGTTGCAGAGAGTTGTAACAGGAATGAATGAATGAGCCCGCGCACACCATTGACCTACCAGATGCCAGTAGCACCTCCTAGTTTTGACAACCAAAAATGTCTCCAGACATTGTCAAGTCTCTTGTGGAGCAAAATCACCCCTGATTGAGAGCCTACTGGTTTATAGAGATTCCTGTCTAACCTTTATCCTTAAAGAGCCTCTCCTTGGATTCCTAGGCATCAGTGTAAGAACCTGAGCTCCAATCTTTTTAAAAGAAACCCACAGGGCACTTTTTAAAGTAACTCTTTGATTCCTCGTAACTTTTGTTCATGTTCTCTCTCTGTCCTCTTCCCATCCACTTTTCTAGACTGAATTGCTTCTGCTTTTTCTTTCTGGCTTTTACACCTGTGGTGCCACTGAAAATGCTTTCAAGTCTTTATTGTGTTTTTCTGTGTTCTCTGAAGTGAATGCATCCAACACCTAGTATTCCATGTCCCTGGCCATCCTGACTCGTACTTTGATATTCCATCCAGTCAGTCAATAAGTCCTGTTTATTTTACCTCTTGAATGTCTACAGAACCCACTGGTACTCTTTATTCTCACCGAGGGGGTGTCCACCAGTGGCATCAGGCTTTTTATTGTTCTTGGAATGTCTAGTCTTATTCCATTTTATTTTCTGTATTGTAATCTGGATGTTCTTCCTAAGACAGTCTCCTACCATTTCAGACCTTCTCAGTTCATGAGTTCTGGGTCCTACCTATCTGCATTTTTGAAAGGTTTACCAAGTGATTTTTATACAGTTTCTAATTTCTTCATTTTGCAGCTTAACAAGCATGTCACTTCTTTTAGGAATTCCTAAAACCCTTACTATTATTTTACAAAGCACCTCCTGAGGCAATTTCTGTCTCTTAACAAACCATCGTTGATATGTAAAAAATGACTTAGGTCCTTTAAAACAAGTGCTTTATGAAAAGTCAGTTTTTATTCATTTGTTTTTTTTTTAAACCAATAAAATTTATCATTGTGGGAAGGATCAGGAGCAAATAATGAGTACTCTAACGTATTGATTAATATTGTGTGTCTGTGATAGATTTGACTGCTAAGTTATAAAATATTTAAATAAGACCCTTTTTTCCCTTATAGGTATTTATAACAGCAGTGATGTAGCAGTATCATTTCCAAATGTAGTATCTGGCTCAGGATCGAGTACTCCTGTCTCCAGTTCTCATTTACCTCAGCAACCTTCTGGGCATTTACAGCAAGTGGGCGCGCTCTCCCCATCAGCTGGGTCATCTGCACCCTCTGCTGTTGCTGCAACTCAGGTAAATTATTACAATGTTACAAAGTAATGGGGATCATTTTGTCATTTTTGAAACTGTTTCATTGTAAGAGAGAAATGAATAGGACTTCCTGTAGGAAGTTATAAAATGTCTCAACCTATATTGACATGAGTGGAAATAATGTGCATTTTTACTTGATATTCCTGAGAGCACAAACTGATGTTGGCACCAACCAATTCTTTCAGATTTCTGCTTTTCTGATTTTGTCCTAATAATGTGAAATAGTAATTTGGGGGCAGCTTTTATTCTTTCTTTTAAAACTAGGAGTTACAAGTGCAGTTCAGTTGCTCAGTCATGTTCAACTCTTTGCCACCCAGTGGACTTCAGCACACCAGGCTTTCCTGTCCATCACCAACTCCCAGGGCTTGCTCAAACTTGTGTCCATCAAGTCGGTGATATCATCCAACCATCTCACCCTCTGTCGTCCCCTTCTCCTCCTACCTTCAATCTTTCCCAGTATTAGGGTCTTTTCCAATGAGTCAGTTCTTCCCATCAGGTTGCCAAAGTATTGGAGTTTCAGCTCGAGCATCAGTCCTTGCAATGAATATTCAGGACTGATTTCCTTTAGGATGGACTGGTTGGATCTCCTTGCAGTCCAAGAGACTCTCAAGAGTCTTCTCCAACACCACAGTTCAAAAGCATCAGTTTTTCGGCACTCAGCTTTCTTTATAGTCCAACTCTCACATCTGTACATGACTACTGGAAAAACCATACCTTTGACTAGATGGACCTTTGCTGACAAAGTAATTGTCTCTTTTTTTTAACGTGCTCTCTAGGTTGGTCAGCTTTTCTTGCAAGGAGCAAACATCTTTTAATTTCATGGCTTCAGTCACCATCTGCAGTGATATTGGAGCCGAGAAAATAAAAGTCTGTCACTGTTTCCATTGTTTGCCCATCTATTTACCATGAAGAGATGGGTCCAGATGCCATGTTCTTTCTTTTTTAATGTTGAGTTTCAAGCAAGCTTTTTCACTCTCGTCTTTCACTTTCATCAAGAGGCTCTTTAGTTCTTCTTTGCTTTCTGCCATAAGGGTGGTGTCATCTGCATATCTGAGGTTATTGATATTTTCCCCTGCCATCTTGATTCCAGCTGTGCTTCATCCAGCCCGGCATTTCGCATGATTTTCTGTGAATATATGTTAAATAAGCAGGGTGACAATATACAGCCTTGACATACTTCTTTCCCAATTTCGAACCAGTCCATTGTTCATGTCTGGCTCTAACTGTTGGTTCTTGACCTGCATACAGATTTCTCAGGAGACAGGTGGTCTGGTATTCCCATCTCTTTAAGAATTTTTCACAGCTTTTTGTGATCCACATAGTCAAAGGCTTTGGTGTACTCAGTAAAGCAGAAGTAGATGTTTTCTGGAACTCCCACTTTTTCAATGATCCAGCAGATGTTGGCAATTTTATCTCTGGTTCCTCTCCCTTTTCTAAATCCACCTTTAACATCAGGAAGGTCTTGGTTCATGTACTGTTGAAGCCTGGCTTGGAGTATTTTGAAAGTCATGCTAGCATTATTTTGCTAGCGTGTGAGATGAGTACAATTGTGCGGTAGTTTGAGCACTCTTTGGCATTGTCTTTCTTTGGGAATGAAAACTGACCTTTTCCAGTCCTGCGGCCACTGCTGAGTTTTCCAAATTTGCTGGGAAATTGAGTGTAGCACTTTAGTAGCATCATCTTTTAGGATTTGAAATAGCTCAACTGAAATTCCATCACCTCCACTAGCTTTGTTCATAGTGGTCCTTCCTAAGGCCCACTTGACTTCACATTCCAGGATGTCTGACTCCAGGTGAGTGATCACACTATTGTGGTTGTCTGGATCATAAAGATCTTTTTTGTATAGGTTTCTTCTGTGTATTCTTGTCACCTCTTCTTAATATCTTCTGCTTCTGTTAGGTCCATATTGTTTCTGTCCTTTATTGTGCCTGTTGTTGGATGAAATGTTCCCTTGGTGTCTCTAATTTTCCTGAAGAGATATCTAGTCTTTCTCATTTTATTGTTTTCCTCTATTTCTTTGCGTTGATCACTGAGGAAGGCTTTCTTATCTCTCTTTGCTATTCTTTGGAACTCTGCATTCAGATGGGTAGATCTTTCCTTTTCTCCTTTGCCTTTAGCTTCTCTTCTTTTCTCAGCTATTTGTAAGGCCTCCTCAGACAACATTTTGCCTTTTTGCATTTCTTCTTCTTGGGGATGAGTCTTGATCACTGCTTCCCATACAGTGTTAGGAACCTCCATCCATACTTCTTAAGGCACTCTTAATAGATCTAATCCCTTGAATCTATTTGTCACTTCCACTGTGTAATCGTAAGGGATTTGATTTAGGTCATAGCTAAATGGTCTAGTGGTTTTCCCTACTCTCTTCAATTTAAGTCTTAATTTGGCAATAAGGAGTTCGTGATCTGAGCCACAGTCAGCTCCTGGTCTTCTTTTTGCTGACTGTATAGAGCTTCTCCATCTTAAGCTTCAAAGAACATAATCCATATGATTTTGGTGTTGACCATCTGTGATATCCATGTGTAGAGTTGTGTTTTGCTTTGTTGGAAGAGGGTGTTTGCTATGACTAGTGTGTTCTCTTGGCAAAATTCTGCTAGCCTTTGCCCTGCTTCACTTTGTACTCCAACTGTCTGTTACTCCAGATATCTCTCAACTTCCTAGTTTTGCATTCCAGTCCTCTATGATGAAAAGGACATGTTTTTTGGGCGTTAGTTCTAGAAGGTCTTGTAGGTCTTCATAGAACCGTTCAACTTCAGCTTCTTCAGTGTTAGTGGTTGGGGCATAGACTTGGATTACTGTGATACTAAATGGTTTGCCTTGGAGAAGAAACAGAGGTCATTCTGTCATATTTGAGATGGCACACAAGTACTGTATTTTGGACTTCTTTGTTGATTATGAGGGCTATTCCATTTCTTGTAAGGGATTTTTGCCCACACTAGTAGATATAATGGTCATCTGAGTTAAATTTGTCCTAGTCCATTTTAGTTCACTGGTTTCTAAAATGTCGATGTTCACTCTTGCAGTCTCCTGTTTGACCGCTTCCAATTTGCCTTGATTCATGGACCTAACATCCCAGGTTCCTATGCAGTATTGTTCTTTACAGCATTGGACTTGACTTCCATCACCAGTCACATCCACAACTGGGCGTTGTTTTTGCCTTGGCTCCATCTCTTCATTCTTTCTGGAGTTATTTCTCCACTCTTCTCCAGTAGTAGCACATTGGTTACCTACCAACCTGGGAAATTCATCTTTCAGTGTCCTATTTTTGCCTGCTCATACTGTTCATGGGGTTCCTAAAGCAAGAATGCTGAAGTACTTTGCCATTCCCTTCTCCAATGGACCACGTTTTGTCAGAAGTCTCCACTATGACCCATCTGTTTTGGGTTTCCCCACATGGCATGGGTCATAGTTTCATTGAGTTAGACAGGGCTGTGGTCCATGTGATCAGTTTGGTTAGTTTTCTGTGATTGTGGTTTCGTTTTGTCTGCCCTCTGATGGATAAGGATAAAAGGGTTAAGGACTTTACAAAGTATGAACCAATTTTGGACTTAGGTGGTTTAAAAAATTCCTTTTATAATTTTAAAATCACAAAAGTAATATATGAATATCTGTGGTCTAATTTTTTTAAAAAACAGTGCAGAAGGATATAGGATTGAGAATGAATGATTCATTTAAGTCTTTATATACTTACATGATTTCTTCCTAGTAGATAAGAAGGAATATTTATAAAATTTTAAGCAGTGGTGACTATGTTGGTGATTTTGCATCCATTTAATCTTTTTCTTCATTTTATATCTAGAACTTGATAGGTGCCCTAGTCTGCAGGAATGCTCTAAGACCTAGAGTCAAAGCAGAGAAATCATAGTCTTGAATTATATATGTAGGACAGTAAATGGGCAAAGTTTTTCATGGGTGTATGCTTGCACACGTGTGCATGCACGCACACACACACACGCACACACACACAGAGTCCACCCCTCATTCCCCATCCTCAACCCTCAGATTTCTTCAAAGGTGATAATTTAAAATTCCTATTTGTTTTATTTATTGACATTCTCTTATAATTTTATTTTCACTTTACCCAAAGCTTCTAATAGTCTCAATGTTTTGAGAAAATTCTAACAAAGACAAATGTCTAACTATAAGCAACTAGTTAAGTAGTTGTTTGTAAGTTGCTGTAAACTCATGCTTTATGTCTGTGTGCATAAATTACATTGTATGGGCCTTTAGAGTATACCTAGGCTTTTCCAGCATATCCTGTAATCTGTACATCAAAGCATAGCATTGTTGTCTTTAAAGTATGTAATGGTGAAGTGCAAACAGTCACCTTTTAATTAGGTCGAGAATTGGAATAGTTAGCACAGAAAAACAATAGTTTAGTTTAGTTAGCTAAACAGTAGTTTAGCACAGAAAAACAATGGCACGATTAGTGGTATTGTCTTTGACAATTTGGTGAACTTATCAACCTGAGCAAGGGGAATTTGACTAGTTTAGGAGAGTTTTTCTCTAGCTCATGTCACTAGCCTTGGTGAGGTAGGCATAATCACTGGGGTTTGGGGTTAGAGAGGGTGAAAGGATAAATGAGAGAATGGCCTTTATAAATAGTTTTATCTCTTTTAATTAAGTGTAACCATATGCTATTGATAGCTTTATATCCTTGGAAAGAGTCTCACATGAACATTTTCAATGTGCGTTTTTCTTTCCTTTCTTTATAAAAGTCTGTTTTAATTACTCTCTTGTTAATTCCAGGCTGAATTAAGCAAAAATCTCATTTCTTCCCATTCATTATGTTTGTGGTTTTGAGGGTTGGCATTAGGGAGATGGGTGGGGGAAGTGGTAGGGAAGAGAAATTTATGGCTAGAGGGAAAATTCCACTTCACATATGACTCAACTGAAGAACAAAGAAATCATAGTTGCAAGTAATCCAGGATTCAGTCCAATTAAAATCTTCACTGTTCATCCTCTTTCCCTGTTGCAGTAAGATGGGTAGCTTATAAATATGATCATCCAGTGAGACTCACATGCTGCATGCTGAGACAGCTGCATCTATGTTTCTCTCCAGCAGTAAACGCTTTCTGCCCTCACGCCGGAGTGTATTTAGCCTGGCTTAGCTGGTACTGCTCTAGCAACCATCAGTCTCCAGGCAACTGAGGCAGGTTGACCTCTGAGTTGAATCAAGTGCAAAACTATGTCAGTTTAGCTTCCTGAGACAATAGTATTGATTTTGAGTGTACAAGGTGTGAATTTTCTAGGCAATGTGCAAAGGAAAGGATACAGAAATATTTAGAATAAATTGAATATTTAGATAGAACTCCTAAAATTGTGATGCACTTGGTAATTTAATCTTCTTTTCAAAACAACACGTTTATTTCTGTTTATATATAGGCCTTATATGTTTTTAAATCATACAATTCAGTGTGTTTAACCCCATTTTAGCCTTTTACTTAGAGTTTCTTTATAGGTAGTTGATTAAAAAGTGAAAAGAGTAGTGCTTACACACTTCTAAAGTGTGTAAATTAAAACTATTAATATGTAAAATATAATTGTAGAAGACTTGTTACAGTTACTGAGAAAACCATCACAGCAGCAAGCAAATATTTTAAAGAAGTAAACAGAGAATAGAGGTGTTAAATTTGAACAGTGTTTTGACTTTTTTCCTTTCCCTCCCAAAAAGTTTATGAAAGTAGTCATTTTTAGTGATAGTCTTGGTGCCAGCAGGATAAAAATCCGGAGATCATTCTTGATCTTTCTGGCCTTGGTTTTAAGTAAGACAAGCAGACCTCTTTATTTGGTTTGTTTGATGTCTTAAGGATTGTTCCCAGGCAAGTGGTTGGGGATATATAATCAGAAAGAACTAATAGAAATTAAAAACTGAGACTAGATTTGTGCCTTTAATGGGGCAAAAAGGAGACACTTGTTAAAATTTTGGAAGAAAAATCTAATGCTTAACACCCCTAATTTGAAGGGACAAAAAACTTTTAAAAATGTTTGCTAGCCTTGTTTCATATTGTTTGATGTTAAATCCTTTTCTTTGATAAACTTGTTTTTAGGGTGATTATTGGTTCACAGATATCAGCAGTGTATGACATTATAGTTACAAGTATAGTTTCTTAACATTACTGGAAGATAGAACTGCTGTCCGTGTGGTGTTTTTAATGGTGGGTGCTCTGCTCTTGTTGTATCATCGGTGGAGATAATAGATTAGTTTCTATAGCTGTGCCATTAATTTTTCATTTTGCCTTTCAAATTCCAGTTTCCCAGTTCTACATTCATTCTGTTTTGTGTTTGGGAGAAATGCAGGTGCTTTTGTTTGAAGGATTACTTTAGTAGAATTAAAGGCAGAATGTAATGAAAATAATTGTGTTCTAACATCCTGCATTCTGAGTTTTGCTTTTGGATACAGTCTTTGGGTAAATTATGGTTTCTTGTTTCCTCTATGTTACTATTATACAAATGATACAGTTTAAAAGTAATTTAAATGAAGCAACTTTTAAGGTTTATTTATGAGATATTTAGTTAATGCAGATAAATTGAAGTATTTTAAAGGAATAACTTAGCAAATAATGTTTTGCAGATTTTTTTGAGACTTTTGCTTCAAGGACTGTAAGTTTGGTGTTTATGTGTGGTGTGGTTGTGCGTGCTGGGGAGTTATTGTAGATCTAATTTTGGTTTCCTTTTGGATAATGTTTGGTAGGACACTTTGATATTGTTTGGAAAATGCTTCAGTTTCCCAGGCAGATTCACCTGTCTTTGAAGGAGCTCTGACTTGATTGGTCAGAATAAAAGTTTCATCTGTCTTAAACAATTGCAACATGACTTAAAATTTTACAGGAGTTATCTTTCTGAGCAGAAAAGGTTTTAAAAGTGCTTTCTAACATTTCTTACTATGGATGATAAAGAGGGTAAGGGATATAGATGATGAGTCTCTGTCGAAAAAAGATGTTTGGAATTTTACTGTGTCTGTGTGACACAATCCAAAATAGCAGAAATTGGGTCAGAAACCCTAGGTTCCTGGAACATTACCACTACTAGTGTGGTGGTGGGTAGATCTTTTACATTTGTGGGTTTTAATTTTTTTCATATATGAAATGGAATATTTTAAATACCTATTCTACCTGCAATACAGGTATATTTTGAAGTTCAAATGAGAAAAGTACTTTGCAGACCATAATTACTTTGGAATTCATAGTCACTGCATTGATATTACAGTTGTTATAGCACATTTTGAATTTCAGCTCTTATAGAAACAGCCTGATTGCCAGTGAGAAAATTGTACAGAAGCACTTCCTTTACTAAAGATAGTGTTAAACTTTTCTGTTAAAACTTACAATTTCATATTACTATAGACAGATGAATTTTAGTCATTTTACATATAGCTGTTGAATGAGATCTTTTCCATTCTTAAATTATTTCAACAGCCTATTTAGGGACTTGATAATTTTCCCTCCAAAAGATAAGTGATATGTTGATTAGATATTAACCAATTAGAAACCTGCTTAGAGTTGGTGGTTATTCTATACAGTCCTGTTGTCCAATCATAAGTGTTCATTAATGGTTTAACTACAATTTAATCCTCCCACGACTTTGTAGAAACTCAGTTGTGGGGCATTTCAGCATTAGCCTAAACAATGGTTTTGAATACGTTAAGCTCCTAACAATTAGGGAGCAGTTTGGGGCATTGAATAAAGTGGAATGATGCAATTGAACCTGACAGCTTTAACAGTCAGCCTACTCATGGGACCTGAAAGTTGTTCACACTTGGTTTCTTCTCTCATCACACGCAGAGCATTAAAGCCCAGTGGTGGTAGCTGGCACAGAATTGGGTCTGTTATCAGGGCACATTTTACAGTAGAAAGTTAGAATTAAGTTAGAGAACACATAAAACTTTCCATTGTTCTCTAATTTTTCATGGAAACCTTTGTAGTCAAACAAATTGTGTATAAATTGTCATTAAAATATTTGAATTCTTATAGTATATTTGCAGTATTGCTGTGTTATTGCTATGTTATTATAAAATATATAGATTAAAATGTCATTGTATAATGAGATATTAATTCTATCTAATTTTTCTCAGGGAAATGTTTTGCTCTTTGAAATATAACCATGTTCGTATAAGAATATAATTGGCAATTTATATTTGCTAATGAAGTTACTGGAAAAGATGGAAGCCATAATAGCTTAGGAAAATAATTTTAAAATAGCACGGTAAAATTTGAGTGCTTACTGTGTGTCGTGCATTCTTCTCAGCCCTTCTATACCTCAACTTAATTTCTCATAATATTCTTAGGAGGTAGTTACTATTTCATATCTCCATTTTTACAGATGGAGCTTAAAGACAGAGCTTTAGTGCCCCACCAAAGCAAGGTGGGATAGGTGGGCTTATGGCAGATATAGTGATAGATAATGAAAAGTTTTTCCTTGTAAGAGTATACATGAAGTAGGAGTATTTAAAATAATACTGCTTAGTGAGCTGATATTTTGGAAGAATGCAATTTAAAATCAGGAATTAGAGTTGGAAAGTTTGAAGAGGAAGCTACTGTGTTTTAGAGCTTGTTTGCATGATTTGACTTTAATGTTTATTGACAGGTTAATTGTGCATTTTTAAAAAATGCTTGCTCTTCCTATATGATTCAAGCATGAAGTTCCATATTCACCTCTAGATGATGTATTGCTATGATACTTTTCAAAGGTGAAATTTTGATAGGTACTAATTTCAGTACTAATTTTACTTCTTTATACTTTATCATTCTGCCTTTACCAACAGTGGGGAGGGGGAAAAAACTATCAATACTCACTTTTAAGTCTGACATTCAGATAATTGAATAGATTTAGCCTGATTTTTTTCCCCCTCCACAACTAACTCCTTTAGAATGAGCCAGGTGCCTAGGAATTTGATAGATTCACTTCACTCTACAACTACAATCCTTTTAAAAATTTCTCTGTGGTCATAAGCAGACATTTGAAATATAAGAGGTGAACTATTAATAGGAAATTTCAAGCTGAAATGTAATTTTAATCTTATTAATATTTTAATAGGGTATGTCAGTCTACTTAGGATTCTTTGATTTTGAGTGTAAATACTACCTTGGTAGTGGCTTACATGTCTTTCTAGATACTTAGCATAGCATAGTAGTCTAAATTTGCTAAGGGTATTCTCTTTCTTGGGTGAAAAAGTGAAAGTCACTTAGTCGTGTCTGCCCTTTGGCAACCATTCCCTTCTCCAGGGGATCGTCACGACCCAAGGGTTGAACCCAGGTCTCCTTGGATACCTAAGCATATTTTGCTTCAGTGTGACTTAGATTTACCTCAGTAATTATTAAGTTTACTTCTGCTTTACCTTGCTTTGGGTTCATTTTGTAAAATAATTATTACACTTACTAAGACTGTTACTAGGATTTTGGAATAGGTATAGTATAACATCTTGCGTGTAAATGGTTCCTTCTTGGGGAGAGAAAAAACCCAAGATCATATATTTGGAAGTGAATCTTGACTAACACCTCTTTTTACATTTTGAGTACATTACTTCATTTCGTCAAAATACTATAAAGCCAAGTAACCAGTTTTTTGCAATCATATTCTTTTTTGTTTTAGCGTTTTATTTTGAAATAATTTTAGGTGTATGGAAAAGTTGCAGGAACAGTGCAGAGTTCATGTGTATTATGGATACTTTCACTCAGCCTCCCCAGTGTTTTAACAGCTTATATTCTTTATAGTGCCAACAGGCTCAAGAACGTATTTGCCCACAGTAGACATTCTCCTTTCCAGGGCAAGATAGAATTGAAATACCATAAGGTGTGTACTTACTTCCAAAAACAAGTAGCACTTTCTTTTTTGTGGGTAATTGAAGTATAGTTGATTTACAGTGTTGATTTAATTTCAGGTATACAGCAGAATGATTCAGTTGTGGTATGTGTGTGTATATAATCTTTTTCAGATTCTTTCCGCTTATAGATTACTTCAAAATACTGAGTGAAGCTCCCTGTGCCTCACAGTATGTCCTTGTTGGTAATCTATTTTATATATAGTAATATGTGTATGTTAACACTAGTTTATCCCCCTCCCCTCCCCCTTTCTCCTCTGGTAACCATAAATTTATTTCTATGTCTGTGGCTATATCTTTGTTTTGTATGTGAGTTCATTTGTATCTTTTTTTTTTTTTTTTTTGATTCCACATATAAATGATACCAATTCCCTTGTGGTTCAGACAGTAAAGAATCTGACTATAATGCAGGGGACCCAGGTTTGATCCCTGGGTCAGAAAGATCCCCTGGAGAAGGCAATGGTATCCACTCCAGTATTCTTGCCTGGAGAATTCCATGGACATATGAACCTGGTGGGCTGTGGTCCATGGGGTCCCATAGAGTTGAACATGACTGAGCAGACTAACACATAAGCAATATCATAGGATATTTGTCTTTGTCTAGCTTTATTTCACGTAGTATGGTAATCTCAAGATGCATCCACGTTTCTGCAAATGGCATTATTTAATTCTTTTTTATGACTAAGTAGTAGTCCATTCATCTGTTGACAGACATTTACATTGCTTCCTTGTAAATAGTGCCGCTGTGAACATTGGGATGCATGTGTCTTTTCAAATTATGGTTTTCTCCAGATATATGCCCAGGAGTGGGATTGCTGAATCATATGACAGCTCTGTTTTTCATTTTTAAAGATCTGTACTTTTCTCCACGTGGCTGTACCAATTTATATTCCCCCATCAGTGTAGGTTGTCTCTTTTACTTTTCCTTCTTTATTGCTACTAAAAGTTGTAGAATCTTTTAGCTAAAATGTTGGGAGTCTCTTTGCTCCAAGTTTCCTGCAGAGTTATCAACATTTTCCAGCAGTAACCTTTGTAAATATCATTTCAGAAATGTTGGCCTGTGTCAGACATTTGTAGAGTCTTTGCTAGCTCATATTACCTGCTAAAAATGATGGTAATGACTTGAATTTAATGTAGAGTGGTTTAGGTGCTCTCATATACCACAAAACCCTAGATGGTAAAAATTAGTAATTTTCAGTCTCTCTTGGAAATTCCTTACTTAGATAAATACAATAATTTAAAAAACTACCTGGTAGTTTTTAAACATTAAAAAAATTGAGGGAAATTTATCATTCAGGATAATGAATGTATTTCTAATATTTTTATTATTAATTTTACCTTTGCCTACCATCTTTATAAAATCCATACTTTCTTGCTTTGAAATTGTGCTAACGATGATTTATCCTCTTCCTGATGGTAGTCTTTATAGAAATGAGTTACGCTGTGCTGCTTTGCATTTTGAGCCGTTAGTGTAGTGGGTGGAGTGTGTGATTGAAAAAGTATGATGATTTGGAGACTACATCAAGAAATTTGAAGCTAACAGGGATAAATAGAAAGCCCTTGACAGAAGGAACCCTTCCTGAAAGAGAATAGGATCTTTATTCTTATCAAGAGACTAAGGAAGCTCATAAAGCTGATAATTGGAACTGGAAAAGCAGTTTAACTAGTGTGATAATAGTTTGGATTCAGCCAGGGGATGAGTGCACTAGCACAAGAGTCAGAAGGCTGGAGTGCAGGTGTGGCGACCTTTCCTGCCCGTGCTCGGAGCCAGGCCTGGCCAGCACTCGGGAGTGCGCTCCTTCTTGCTCATATTTTTCTCTCTCCTCTCCTGCTGTCAGCTGTTACTTCTTGCTGCCAACAAAGTGTCTCAAGATATTACTTTTTCTCCCTCTTTCTAATTAATTTTCCACTTCTAATCTGTTATATGCTTAGTTGATCTTTTTAGAATTCTGTCTAGAGTAAGAGTAAATTGGCTCTGCAAAGGGCTCTTTTAAGTGTGAGGTGCCCAAGATTTTAAACTGGGTTTCTAGTAACATCTGGTCTTTCTGTTTGTCTCTGGATTTTTCTCATTCTAAGTTATTTTATGAGTAGCTGATTCCCAAGCAGTTAACTTTTGAAGAGGTTAAAAGAAAAGTCTTCCTATCTTTCTGTTGCTGACACATTTTATATATTCTATGCATGGTAAGTGTCTAGTGTGATCTTCAGATTAAAGGGATGACTTAGCTTTTGCTGAGGGCTAATTGATTGTGAAACAGGACTGTATAATCCAAACTACTGACTTTGTATACATAGCTTTAATGAGAAGAAAAATGAATCCCAGAAACTGACCAATTGAACTTAGACATTATAGTATGAACTATGAAATATACCCTTTGAGACAATGGAAAGCAAGGACAGGATTCTATGTCACGGAGACTATTCCTGTGACTTGTAAAGTCTAGTTTTTATGTTGAGTAAGTTGGCTAGAGGCCAAATATTAATGTCAGGGTCTGAGTCTTTCCAGAAGCACAGTTTATTCTCTGTAATATTTTGCTTGTTGTCACTGCTTTGTCGTCTTGGTCTCTTTTGTGCAGTTAAACATGTCAAAATGTTCTACATCTTGTTCTATTGTTAATCAGCTTATTTATATTAAAAACACCTCAATTCTTTGAGATTATTTTCCAGAATTTTGTTCTGCAATAACTACACAATTACTTCATGAAAAAGAAAAATCTACTTTGAAATGTGTGGTTCTGTTAAATCTGAAAAGTATTTCAGACTAGTGATAGCCTTCTGTGAGTTAGCAGTGTTTTGTGTACAAGAGATTTGCTTCCAAAATGCCACATTTTTGAGGTTATAATATTCTTGGAAAGTGGGAGAAAGTATTCACATCAAAGAAGGCATTTTTATTACATTGGATTACGCAAGACTTTGGCCAGCCTCCTTAGCTTCATCTGTTTAAGGGTTCATTTTCGCTTGTTTGGCACAAGTCCCAGTAGAGGCCTTCAGAATTGTGGTTAGCAACATGAATGAATTACAAACTGTGGACCAGCTCTTCAGTTCGCAGAGCTGGCTTACTGCCAAAAAGACAGTGCCTTATATGGGGTCAGGGCAAAGCTGTGATTCGTTGAGCCCTGCATTGTATAGAAAACATACTTGTGATGCCTGTTTGCTTTCTTTTAAAATAAAAACAAAACAAAACAGAAAAAGCAGCAGGCTTCCAAGTCTATCAAAATAGGAAGTAACAAAATAGTGTGCGGGTTTTACTAATGACAGAGTTAAGCAGTGGAGATATGGCTCTGTGTAGTTAAAATACTAAAGGTAGAAGCTGAACCTTTTGACCTCCTCAGGCAGCTTGTGAGGTAAGAGACTGAAGCATTTGTTAGACATCTGTTGTCTCCCTGCCCTTATTTTCTAAACGGTTTAATAAGATTAAATAACTAGTCATATGTTCACATGGTTACCAGGCCACTGGTTTTGGTATCAAATAGATACTTTGAAATTAAATCATAAATAGTTAACTTTGTGCCAGTTGCAGTGCTCCCTCTCTATTTTGAGTTAATGTAACTTTTCAGAAACTGGAATGTTGAAATGGTAAAACAAGAATGAAATTTGCAAAGTCAGGAAGTTCTACTTACATTCTTATGTTGAAGAAAATAGTTGTTGCTAGGTCTTTTAGGAAGGAAAGTATTAAGATATTTTATACAATAATTAATTTGTCTTTGTAATTCTTTTCATTTAGGCAAATACCTTATCTGGATCGTCTCTTAATCAGGCATCATCTCATATGTATGGCAATAGATTAAATTCAACTTCATCAGTGGCAGCTCTTATAGCTCAGTCTGAAAACAATCAAACAGGTAAGGTCTCAAGAATTTTTAAACTCTAAAATTCTGTTCCCCTCCACCAAACTGATTTTTACCCCCCATCAAGCTAATTTCATTTGAAGAATCTAAAGATGTGGTTAATAAATAAAATCTAAAGGGGAGGACTGTGTGTGTGTGTGTACCCCTCCCCTCCCCTTTTAAATGAAAAGAATTACAGTTGGAAGTAAATAGTATGCTGTGCTGCAAAATCTGTGCCTTTTTTTTACTGTCTGAAATGTAAATGTTTAAGCAGAGCCATCAGCAGGCAGGAATGCTAGTGTCTCCTGTGACTTTTGTGATTGATGTGTTCAGTGCTTAGTTCTGTGCAATGAAAGTAGCATAACACTGGGCTTTCTGTGAATAGCCTCAATCTTTATTTGCATAATTCATGAAATTGCATTACACAAACTTGGTTAAAAAAAATCCTGTTAGAGAATCTCTACAGTGTTTAGTAATCCTGTGAATTTTTACCAGTTGACATTTTGTAGCATTTGCCTCTTGTACTGTTTTAATGAGCCACTGGATTTGCTTTGTTTCTTTCCACCCTTAAGGATTTGTTGACATGTCCAAGTAGTCATGCCTGTTTGGGGGAAGGGAATGGGTTTAGCAGTTCACCAAGAATGGATCAGTCATGTCTTTACCCTTCAAGAGTCAAAGGTCACCTGACTCAGAATAAGGGGAGGACGACCTTGAAAGAGGCCAGATAGGGTGATTTTATAAGGAACTCACTGTAGGGGAAATACAAATTATTCTTCAAGCTGAGATATTGGATGTCACCTCAGGAATATCTTTAAAAAATTAATTTCTTTTTGCATACAGAATTCTGTATTCCTACTTGTCTTTGTCCATTTGGTTATTTAGTGTTACGTGTAATGATCCACGTAACATATATATAATTTTAGTTTTGGTGCGTGGCTCTATGTAATGCATACGTATTTTATGATTTGTCTTGGAATGTGAAGTGTTAAAATATACAAAGCATAAGGATTTGCTGTGATAAGCATACAGATTAGCTGTCCACAGCTGTGATTCATTACTTTAACCGTAGAAATTAAAAGTGGCTGAGGGGAGGGTACTGCAAATGGAAACCACGCTTCTGTGCTGTAAAACTGAAAGGAATGAAAGAATGAACATAATCCATGGCCTTCTCCACCCACAAAAAAAACGTGTAGGGACAGCGCCTTACATGCCACACTCCAGCAGTTCTAAGCTAGCAGCATACTAGATCTTCTACTTTTGTAGTAACTGCAAAGATAGTAGTAAAGGTTTTATGTATGTTTTAGGAAAAATCAGGGCCAGGGCTTAAAACCTCTCATCTAGTGAGAGTCACTTTATCAGCTGTGAAATATTTACACTGCAGATCAAGATCTTGGAGACAATAGCCGTAGCCTTGCTGGCAGAGGAAGCTCACCCAGAGGAAGTCTCTCACCAAGGTAAGCATTATTTGCACTGCAAAGTATCAGCAAAGGAAACATTTTGAGATTTGGAAACTTCTTTATCTCATATCAGCAGAGCTTACATTTGTGAGGCTATAAAATCATTCTGTAGATAAGAGGCATGTCTGGACAGTTAAGAAGAGTGATTCTAAATTAATTTGAATATTAAACATGTGGTTAGATTTCTAAGCTTTATAAAAGACATAGCCTTTTCTTGGATCTCTAATCAATTTGAGCTCTCTTGTATATTTAGCTGCAGGTACTATTAATGTGTTAACTTGGATAATCCTTTTTGGTTATAGAATAGTCTTAAGATCTGTTAAAGCTGCAGACTCCAGGCTTTCAACTTTGGGGTCCAGTTTTAGTGCTGTTGTGGGCTATGTACTTAATCCTTTAGTCTCCAGTTCCTAATTCAGTAAATGAAGTTCTTACGACTTGTCTCTAAAATCCCTCTAAAATTGTTTAAAATTGTTTGAAACAAAGTACAGCAAATATATTATACTTGTTCTGTGAAATTACCTTGGATATTATATAAGAGAGCTCAGATATCATTTATAATATTAATATATATGTCAGATTATTCTTGCTAACAGGACATGTTTTTATTATTTAATAGGCTGTATTTTTATTAATTTTATTCCACTCTCAACTTCCATACCGTTTTCTAGTTGTGTAATGTTAGAGAGATTCATCCAATAACCTCTAATGTAGCTATTTTCTAGTGGTGCATCAGTAGTTCCTTTTTTCCTGTATGATCCTTGGTTGAAATAAAGGTCGTGTTGTTTTTCCCAGTTGAACTCTTCAGAAAATTAAGTATTATTCTTTTGAAACTAGGAGTCTGAAGTACACAGTTAAAACATCGTCAGACCAATCTGTAATTTATGCTGTGCTACTTCTGTACTGTTTTATTCTTTTTTTCCTCAAAGGAGAAAGTTAATGGATTTTTTTTGCTTATATGTTTAGTGGAAGAAGCATCTCTGTGTTCTTATAAATTTAAAATATCATACAGGCAACCCTAGAAATTAGTTAAGATTCCTTAGTGCTATCTTGCTATTGTGTGGTTCTTTGTGTTTCATTCACTAAATAGGATTTAACACCAAAAAATGGCACTAAATTACTTTTAGCACATATTTCTGAGTGTATATTATTCTTTAAAAATCAGCCTGGAATAAAATAGCCTAAATTATCCTGGCAATAATGTACTATTTGGGAAGGGACAGGCAGCTGTATGTATAGCACTCAGTGGTTACATGTGGAAGGGATAAAAAGACTCATTTGTTTAACTTCTTGTTTGAAGGGATTTTTGTGGCGACGCGTGTTAGGGCTGCAGCAGAATACCAGCAGGCTGCAAGAGGCCCTGAGCTGCTGCCCAGTTCTGTCGCTCACTAGCAGTGTGTCTTTGGACAAGTCACTAAAGCCCCATCTTGTTTCCTCAAATAGAAATAGAGCCAGGAAGGCAGGTTTTGACTTCTCACTAGGTTGGTGTGAAGATAATTATATGGAAATACTTTGGAAACTCTATAGCCCTAATTCATTATGTAATTATAGAGGCCAGAGACCAGAAATGGGCACATTTATGTATTTAAAACAAAAACTGAATGAGAGAACATTACATGTTCATGTTAATGTAAGTGATTTTTGTTTTGGAATATTTAAGTTCTTATCATTTGAAGTACAGATCTAAGAGATGTTAGGAAAAATTCATTTAACTGTACAGTGTGAATCTTTCTAATCCTGTCTTTTTCCCTTTTGTCTTATAAAGTTGCATCAAGTTCTTTTATTGCCAATTTCAGAGATTATTAGTAGTATATTTGCATTTTCTAGTGTTTTTTACTTATCCTGTATGCCAGCTATTCCCCCTTGGTTGTTACCATTTGGGGAGGAAGGATGGTAATTACTAATTTTAGGGTAGATTATGGTTTTATCATTTTAGCCTAGATAACCTGGTGTTAGAAAGCTTGTACAGGAGAAGAGTCAGCATAAGGTGAGAAATGTGATTATGCTTCCCTTAGAGGGTCCTCCTCCTGTTTAACCTGAGGATTAATGTTTCCAACAGGTCCCCTGTAAGCAACTTACAGATCCGCTATGATCAACCAGGCAACAGCAGTTTGGAAAACCTGCCCCCAGTAGCAGCCAGCATAGAGCAGCTTCTGGAGAGGCAGTGGAGTGAAGGACAGCAGTTTTTATTAGAACAGGGCACTCCTAGTGACAGTAAGTATTCTCTTCTTGTCTTTGAAGGAAGAGCAGTAGATGGATGGATGGATAGATGAATATTCAGGTGGACAGATGTAGAAGTCACACTTTGTCAAGAATAGCATTGAAATTATGATGTATGTCTTATATAATATGGTGAGAAAGTGTAATGTAGTGGCTTACTAGAACAGAGGCTACAGTTTTACCCTTGGGCTTGAATTCTGTTTTTACCTGTTATTAACAGTGTAATCTTGGGCAAGTGTGTTAATGTCAGTATGCTGTAGTTTTCCATTTATAGGATGAAAATAATAATGTACCTATATCACAGTATTGAGGGTTAGATGACATAAAAGATAAAATGAACATTGCTGGCTTGTAGAATTCACTGGTTCTTATTACTTTTTATAATTATTAATATTAAAATATTAGTACTTTGTTTCTCCATTCTACTTTGTTCTAATCAGTGAAGTTTTACTAAAAATATGAGCTGTAGCTTCTTTTAGCTTAATTGTTTAAATAAAACTTGCTCACCACTGCAGAATTTATTTTTAAAAATGTGTGTAGTCAAGTAAGGCCAACTCTCTTGATTTTATAATTTGGATGGGAAAGAATAAGTATTAAGTTACATATACATTATATGTATACTATATATTATTATATCATTTACTTGTTAAATTATGTAGTATCTATTATATATACGTATTTAGTATCTTTACAATTTTAAGGATCTATCTGGTGGAAATAATAGGTGTTTTATTTTAATTTTTTTTCTAATAATTTGAGGGGGTATAAGCTTTTGCTTTTTTATTTTTTAAAACAAAACAAAATATTTTGCTTATTATTAGGTGCTGTAAATTTGGTATTTTTATGAATGGTGCTCTTGACAAAAAATGCTAATTGTGAGAAAATTCATGCCGGGATAATCCTTTAAACATGATAGCTGGAGGACAGGTTTAGCTTAGTCCTATTGCATCTCATTTGGGTACACTAAGGGATCTGTGTGGGATCTTGAAGAGAAGGGATAAAAGTTAAATCCTTGGGAAATGACCGTATGTGTCTGTACCAGTAGAATTGTGTCTTTTGAAGGCCCTGAGGGCATGTTAAACAAATACAACTTTTTAATACATAGAACTTTAAAGTGTCCATCATCATGGCATCTCTGCTGTCCGTTGAGAGGTTCAAGCTGTGGCAGGGATGGAAAAAGTATTTGAGGTGGTGAAACAGGACAGCCGTGTGCAGAGGATGCGCCTTTCCTGGGAGCCAGGAGTAGGGCTTTGATGCGCACACACTGCTCCCTGCTGGGCGTGTGTGGATCCGCAGGCTGAGCGGCTAGGCTTCCTCGTCCAGTGTCGTTGGGTAGCTTGCTTAGTTTAACCAAACAGCAAACAAATGCTTGTGCTCTTTATTTGTTTTGAAGGATATTGGTGTGTGTGATTCTTTGCCCTTTAACAAATGATTTTAATGAAAAATCATGGCGGGCACTTGGAATTTTTAATTAAGTTTTTATTTTAATGAAAATCAAATGTTCTTGTGATTTTTATTTGAGAATGGAAATTACCTGAACTAGGTTTGGGTTTTTTTGTTAGTGGCAACAAAGTTTCTACACAGTACATCTTGGAACAATATCCCTTTATGCTTATATAGTTAGAAATATATTACTATATATTTGTATCTGTATATAAATTTAGAAATAGAACCTAGTCACTTAGAAATGCTTTACAGAATTTCTGCTTTTCTGTTTTATTTCTAAAGTTATTGACACAAGTTCATAAAGTACCTAGTCCTGTGTGTGAAATTGTGTTTATTCAAATCTCTGCTAGTTTTAGGGATGCTGAAGTCGTTACATCAACTTCAGGTAGAAAATCGAAGGTTAGAGGAACAGATTAAAAACTTGACTGCCAAAAAGGAACGCCTTCAATTATTGAATGCACAGCTCTCAGTGCCTTTTCCAACAATAACAGCAAACCCCAGCCCATCTCATCAAATGCATGCATTTTCAGCACAGAATGGTAAGTGTGAATTTATTGTGGATCTAAGGACAGTAGGATGGACTTTTCATTATCTTTTTCATAATAAGTGAATAATAAGTGGTCACCAGTTATATGAAGACATAGAAGAGGAATAATAGGTTATTTTAGAGGAGCATAAAGAATCCTGTTCAGTGTTCAATTTGAATTTGCTCTAACATCTTTAGTACAGAGTTTAATGATAAAATTTAAGTATATGATGATATCTATTGATTTAAAGCCATGATATTCAATAGAGACATAGATTTTTTCATTCAGATTGATCTTAAGAATCGCAAGGCTTAAAATTTAAGTGTTTCTGATGTGGGCTTCAAACTAAGCTTTTAGACAAACCTTTAATCTTACATGTAATGTAATTCAACAGGTAAATAAGTTTCTTTCTGTCTTTTTTCTTTCTAGCTCCTACTACTGATTCCTTGAACAGCAGTAAGAGCCCTCATCTTGGAAACAGCTTTTTACCTGATAATTCTCTTCCTGTATTAAATCAGGTAATTGGTATGGTTAATTTCATTTGTGTGTTTTACTTACAAACAAGAGTATGTCACATTAAATGGTTTAAAATAATTTTAAACCGTTTTGCTGTGTTGTTTACAACTTGGTTCCTATTCTTTCTTATGTTAGGACTTAACCTCCAGCGGACAAAGCACCAGCAGCTCATCGGCTCTTTCTACTCCACCTCCTGCCGGGCAGAGTCCAGCTCAGCAGGGCTCAGGCGTTAGTGGAGTTCAGCAGGTCAATGGTGTGACAGTGGGGGCACTGGCTAGTGGAATGCCGACTGTAACATCCACCATTCCTGCCGTGCCTGGAGTGGGTGGAATAATTGGAGCTTTGCCAGGTAACCAACTGGCAATTAATGGCATTGTAGGAGCTTTAAATGGGGTTATTCAGACCCCTGTCACAATATCCCAGAACCCTACCCCCCTCACCCACACAACTGTACCACCTAATGCAACACATCCAATGCCAGCTACACTGACTAACAGGTAAGAAACTTAAGTATCTTTTGCAGTTTTTAGAGCAACATGGTACCAAGCTATCCATGCTTTAGTTAGGGATGTTTTAATGTGTCCCTTATAGATGTGCTCTAAGAAAGTAAAACCCACAAACTAAATATATTATACCAGGAGCCATTTATTTTTGACACTTTAGTAATTCAGATTAAATACAAAGTAAAATCATTTTTAGTAACAAAGCATAAGCATTAAATATATTCTGTACTGAAAATTTCAGTCTTGATCTGTAATGTCTGTTTTAAATGCTATTTTTCTTAACCTCATGTATCAAAAATTCTGGAGCAAAGTAATATTGTAATGAAGATCACATATGAATGTTGGTTTCTTAAAATTCAGCTATGTAATTTTGTTAGCTTTGTAATCAAAGGTTTTGATATAAGATGAAGGTCAAATATTTATCTTGAATTTCCAGGGAGTGAGACTTGCTGTTTCATTGTGCTGGAATTTCATTTGAATGGCAAAGCCATGTTGTTATTGCACATACTTTTGAGGAATAAATCATTTTAAATGGATTTGTAGTGGATAGTAGCAAACTGTTTCTTCTGGCTCTCTTTTTGTTGGTGCTTAATTTTACTGACAGTTGGGACCATAAGAAAAGTTTAAGTTAAATCAGTTAGCAGTATGTTTGGATTCTTTGTTTTAATCTGTGGGTTAAATTATCCTTGAATGATTGAAAATAAAGTATTACATGTGCATATAAATTTTTATTCCATTAAACAACTTAGTACCTGCTTGGTTTACAATAAAAAGGGAACCAAAACATTTATTGACAATGTGAATTCTTGGTTATCTGTATATGTGCAGAGAGAGAGAAAGAAGAGATTTTTACATCGTTGTTTTTCAAAAAGTGTTATGGTGAAAAACTTGACTTGTTAAACTTATTAAACATCAAATTGAGAAGTTCTTTCATTTTACATTTAAAAAAAAAAGAGGTTTACAGTAGAAAGTAAGAATTTTCATCATTTTTCAGTGCCTCAGGACTAGGATTACTTTCTGACCAGCAAAGACAAATATTTCTTCATCAACAGCAATTCCAGCAGTTGTTAAATTCGCAACAGCTCACACCAGTAAGTTCTTCCTTTTGATAATATTTGATCTTTATTAGGAGCAAGTGATCAAAGTTATAATAAATATTCAGTGTGTAGGTATAGATCACCCACTTTGTGAAGTGACATGGTCTAGTCTATGATACCTGCAGTGATATTAATTATATGGATTCATCAACAGGTATTAGAACATTATTGTGCTGCTCTTGTAGGCTCTGGTGAACAAGACTTGTCTTTTCATGTAGCTTCATTCTGATAGGGGAGATAGACATTAGATGCATATTTTTTGATAGTGATGAGTACTAGAAAGAAAAACGAAGCAGGGTAAGGGAATAGAGGACAGTGGGGGGAGAGCCATGGTAGATAGGATGGTGCAGCCACTGAGCAGATGACTTTTGAGCACAGATGTGAATAAAAGGTGAAGGAGCATGACTTTCTGACACAGAGGTAGCAGAGAATGTGCACTCAGGGCTGAGGGGCTAGAGCACCTGTGCTGCATGACTGGGCTGGTGTGGAGGAGAGCAGGCAGATGTGGGCTGCAAGGTCGTGGGCTGCTTTGTTTGGCTGTCCATGGTATGGGGTTTAAATTTATCCTAAGTGTGATGGAAAGCCGTTGGTGATTTAAAAACAAAAAACAAAAACCTTTCTTTGTGGAAATAAACATTCAGGTTTACCAGTGGTAGAGAGTATGGTATACCAATTGCCTAGCTTTTATAATTATCCCCATTTAAAAGTCTTTTCATATATCCTCATTTTTTCCTTTCAGGATTTTAAAGAATTAAGTGTAGGGTTTTGAACACAATAGTGACATGACAGTAATTTACATTTTAAAACATGAGTTTAGCTGCTGAATGGAGAATAGTGTGTGTGTGTTGGGGGGAAGCAGGGCTCTGGGGGTGGTCCAGGTGCTGCTGATTTACGAGAGCAAGATTAACATGGTGAAACTGTCTAGAATTATGTATTTTGAAGATAGAGTCAACAAGACTGGTTTGTTGGACATTTACTTGGATGATGACTCTTACTGAGATTTGGAAGATTAGGAGGAACACCATGTTTTGGCAAGAGAACAGGAGTTCTGTTATGGACATGCTGATTTGAGGTGTCTGTTTAGATGTTCAGGTGACACAGATTAAGCAGTTAGATGAGTCTGGAGTCCAAGGAAAGGATGAGGTTGGAAATAGGAGCTTGGAGTCATTGCTGCATATGTGATGTTTAGATTCACATGACTTGCTGAGGACAGTAGGGAATGAAGACTGATGTCTTCAGAGGACTGGGCTCTGGGCATCCTGAAAGAGGAGAGTAATCCAGTCAAGGGTCTTGAGGAGAGAATGAGGGGAGAGTTAGAACAGAGTGATGGCCTAGAGTCCATGCAGAGAAGCTTTTCAAGACAGGGAGGACTCAGCTGAGTAAAATACTCTGTTGAGACAAGTAAGAACTGCCTGTTGAAACTAGGTGTCTAGAACTCTTTGAGAATGTGATTTTGGTGAGAAGTGAAAAGCTTCATTGAGTGGTTCAAAAGAAAACAGGAAACACAAATGGGGTACAGGCCACTTGAGATATTTTACTGTGAAGAGCAGAGAAGTGAAAGAGCAGTTAGCATTAGGAAGACGTCTACGGGCGTCTTTGTATTCATTTTGAAAATAACAGCATATGTGTATGTTTTTTTGATTGATTTATCTTTGGCAGCACTAGGTCTTCGTTGGCCTGTGTGGACTTTTTCTAGTTGTGTCGAACGAGGGATCCTCTAGTTGTGGTGCCCAAGCTTCTCAGTGCGGTGGCCTCTCTGTTGTAGAGCGCAGGCTCTAGGTGCAGAGGCTTCAGTACTTGCATGGGCTTAGTTGCCCTGTGGCATGTGATATCTTCCTGGACCAGAGCTGGAACTCATGTCTTCTACAGTGGCAGGCTGACTCATCACTGGACGGCCAGTGAAGCCCTCTGTGTATGTTGATGGGTAATTTTCTGGTGCAGAGAGGGGAGGGGTAAGGCCAGGGCAGCAGAGCGCTTCAGGAGGGAGCAGCTTCACCTGGTAAGAGGGAGGTGCAGAAGCTGTTAAGTGCAGATAGGAAGCTGAAGAAGCCCACTTCTGATGTTTTTCATTTTCAAATGAGAATTATAAGTAAAGTCATCAGCTGATGGAGATAGGGAAATTGTGTTCAGAGGAGAGAAAAGGAATGGAGCAGATATCTTGGAGGAGGGGTGAGAGAACTAAGGTACTTTATGTACCGGCTGTGTCTTGCACACCTCACTGAGTTAGACTAGGAGGACATTCCTTTAATTAACTCAAGGTTTCAGCCTTTGTAATTTCTTTCTAAAATAAAACCCACCGACTTTCTTGCTTTAGTCAAAAATATATTGAAAATGTCTATTTTACAATTCTGGATTGTTGTCACTGTTCTTAAAGTGGTATGAGGATAGATTACATATAAATTCTTAAATGCTTACACTAAAATGTGGTCTTGTTTTCTTATCTCTTGCCACATCTTATTATGAAGTACTGAAATTTCAATTTATTGGGGGTTCTTCCTATTAAGATTTTATTCTAATAGTCACATGTAGGTGTCTTGTTTCTGGAATGTGGTTGATTAAGAAATTTTTAGCACAAATCATTGCCCAGAGTCCATGAAGACTGAGTGGATTAGACTTGATATTTTCTTTCGCCAGCCAAGGCTGTGGGATGAGGTTTGTTCATTGATAAGCATTGAACTTCTTGTAGGCAGGAATGGTCCTGTGCGGCACCTCCCCTCTCCCACTTTAAGAACAAACTCTTGCTGGACCCTCCTCCAGGTACTGCCCGTGCTCAGCCCGGTCCATTCCCACCTGGCATCTCCCCTGGTAATGGCGACTGTTCCCCAAAACTCTTCTCTTCCCCTTGCTCCCAGGATCTTGGTTTTCTTCCTACCTAATTGGTTCTTCCTTTTTAGCTTCCTTTCCTGGGTGCACCTCTTTTTCTTAGTCCCTCTCAACTTCAGTGGATCCTAGAATTCAGGATCTCCTCCAGCCAAGTGGCTTTAAAGACGGTCTGTGCCAACACCGACTTCTCCAGACCAGGCCTTTCTTTGGAATCGGAAGCTCTCATATCCACTGCTTCCTTGGTGCTGCCTCTTGGCTCTCTTAACAGATGGTGCAGGCATACCATGGCCACACTGAACTGCTGGCCCACCACACGGTGCCCCCACCGCAGCTGATGCACCTCCGTCCTTCCAGCCGCTTCAGCCAAAAATCCCTGCCGTTTTTACTTCACCCCTCTCCTCTGACACCTCACATTGAATCCATCAAGAAATGCCAGGTCAAGTTGTGTCATTCCTCTGCTTTGTCTGCCTTCCGACAGAACTCTGAGAAAGAAGAGCCAGTGTTCTCGGCCACACTGCAGGCCCTCGTCCTTCTCTAGCCTCCATCCTGCTCACTCCACTCCAGCCCCGGTCTCCTCACTTGTCCTGGGTCATGCTAGCTACACCCACAGGGCCCCTCAGCACTGGCTAGCATTCTCTGTGCCTAGAACCGTCTGCCCTCCTCCTTACCCCACCCAGTCCACATAGAGAATTCCCTCATCTCCTTGCACCTGTAACCAAGTGAGGGCCCCCTGAAACCGCCACACACCCCCATTCCCCCCAGTAGTCTCTCTCACACTACTGTTTTGCTTGACAGGAATCACATCCTAACACTTCTCCCTAGAACAGTGCCTGACAAATCACAGTAAGCATTCAGGAATGCTGGAAGGCATGGTATGATAACCACATCAGGAGAACACTCTTTCTGTTGGCATGAATGAGAACTTTAAAAGTTAAGAAGTTGGTGCAACAGTAATTGCGGTTTTGTTGAACTTTACTGTTTGATATTGGAATACATTCTTAAATGTGGTTATGTTCTACATCATTTTAATGAGTATTTCTCGCTTTATGGTTTTTTTTGCTAATGACTTATTACTTGCTGTTTATTTTATATTTATTTTAGACTATGGAAATGATGTTAGACAAAAAGCAAATTCAAGCAGTTTTCTTATTCAAGTTCAGAATGGGTCGTAAAGCAGTGGAAACAACTCGCAATGTCAACAACGCATTTGGCCCAGGAACTGCTAACAGATGTACAGTGCAGTGGTGGTTCGAGAAGTCTCTCAAAGGAGATGAGAGCCTTGAAGATGAGGAACATAGCAGTCAGCCATCAAAAGTTGACAATGACCAGTTGAGAGCCAACATCGAGGCTGATCCTCTTAAAACTAAACGAGAATTTGCCGAAGAACTCAATGTCAGCCATTCTATGGTTGTTCAGCATTTGAAGCAAATTGGAAAGGTGAAAAAACTCCATAAGTGGGTGCCTCATGAGCTGACTGAAAATCTAAAAGATTGTTGTTTTGAAGTATCATCTTCTCTTATTCTATGCAACAGCAACAAACCATTTCTTGATCTGATTGTGATGTGCAGTGAAAAGTGGATTGTATATGACAATCGGCAATGACCAGACCAGCTCAGAGGTTGGACAAAGAAGAAGTTCCAAAGCACTTCCCAAAGCCAGACTTGCACCAAAAGTCATGGTCACTGTTTGGTGGTCTGCTGCTGGTCTGATCCACTACAGCTTTCTGAATCCCAGTGATATCATTACATCTGAGAAGTATGCTCAGCAAATCGATGAGATGCACCGAAAACTGTAACACCTGCAGCTGGCAATGGTCAACAGAAGGGGCCCGGTTCTTCACGACAGCGCCCAACGGCGCATCACACAACCAGTGCTTCAGAAGTTGAACAAATTGGGCTACGAAGTTTTGCCTCATCCACCGTATTCACCTGACCTTTTGCCAACCAACTACTGCTTCTTTAAGCATCTTGATGACTTCTTGCAAGGAAATGCTTCCATGACCATCAGGAGGCAGAGACTGCTTTCCAAGAGTTCATCGAATCCCAAAGAATGGATTTTTATGCTATAGGAATAAGCACGTTTATTTCTTGTTGACAAAAATGTGTTAATTGTAATGGTTCCTATTTTGATTAATAAAGATGTATTTGAGCCTAGTTATAATTATTTAAAATATGTGATCTGAAACTGCAATTACATTTGCACCCACCTCTTAAAATAACTTTTAAAGTTCTCAGAATAAGAACATAATAAAATAACTCTTTAAGTTCCCAGAATTATAGGATGGATTTCCCCATGCAATGATTTCTAAAGCCAAACACAGATCACCGTGGCTTCTCTAAGTTGCCATTTTCCTTGATTCTCGTGTACAGTCTCATTTGAATAGGGGTTCTTTTGCTTGTTCCATTTTGAAAATAAAACCATTCCCTGATACTGACATTTACAGTAAATGGTTATTGTCTAGTGCAGTGTGTTTTTCCAGGTGGGACTCCTGTTGTGTTTCTTAGTAGTATGACTTTGACATCACTTCAGTACCTAGTATCAAAATAAAGAAGAAAAGAGACAAGGCAGGCTGTCCTGCTGGCGTGTCTGGGCTGGGAACTCACCCCTCCCGCGTGTTCTTGCTTAAGGAGCAGCACCAGGCACTTCTGTACCAGCTGGTGCAGCAGCACCACCAGCAGCAGCAGCAGCAGCACCACCAGCCTGACCTCCAGCAGCTGCAGATCCCGGGGCCCACGCAGATACCCATCAACAACCTGCTTGCAGGCACGCAGGCGCCTCCACTTCACCCAGCCACCACCAACCCGTTCCTCACCATCCATGGTGAGAATGCAAGCCAGAAGGTAACAGTAAGTATCTGTTTTGTTACAGCTAGTGAAATCACAGAGCCAATTTTAGTGATTAGAGATGACTGTCTCTCCGGCCCTCCCCTTCTTCCCTTCCTCCCTCTTTCCTTCTCTCTC
Source organism: Ovis aries (assembly GCF_016772045.2). Classification (NCBI taxonomy): domain Eukaryota; kingdom Metazoa; phylum Chordata; class Mammalia; order Artiodactyla; family Bovidae; genus Ovis; species Ovis aries. Next base: position 22,357,933 of record NC_056066.1, read on the forward strand.
TTTTAAAATATATTATCCCCCAGATAATTTCTTCTTAAAACCAGTTGTTTCAGCAGCTGGATATTGTAAACACGAAGGACCTACACCAATTTATATATCCCCTAAGTATATCAGTTTGAATTTGCATATAAGGTTGGAAGGCTGTTTTATAATTAACCAGTTTTTCAAAATGAAAATATTTTGGTATAGTAAGTGATATGGGACAGTCCAATCAAAAGATAAGTAGTTGGTATTTTGAGAATCTTTTAAGTGATTTAACTACAGAAATAGTCTAGATAATTTAGGATTATTTTTATTGTTTTGCTCAGATGTGCTAAAACTGAATTATACTTACAGTAAAATTAATATATAAATTTTAGGGCAATCTAGTTATTCTACTGGATAGAAAGTAAATCATAATCACAATTGTAATGAAATTTAAATTCTTAATCTTATGTAAATGATAGCAAAACAAGGGGTGCAGGAACAGTATCCTTATGCATACAGTGCACACATTTTAAGGCTGTTTCTTTCTATTAATTCTCCCCTGCAATCAGGTCTACTTTACTGGAGTGTAAATGTTTCCCCTAAATTCCAGTTGAGGGCAGAACCCTGTTAGAGGAAGGATATTGGGATATAGAATGGAGACTGGACACCAGGAAAAGGAAGAAGGGAAAGAATGAGGTGGGAGACTTGGCAAAAACGGTGTTCAAAGTCACAATGTTTGCTCTTTCCCATTACTCTGAAACCTTGCTCTTTACTGTGCTTTTAGTTTTCAGAAGCTTTAGTTTGTATTTAGTAACAAGAATTACTTCAAAATAAAGTATACTGGTTTTCATTACCTCGTCAATGCTTTTTGTTTACCCTACTGTTCTCTGACTTCCTGATTGTGAATACTGTCATTATCATTATCAGAAACCTAGTTTTGCAGACATGGAAATTTCATTCATTCTGTACTGATTTAGATTTTTTTTTTAACCATTTTTTGCTCTAAAGTTTTTTCTTGTGTTAAAAACAAAAAAGTTATACAATATGAAATGTATTTTAATGGAAAATCATGATAGTAAACACTATCAGTATTAATTACCTAATGTAGAAAAGCAAGTCTGGGAAGTAATATGAGTATCCCGCTATGTGATAGGCATCTTTATTAGAGACAGTGGTATATATGGTTCCAGTCTTTAAACTATTAAAAACCCTGTTTTTTAAAATAGGGAGATTGAAAGAGGTTAAAGTTCAAAGGACAGATAGCATGTATGTGGTATCAGAACCCATGACTTCCTTATTTGTTCATTTTCCACACGACTATATTACTACTCCCGTGGAAAAGTCCGTTTTGGAGGGATGATTTCTACTTTTCATTCCTTATTAGTCCTGCCTCAGAGGAGTACTTCTGTCTTTGTGTACTGCTGAATTTAATATAAAGCAGCTGAATGTTTACCAGTATTTTCATGTCTTTACATTATGCTGAAAAGTAGCCATGCTGACTTGTAGAAAAAAGGAATAACCATATATACTACCTTTTATCTCAGTTATAATTTCAGTTGAGTGGATTGTTTCAAGTGTGGGCCAAAAACGTCTTTAGCTAATGCACTTGATTTTGTTTGTTTTAACCGCAGAGACTTAGCGATAAAAGTGGGCCTGTTGCTCAAGAGAAAAGTTGACACTTGAGAAAAAACCGTCTAGAAATGGCCTATCCTGCTGTCCTGGCACTTCATCTGGCTGCTGTTGCAGTCCTTTTACTACGCCTATGAAGAAATGCAACAAAAAACCAGCTGCACGACAAGGGGTTAATTGCCACAAGAGCATTCTTGTAAGGCTTTGGTTGATGTTGCTTTGTTGCACTGAAATGAAATTCCCATATCCCCTACCCCTCTCCCAGATTTTTTTGAACTTGGAAAGAAAATTTAATGGCTAACTTTGGTCAGTGAAATAATTTACATGGCAATGATTTTATCAACCTAAGAGAAATTTAATATAGTTGGTGCACAACTAATTTTGATTTTAAATTGCAGAGATGACTAGCAAAACTAAAGACTCATTCCATTTATAAACCATTTGATTTTATTGTACCAGTTGGAACATGAAATATGATCTTTTGTTTGAGTTACAGTACATTTGCTCTGTGAGTCAAACCTTAAAACAAATTTCAAGGAACTGTTAAATTTCTTCTTCTAGAGTTTGATTGGTTAAATATTACAAATAAATAGGTCATCCACTGGGGCTTGGCAATCTTTGTTATAAAAATTTCCTTTCTAATGGGATTTGGCCAATTTTGGTAATCAAGTTAGCATGGTAAATGTCTGCTTCTGCTAAAGGTAATTTTTTTTTGCTAAATGCTTTTTCTTTAGTGTTAAGACCTACTCATATTTTGAAGAAATCTCAAGTTAAGTGAGCTCTAAGGCTGCTGGGGAAACCAGCTCAATTCAAAATGAAAGAGGGGCCACTCTGGAAACTGCTGGTAGGGTTTGGCTTGAATCAAGTGCCTGTTAGTACCTGCCTTGTGCTGAAGTGGCTCTGGTCAGCTGAGTAGCAACAGCAGCCTTCCCCATGGTTCTGCCTTTATTGAGAACTTTCTATGCCACTGTAGATAGCTCAGGCGAAGCTACTACCTGGGTATTTATCCACTAATGAGTCACAAGAAAAATGTGTGGATTTGGTAAGAATTTTCTTTTTTTCTTTAGACAACTACTTCTTGTTAACAGTGATTTCAAACAAACAAAACAAGACACAAACAAACCCCACCACAGCAGTTCCTGAAACAGGTGAAATCTATGTTACACCCCTTCCACGTTGGGTAGCCCCACTCCTGGGGTAACAGTGTAGCAGAATATAAATTAAACAATTGGGGATGTAATCATTGAACTGCTCTTGAATGTGTGAATTATTAGTGGAAAAAAGACCCAGATGTAATTAGACCTCCACTGTGTACTTAGCTGGAAGAACATGTTAATTCTGCAATATGTCTCTTGGTTAAACATTGCACAGTTCTTACCTCATTTCTGTAAATAAGGTTTTGTGAATCTGTTTTGTATTGTGAAAAATTCATAAGATAACATTGATATTTTGATTTGTAATATTTCTAATTGGTAGATTTAATTGAAAAGTAAAATTAATTTATTTTTATATGTTCAGGGGAATTTTAAAGAAAGTCAAATCTTTTGTAGATAATTAAAAAAAAATCGGTGTGGTTTATTTTACTTATTTAACCCACTGGTTGTTATTCTGTAACAATTTGTATAAATGGTAAATTTTGAATGTGTTGTTATTTTACTTAGATGTAAAATTCCACATGTATTAAAGAAAATGTACAAAGTTTTTGTTAATAAAATTTAATAATGTTTATAACTCTGCCATTTTCCCCCATTTTATTAAGATATAATTGACATCAGCATGGTATAAGTTTATATACACCATAAAAATTTGACTTACGTATATTGTGAAATAATTGCCGTAGTAAGTGTAGTTAAACATCCATCTCATACAGATACCAAAAAAAGAGAACAGCAAAGACAGTTTTTTTCCTTGTGATGAGAACTCTTAGAATTCACTCTCTTTAACCACTTCTCTATATATCATGTTAACTACAGTCATCATGTTGTACATTACAGCCCTAATACTTATTTATCTTATAACTGGAAATTTGAACTTTTTGACCACTTTTGTCCAATTCCGTCTCCCTCACTCCACCTCTTTTCTGTGAGTTAGATTTTGTTCTTTTAGTAAGATTCCACATATGAGATCGTACAGTATTTTGTCTTTGTTTGACTAAATTCACTTAGCAAAATGTCTTCAAGGTCCATCCATGTTGCCATGATAGCAGGGTTTACTTCCTTTTTTATGGCTGAATAATATTCCATTGTGTGCGCGCGGCACACACACACACGTACATAACACAGCAACTTCATCCATTAATGGGCATTTAGATTATTTCCATGTCTTGGCTAATATGAATATGCTGCTATGAACATATAAGGGTATAGATATCTCTTCAACATAAGTGTTTTTGTTTCCTTTGGATGTGTTCCCAGAAGTGAGATTGCTGGATCAGATGGTAGCTTGATAATAGCCATCTAACAGGCATGAGGCGATAACTCATTGTGGTTTTGATTTGCATATCCCTAATGATTTAGTGATGTTGAGGAACTTTTCAAATGACTTTTTATGTATCTGTTGGCCATTTGTAGGTCTTTGGAAAAATGTCTGTTGCAGTTCTTTGCCCATTTTAAAACTGGATTTTTCCCCCCTATGAAGTTGTATGAGTTCTTTGTATATTTATTAATCCCTTATCAGATGCATGATTTACAGATATTTTTTCCCATTCTGTAGGTTGTCTTTTCAGTTTGTTGTTATATCTTCTTGATGGATTGACCCCTTTTTCATTATATGCTGACCTTCTTTGTCTCTTTTTAGTTTAAAATCTGTTCTGTCTGATATATAAGTATAGCAACCTCTCCTTGCTTCTTTTTGGTTACTTCTGCTTGAGATGTCTTTTTCCATCCCTTCACTCTCAGTTAAATATCTCAAAGACTAAAGCAAGTCTCTTGTAGGCAGCAGCATATTGTTGTATCATTTTTAAAAAAATCCATTCAGCCATTCTTTTGTTTTTATTGGAGAATTTAGTCTATTTTTGTTTACAGTAGTTATTGGTAGATATGGACTTAGACTATGGCCACTTTGTTGATTGTTTTCTGGCTGTTTTGTAGACCCTTTGTTCCTTTTTCTTTTTCCTGCTGTCTTGTTCTGTGTTTTGAGGTCTTTGGGGATCAATACGCTTTGACTTCTCCATCATTTTCTTTTTGGTGTAATTACTACAGATTTTTCTCATGTGGTTACATGAGAATTATAACACACCCTATTTTAAACTGATAACTAAACTTACACAGCTTAAGTCCTCAGCTTCACCCTTTTACTTCTCCTCCCTTCACATTTTACTGATGTTACAGTTTACATTTTTCATATTGTGTATCCAATAACAGATTTTTGTAGTTATGGTTCTTTTTACTGTTTGTTTTTTAACTTTGAGTTGTTAAGTGAATTATGTGCCACCATACTGTATTACAGAATCTACTTTTGAATATATGTTTACAAATACCAGTGAATTTCATGTTACCTTCTTTTATTTTTACAATGTTAGTTAGCATCCTTTTACTTCCACTCAACTCCCTTTAGCTTTTCTTGTAAAGCATGTCTCCTGGTGATGGACTCCCTCAACTTGTGCTTGTTCAGGAAAATGTTTATCCGTCCTTCATTTCTGAAGGACACTTTGGCTGGATACAGACTTCTTGGTTGACAGTTTTTTACTTTCAGTATTTGGAATGTATCACCCATCTTTCCTGGCCTGAAGGTTTTTTTGGGAAATCTGCTGATAGTCTTAAAAATGAGATTTCCCTTGTATGTAACTTCTCTCTTGTCTTTTCCAAAATTATTTGTCTTTGACTTGTGATATTTATAATGTGTCTCAGTGTAGCCCTGTTTAGGTTCAACCTGTTTGGGGTCTTTTGGACCTCGTGGATCTGTTCACACCTCTCCCCAGGTTTGGGGGTTTTTAGCATTTGAATATTTAGCATATTTGAATATGCTTCCTGTCTCTTTTCCTTTCTCCTGAAATTTCCATAATGCAGATGTGGGTTCTTTGATTGTGTCCCACAAGGCTTTCTTTACAGTTTTTCACTTTTTCCCTTGTGTTCCTCTGACTGGGTTATTTCAAATATCCTGTCTTCTAGGTCAGGATGATTCTTTCTCCTGCATCTTCATCTTTTTAAACCTGTTGAATCCTTCAATTGTATTTTTCAGCTTTAGGATTTTTGTTTTTAATGGTTTCTATTTCTTTGTTGAACTTCTCATTTTGTTCACGAATTGTTTTCCTAATTTTGTTTATAGTTTTGTGTTCTTGTAGTTCCCTTAAGGGGATTATTCTGAATTCTTTGACAGTTCATAGATCTCCATTACTTTAGTGTCAGTTATTAGTTTACTTTGGTGACATCATGTTTATGTGAATTTTTGTGAGTAAATGGGCTTGTCTTCCAGGTTTTACAGGTTTGTTTTGGGAGAGACAGCTTTTCACCAGTCAGCTCTGTTGAGGTTTCTGGATGTGTCTGCTGGTAATGCTTGTGGGCAGGTGGGGCCTGCTATATTAGTGTCTGTTTTGGGGCAACACCACCCCTGCCCAGAGCCCTGAAAGGTGGGAGGGCAGGGGTGGTGTTGCTGCTGAGAAGTCTCGGATAGGAATTCTGGCTTGTTTCCTTGCCCTAGTAAGGCTGTAGGATGGGCTTTGCTGTTGCCTAGGACCTCTGGTCAGGTTTATCCGGCTATTGAGCCTGGGTACTATACACAGTAGTAAGCAGAACTCCGAGTTACCTTCCCTCTTTGGCGGGCACCATTGTTTAGGCCTCCTAATTAGGCCAGACGGCACTGAACTCCCAGGGAAGACAGAGAAGCACGGGCCGTGCACTAAGTGCCACTGTAAGCATGGCTCTGGGGTGGGCCGCCTACATCCCAGGATGGGATGTGCTCCTGTTAGGCTCCCTGGGTAAGCGCTTGTTTTTAGCAGTGGGTGGGGATACAAATTGGTTCCCCTGCCCAGGCAGAGTGGAAGAACTAGCTCCAAGACGGTAAGGCTCTTGCGTTCTTGACTTAAGCCCACCTGTGTCTCAAGTTCTCTGGCTGAATAGGGCCACTGGATGTGTTCAGCAGAACTCGGCTTGCCCAACTAGGCTCCAGGGTTGCTGGGCTGTGCCAGCTTTCCTGCGTTCTCTTCACGCTCTCTGGGCAGGTGGGCCGGGGAGCCGCTCTCAGCAGTGGGCGGGGGGTGAGTGAGGGTCCGCTCCGCTGGCTTCCCAGCATTCTCTCTGGTGGGCGGGGCTCTGAGTGAGCTCGGGCCTGAGCGGCGGGAAACTGACTCCAGTCCCGGCGTCCGGCTCCCGGCCCTGCTTCACTCGCCGCCGCAGGGGAGTGGAGCTGCCGAGAGCCACTGCTCCCTGGACTCTGCAGGTAGGAGCTCAGTTGGCCAAGGCTGGTTGTTAGCCCCGGTGCCGTCTCCACCACAGCGGACGAGGCGTTGAGGCCCTCAGATTCCCCTGCTCCTGAGGAGGTGGAGCTGGAGTAGACGTTCCTGTGAAGCATCCCATGGTGCCGGGGTGGAGGCTAGGTATCCACCTAGGCTCCCTCGGAGGCGCAGGGTGCCTCTGGGTGGCGCTGTGCTGGCCCTGAGGCAGTGGCCGCACTTTCATTACTCGTGATAATTAAGGCGGGTGGTGTGGACGGAGCTTCAGCCTCAACCCCTTCCCGCCAGGTCTAGGGTTTTTTAGGGGTGTCTTGTGAGGACAGTGAGGTCAGAAGGCCTTGTGTCACCTGCTTGGTGACGTCTGTCTTGTGTGGAGAAGATGAGCTCCTGACGCCCTGGTGCCCTTGGAGTGGGTTGGTTCCAGGAGCCTCTGGGTGCTTCGTGCTTTGGTGTCGGTGCGGTTGCATCTTGGGGTTATTGAATCTCGGGAGTAGACTCCATGCAGCGTGGAGGGCAAACCACCCTGCGGCCCGCGGGTTAGGTGACACAGAGTGTCCCGCAAACCACCGGTGCAGAGAGGAGGGAATGACCACAGTGGAAAAGACAGGAAAAGAAGGCACATCAGTAAAGCTGTATTCGTACTTGGTAAAAAGTGAGGTGTGTTTTTTTTTTTTTTTTTTTTTTTTACACAGTTAGCTTTAACCAGAGGCATTTAAGTTAAAGAGAAACTCGTGGTTGCGGGCTCTCAGTGAGCATCAGAATCACCTGTGGTCCTTGCAGAGTCCTTTATCTCAGACTTACAGAACCACAGTATACTGATCTGTGTAGAGTATGCTGGTCTGTGTAACTGGGTCCTGGTTGTTAAGTGTTGAATGAGTAAGGAAAACCGGGTTAGGCTTTTCACTTTATTAAGGAGCACATTTTAGGTTTCTGGTACACAACTGGAAAATAATTACCAGATTCTGGAAAGTCTTGTCCCTCCCAAGACTGAAGACAGGAGCTCATTGGCAGCCTCCTCGGTTTTCACTCTGAGTCATTGACTCCAAACAAAACATCACTGGCCACCTTTTCATTTCTTGTATAAGAAATGAAATATATATTTCATTTATACACTTACACTTGCATTTATATACTTATATATACGTGTAGTCACTTGTCTCGGCTGTTTGTTTGTCTTCGTGTGGTTCTTCACGCTTTAGTCGCTTTTCTAGCTTACCTGAGGTTCTGGGTAGCCTAATTCAACCCCTGCAAATGGCATGCACCTGGGCTGCGCTCCCTGCTTCCCTGTTGTTGAGTTTCATTCTGAGAAGTTTCTGAGCACCTGCTGCTTATCGCCCACCACAGACGCTTGGGAAAGGGTGCTCTGCGTGGACGTGGGGTTCTGTGGGCTGGTTCCCAGCGAGACTTCTGTGCAGGTGTGCTCGCTCATGAGGTCAGGAGCAGGCATTGGACATGAGTGCCCAGAAAACAAGTCTCCATGCTGTTTTCTTCAGCTCTCATCAGCCGATCAGAAGACGAGATAACCACTGACTCAGGAGCCCTTGGCATTGTAGGCACAAGTGCCTTACAACTAAATGGAACTCTGCTTTTAAAAGTAGGGGATGGACTTGTGTTTCGAATGTGAACACTCTTCAATGAGACAAATACCATTAACCTTAAATTTACTCAGTGAAAATGAAATATACATTGATCATGCCAAGTTTTGCTATACATTAAAGTAGGCTTTTCCAAATGAAATAGTTGTGAACTTTTGCAAACATTGGGAAACCACTAGATTTTTCAAGTAATTTTACCTTGTTAGGAATTCATGCCAGCTGTTCCTCCACTTACAGTCCCATCCCTCACCTTATTAGTGGCATCAAAGGAAATGTCTCTTTCTTACTGATAAGTGAATGTTGACAATCCTGTAAGTTCAGTAAGGACTTCTGTGAGCTGTCTTTGGTCACAGTTCAGGCTTGGCAAGTTTGTGCTTGGAGACAGCCTCCGTGGTGCCGGGACAGCCTCACGGCTGTGGCCCCTCTCTGGCCCCAGACCCCTGGCTGCTTTGGGCCTGGTGCCCCACAAGGACGCAGAACTGGGGAAGAGACAAACTGCCAGTGTTCCCCAGCGTGTACATCCACCTCCGGGTGCTGGTAAGTAACACTGTTAGGTGTTAGGGTTAATACATTTTTTAAGTGACAAGTTATCATGACCGCTTTTCAAACAATTGCAAGACTTGGCTCTGCATCAATTCCCAGGCAGCAGCTGGGACATCTCCCACTCGCCCTTCCCGCCCCCCACCCCCAGACCCCTGAGTGCAGGGCCTTGGAACTTGTCACTCTCTCCTTACCAACCTGACGGCACCAAAAAATTGGCATAATGTTACCGACCAGAGTTCTTGGCTTCCTTAATCATTAGAAATTGATCAGAGGCCAGATAGGAAATACAGGTGAGGCTTTACTGGGGCCCCTCTGTAGCTGGGGGGGTCGGGGAGGGACAAACAACAGGTTCCCTTGCTCCCTCACTGAGGCGGGGTGAGCTTGTTTCTTACATGGGGTGAGAGTAGGGGTGATTTACATGGTTTGCCAACCGCTTAAATTGTGGTGTGTGCAGGGGGCATGCATAATACTCTTCTTTTGCTTCAGGAACCCTGTTTTTGTTCCTGTTTCTTCAAAAGTGGCAGTTGGGTTTTTTGATCTCTTTGTATCTTTGGGGTCCAGAATTTGTCCTAACTGCTCATGCACACACTCATTTTTAGTCCCATATAGTTTCTTTATATTTTGTTGCTGGAGGAGAGGTGTGTCCAGGTGGAAACACTGCAGCAAAGGGTCCCAGGCCTGTCTCCATGGGACCGCAAACTTTTGAAGGTTCCGATGAAATCAGGTGGAGGGTGGGGAAGAAAGGCATGTTTGGGTCCCTTGGGGGGGAGGGGTGAGCCCTGAGTAGAATGGGAAAGAAACAGCAGGGTGTTTCCACCAAGCAGAGGCTTTTCGAGGCAAGGAATGAACAGACTCCATCGCCGGTTCCAGACTGAAGATGCCTTGTCTTGGTTCTGTTGGAGGACTTCTAACCTCTGATTTCCAGGGAGGGGACCGAGAGGGGCAGAGAGGACGGTGCTTGGGGAGTCGGCGCACAGGAAGGCTGTGCCCGTCGGGCCAGTGCAGACGGTGTGGGTGACGGCTGCGAGGAGGGGGCGCTGGAGGCAGGCCTTTGGGGGCCACGAGATTCAAAAGGCAGGAGGGAGATGAAGCCCCTGCACAGGATCTGAGGAGGACCCTGAAAGGCTGCCTGTTTTCTTGAATTTACACTCATTTCATTCTGTAAAAACTTGAAGCTGCAGAAAATTGAAAGGTGACACTGCTGGTCATCAGGACTGAAGACCCAGCTTGAAATCAGCCCCCTGGTGAAAACGCCTCCTGGATCCAGTGGTTAGCAAAGATGTGTGGTGACGTGACCTGAAGAAGTTTGGGTGGTGTGAGGGACAGCTGACAGGACGGGTCACGTGGCCAGGCAGCCAGAGGCCCGAGGCACAAGAAGGCACCTTGCGGTTGCCGGCCGTGAACACGTTCCGGCTGTGCCAGTCTTTCTGAAGTTTAAAACAAGACATTCACTTTTTTGCTGATGGAATTAATTTGGTTTTCCTCAAATTGTGATTGATGCATCTGCTGTTTCTCACTTGGCTCACTGAACAAGCAGACGGATTAATTAGGAGATTTTACATTTTTGGCACCGCCACTGCTCTGCCACAGTGATCTTGCTAGTTCTCCCAAAGCAAGTACGGACAGGTGTTTCCACAGCTGAGCGTGTGTGTGTGTGTGTGTGTGTGTTGTTGGTCTGTGAAAAACTGAGGTGCACGGTGTCTTTGCAAATTCTTGGTGGGGTGTGGCCACCCTTGAAGGTGGAGTGGGGCTCGGCCCTAGGTGCTCCCGGAGCTCCGGGAGCAACCTGATGCGCCCTCCGGCTGCTTCCCCTCCCGCGGGCCCTCTGCCCCTTCCCCCCCAGTTCTCCTCCTTTCCTGGCTCTGGGGGAAGCCGCGCAGCTGCCCAGACTGGCGAAGGGCTGGTCCCTGTCATGGGCCTTGCTGCTGTTCCAGGAACTGGCCTCTTCCAGCTGCGGATCAGGTGGCCTTGTTCACCGCAGTGTGAACCTTTGACACTTTGACTGCAGGCCTCAGTGCTCAGTCTTGGGTTTTACTGGGGACCGAGAGCAGCTCCACAGCCAGGCCCGTGACCTCATAAACACTGGCCCTCCCTCCTGCAGCGCTCTCAGCTTTGTGCTTCTCGAGTTCTTGGAAGTTCGTTCTTCTGATTTATGACCCATGTTTAACTCCTCCCTCAGAATGGTCCTCCATCTCTGCACCTCTGGTTCTGGTTTGTTGTCAGTGTCCAAGCTGAGACCGGGAAGGAGGTGTTGGGCGGCCCCTACTCGCCCCAGGCTCTGCTCCTGGAGGAAGTGGCCCTGTCAGCCCTCTCTCCCCCACCCTTGCTGCTTAGCCCACTGCAGACAGTGGATTTCTCTGCTCCAGGCACTGGTGCTGAGCGGGGGTGGTGGTTTGGAGCTGACTGGTCCCAGGATTGAAGCATGTTTGGGTTCATTAGCACAATGAGATCCTGTCCCACCCCAGGCCAGAACCCTCCTCTCTCCTGTACGGAAAGAGCCTCGGGCAAGAGTCCATGTCCAGTGCTCCTATTCCAGTGTTAACATAATAGGATAGATCTCAGTGTAGCCAAAGAGGAGGATTCCATCGGGGTTTCCTATGCCAAGCCTCTTAAAACAGGAGACCAGCTGGGGTCAGGTGTCTAGAGGCATCTATCTGTCACTGCAGGAACATCTTCCTTTGTAAGACAGATTGGAACCAAGATAATCTGGGATAAACAATTTGATATTTTATCTTAAATTCTACAAAACATTTCTTTTTGAGTAACAGAAAACATGACTGTTCATTTTCCTTTGTAACTTAGGACAGGCAAAATAAAAAGATAACTCCCTCAAACATGGAAAATAAGCTTCTGGTTACCAAAAGGGAAGGGCATGGGGAGGGATAAATTAGGAGTTTGAGATTCAAATGACTATATATAAAATAAACAAGATCCTACTCTGTAGCACAGACAACTATATTCACTATCCTGCAATAAACCATAATGGAAAAGAATATGAAAAGGTTTATATATATATAAACCTGAATCAGTTTGCCATACCACCAGAAAGTAACACAACATTGTAAATTTGCTATACTTCATTTAAAAAGATAACCCTTTCATATCTTTGTCCATTTCATCTGTAAAAGTAGGATTTCTTTTTAAACTGTACTAATCAAAGATGGGCTTAATCAAGTTAAACTCCTGAAGTAATCCAGGGGACACTGAGCTTCTGGCTTCTGACAGGTGGTGACGGCAAGAGATGAGCAGTCAACTTTCCCTGCAGAAGAATTTGGTGTCTTTTCATTTCTGGAGTGGGAGGACATGGGGGGCTTGAGGAAGGGAGCTGGGCTCCAGGGTCCCTGCCGAGGCTGGGGCGGGGTATCAGAGCCAGTGAAGGAGAGGAGCTGCCTGCTTACCCCACTTCCGGCGGGGGGACCGGCCCGTGGTGCTCTTTGGACACGGCTCTTTGAAACACTGGTAGCTTCCCCCTGGGGATCTGATTGCTAAAGTGGTTTCCCTTTTTCTGTTCTACACGAAGCCATTCTTTTTTCCCCCAGACCAGAGGAAAATAATCGCAGCCGCTCAGTTTTACAGCGTGTTAATTTAGCTCCCTGGTGAATAAAGTCGAAGGCTGAAGGCCAAGCAGTTTACTCAAACAGGAGGCTGGGACTCCTGCCAAGACAGTGGGGTGGCTTCCAGGCCGCGCTGTGATCCGAGCTACAGGTGGAGGCACAGGCGGCCGGCGGGGAGGCGGGGGCCGGTGGGGGCCGGTGGGGAGGTGAGGGGGGAGCAAGGGTCCCCGCCTGGCTACAGGAGACCCCATCGGGTTGGCTCCCATGCAGGTGGCCGTGTCCCAGGGGGCGCCAGGGCTCACTTGCCCTCTGTCCTCCAGCTTCCTCAGCCCAAACTGGGCAAAACAAATGCAGAAGCCGCGCGCTCATGAGGTGGGGGTGAGGCAGGACCTCTTGAACCTCACAGACAGGTGACCATGTGAAGTGCGCTCTGAACTGGGTCCAGGGAGGACCCAGTTCAAACCGGGGCCGTCCCTGGCTGCTTGGGACATGCAGTTACCCCGTGAGTACAGAACGTCACAATTTAAACTGTGCCCTTTAAGATTTAGGAAAATACTTAATTGCTGAAGCAAACAACTGCAGCTCCGCTATAGGTGTAAGGGGCTAAAGTGGTTCATATTTTAAAGGGGTTCCTTCTCCAGTTTCAAGGGGTGGGTGGACTTGGTGTGGGGGTGGGGCTGGCACCTACCAAGAGGGATTTTTAAGGCATCCAGAACATTGACCAGGAACGCTGCTTATGATTTTTCTAAAACTGAGAAGGGGACTCAGGAAGACTTGGCCTATGGGCAGCAGTATTCCAGTCGAGACAGAGCTTGTCTTGTGGGGCCAGGATGTTTGCCAGGCACTCGTGGGTCAATCAAGGGGACAAGAGCATGAGACTTCTAGGTGGTTCCCACGGCAAGTGTCAACAGAAAAACCTGTCATCCTCCTGGAGTCTCAGTGAGGAAGCATCATCAGGTGCAGCCAGCCCTGCCGATCCACATGCCAGGTGACAGCACCTGGCCTCAGAGCAGCGCTGGCTCTGGTGGGAACCTGCTCCAACAGTAGGGGCCTGGTGAGCACACACAGAAGAACGTGAGATGGGACTTGAAAACCGGCGCTGTCACTGGTGTAAAGAACAGAACCATCAGCCCTTGCCCCAGTGGATAAAGTAAATGAAAATCACTCTGGGAGAAAAGGCTCAGGCTTCTGGGAGGATGGGGGCAAGACCCTGAAGCCCGTGGGGCTGGAGGTGCAGCTGGGGGGTGTGCCAGGGCCAGGTGACACCTGCCGCCCGTCCCTCTGCTGGGGTCTGAGTCGGGTGGAGCTCCCAGGTAAAGTCCTGGACCTCTTGTCAAAGGCGAAGTCTGGGGGTTCTTCTTGTACCATGTGGGTCCGCCATGGCTATCATTAGAGTAAACACACTAGCAGAGGCTAGAGTTAACCTTTCTGGGTGAGAAACCCTTCAGGGGCATCTAGTGAAAGATGTGGACCACGCATCCAAAAGGAAAAGGTTGTGCATACCATGTGGTAGGGTTCCCAGACCCCCAGGAATCCACACAGGGCCCGAGATTCCCACCCGTGAGGGGCCAAATGAGCGTGTGACGGGCTGGTGGCCTGTCAGCCCTGTCACGCATGTCAGCAGCCACTGAAAATGATGGCAACAGGGAGTCCGGATGGTCAGATAGAAAAGGAACATTTATTTTTTTTCAACAAGCCAGACTGTCATAACAACCTGTGTTGCAGCCACCATTAGTCTATTTTTCCAGACAAGGAGTTGAGACAAAGAGGTAAAACAAGGCACTGATGTCACACAGCTTGGCCTTGGAGGTGTGAGTAAACAGAGGTCACAAGGCGGGGCTTTGAGGGAGTGGGTTTGGGGAGGGATTCCTTGGGAGTCAGGAAGGGTAGGCCTGGCCCCCCACATGACCTGTCAGAAACCTCCTTTGGAAGCACCCATGGGTCTCCTGTGTCCTGCTACGCTCGTGAACCCTCCCCACCAGGCACACTGGTCCTACCTCAACAAAACTAGCCATTCTGTGTCCCCTGAATAGGGGCGGCCATGCAGAAAGGGCCCCTTTCTGGTTTTAGAGGGACTGGTGGCAGGGGCAGTCATCAGGACAAACCATGCTGGAGACACCTCCTTAATGAGTGTGCAGAAGATGATGATGTAGGCAAATTAGGGCCTTTTATCTTGAATTGTACCTCTTAAGGCATCGCTGGACCCGTGTGAGGCTCTCCCAACACTGGAAGCCCAGAAACCTTGTAATGGGATTTGGGGATGCATGTAACAGAGACCCAGTTCAAAGCACCATAAGTGAAAAGGGTGATCTTGATACAGAATGTCACAGCTGGACAGACAAGCTGTGTGAAAGACGGGCTGATGCTGGACCAGAGCCAGAATGGACCCAGGGCCTGGCAAGCCACTAGAACTGTCCCTCATGATTCCCTCTGTGAATCAACTTTTTTCACTGACACCCCATATGCACGGGGAGCAGGGCTTGTCCCTCAGTGAATGCAGTCACAACCTCACAGCCCCACTGGCTCCAGGAGAAAGTCCTTGGGCAGAAACTGTTGGCCCTGGTGCCACCGTGACAGGCTCCTGACCTGCAGGCAAGGCACACCCCCTCACCCCGTCTCCACCCCCAGATGAGACTCAAGGGCTGTTGCCCGAGGATTCAGTTCGTGGAAACAACGACCTGGAGCTGTTTCTCCACTGCTCTTCTTGATGTCTCAAGTGGTCCGGTCCCTCACAGCACCAGAGGCGGGCTGACCTGGGGCCGCATGTGTCCTGCTCAGGCTAGGTTACAGAGCCAGTGCCGCCCAAGCCTGCTCTGGAAACCTCATTTCAGTCATTGGAGAAAAACCACGTCTGTATGGATATTTTATCAGATCACCTCCCTGAAATGTGTCCTGGTGATCTTAATGGTTTTTAAGCTTAGGCAGTTTGTACTTTAGCAAACTATTTCCAAGTCCTGAGCAAATGACATATTTAAAAAGGAGTGTACAGTTGATGGTGACGGTTCATTCAAAATTAACAGCACAAAATAGTGACTTTTAACTTGGATATTGAAAAGTGGGACCCAAAGTCATCATATCCTAAAAACATTGCCTATGTGTTCTCTGGAAATTCTATAGTTGGGGATGTATTTCTGCAAATCACAGTTTATTACCTATGTCCGTGTGCATCTAGACATTTTTTTTAAGATACATATAATGTATCCATATATTATAATTACATATATTAATCTACATATTAATACATAGAGTTAAGATAACCCCACATTACTGCTAGCTAGCTCAATAAAAACACCAGCATCCTGCTACACATCAACGGGTGTGATCTTTGGTCAAAGAAACATTATGTTTCAACTCTTACACATTAGTTTACTCATGTTCCTTCATACATTTGCCTGACTGTTAGAAAAGCACTATTCTGTTTGTCCCCAGGAAATTAAGCTTTGCAGTGATGAGAGAGAAAATAATCTATAAAATACCCAAATCTGTTTTTCTGTTAACACAGTATGTTTAAACAATATAGCACAACGTTTATTTTAAAATTTTAATTTTTTTTTTTCACTAAGGCACATGACGTATAGAAATACTGAGGTACAAAATGTAAATTTCTGCATAAGATTTTAAAAATAATCCTTTTGGAAAATGGAGGTAAACAACATCTTCCAGAGGATTCAGCTTCTAGCTTGTTTTTTCTTTTGAACCAGTTCAACGAGCAGCTTGTATCTGGCGATACAGTCTTCCTGGAGACAGAGAGAGAGGGGGTGGGGTGACAGTTACAATCGGTGTGCCCCTTGAGGGGTTAGCCCGCCCTGCCCAGTCCTGACCAAGGGCTGTCCTGTTGGCCTGGACCTCCCAGAGCATGCCCTGCTCTCCTCAGGCGCACCCCAGCACCAGAGGGTCTTCCAGCCCCTCAGGCTGCAGAACTGGCAGCTTAAGACCCAGCTGCCTGTAGCTGCCACTCCTTGGGGTGAGGACCCTGATGAAGCACGGAGCGGCCTCACTGCTCCCTTGTGTATCACAGGGTACTTTCCAGAACCATCTCTGTTTCTGTTCAGAAACACCCCAGAGGCACCGTAACCCTTCACTAACTTAAGGTCATGTGGGAAACCAGGTAACTGGTTTGTGGTCTGCTGCAGATGACTTTATCAGCTGTCTGGGATGAAGAACGAGTGTTCACTCTCCTCCTGGGGTTTTGGCTTTAGCAGTGTTCTGAGAGAAACATCTAACAAGTGCCTCTTCTGCATCCCCAAGGACCACCTGCCTAAAATATCAGCCTTTTCCTAACTATTCTGCCCCTGGCAGAGCCAAGTGTGAGATGTGGTGCTCAGCGGCCCAGCGCTCCACTGGAGGACGTAGGGGCTCTGAGCAGCAGGCCTGCTGGGGCAGCGCCGGGGGCCTGGCTCCTCTCTCAGGCCCCAGTCACCCAGTGGCTTGTGGGCCACTTCCGGGGAGTCACCCAGGGGCAGTGAGCCAGCAGGGGTGGCTGAACCTCCCCTGGACCTGGTTCTGAAGTCAGGCTTAAAGGGAAGGAACCCTTGCAGGACATTCCTCCCTGAAACAGGAAGGCTTCCAAACCCCCAAGGCAGTGAGCTTGAGCATCCCACCCGCAGAAACCCATGGTTGCAGCTCCTTCATTTTAAGCCATTGTTGACTCATCGCACCTGTAGATGCCTGTGTACCCACAAATGCTAGAGGAATTCAGGGAAAATCATTTCTTCTGGCAAATCAGTTGGAGGGGCTGGGAAGGAGTTGTGTTTCTTAAACAGGTCAACTGCTAATGGTTTATTTTTCTCCTCAGAAATTCTCAACTTCATTATTTTAAAGGAGATAAACTAGACCTATACACATGGGGGCATCTATGGCCACAAGCTAGATTTTCCAACACTGAATTTCAATTTAAAAAAAAAATGTAAATGAACATCAGTGTGCCCACAGGCTACTGAGTGGTGGGCACAGGAGGCAGCAGAGATTGGCTCTTTTGATTTCTCAGTGTTCCTTGTGTCTCAGACAAAGGGTGTGGGTACGAGGAAAGAAGCCCAGGAAACTGTGTTGTGAGGTAGGGCCAGAGTTGAGAAGATCATATGGGAGGCTCCGCACTGTCAGCGCGGAAGCCGGGGTCGCGTGGGGCCTGCCTCTCCACAGGGGCCGCCGCCCGCTCTGAGCTGGTATCGGGGAACCCTCTGTGGACGCGTTTAAGGAGCTGTAAACGGGGCGGACAGCGCTGCAGGGACAAGCTGGATCCTGGTCCTGGTGTCCACCTGTCAGTCCCTCCCCTGGCCCAGCCCCCACTGGCAGAACGAAGGCTCCAGAAGGTCGGCAGTACTGTCACGGGGAACTTTATGTTCTGTGCATGGGGTTTTCGATGAGAAAAAAATAACTGGTCGCTGTAATGATGACACTTAGACTCTCGACCTCATGCATGCTCAGTCAGGTGCACAGATTCACACACTGTCAGAGGCAGCCTCCTGGAAGGCAGCTGGCAGGGGAAGGACGGGTTGGATAGCAAGGATAGGCGGCGCGAGATGAGGGCCGGGCGGGTGCGGCCACAAGCCACCTCCCTGTGTCTGGAGCCCCCAGAGGCCCTTCCGGGCGTCACCCACCTTGCTCTTGGACGGGACACACTTGGCTATCTTGTCCCAGCGGTCAGAGGATCCCCTCGGGTACTGCTGTAGCGCTAGTTCCAGAAGCTTCTGTTGGTTCTGAGTCCAGGGCCCCTCTGCGGCGCGCGCGCGCGCGCTCTGCTGGCTCTCCTCGTCACTGGACTGCTGCTCTGACGGGTCGAAGTCCTTCTGCCTCTTCCCCCGGACGCGCTCCTCCGGCTCGGGGGGCCGGGCCGGCCTCCGCCTCCGCGGCCGGCTCTCCTCCGCGGCCTCTGCCCCCGGCTCGGCCGCCGCCTCCTCCTCCTCCGTGGCCGACTGGGCCTCTTCCCGCTGGGTGATGATGCTGTCCGGCAAGGCTGCGGAGGGCCTGGTGGGCCTGGGGCTCTGAGCTGTGGATCTGAGTTCCGAGAGCCTGACCATCCCTGTGTGGAGGGACACACGGGGAGAGGAAAGTCGGTTCAGGGAGTAAGAGCCGCGGTGGTGTGGCCGCCGCAGCAGACAGTGGTGGGGCATTTGCGTGTGTCTTACTGAACGTTCCCAGTATTCTAGAAAGACAGCCATCGCTACCCCAGTTGTACAGGGGAGGGACGTCACCCTCGGCAGCCGCAGAGCTGGGATCCGAACTCGCTTCTGTCTGATTCTGGGCCATGGTCCTTCCACCACTCTGAGGAACAGGGGCCTCCAGAGTCGGCTGTGATCAGAGGCAGTGCAGGGACTAACCGCCTACTTTCTAGGTTAGGAAGGCTGTTCTTCAGGACCCAGGGCTGCTGCTGACTCCACGAGTGTCAGCAGACTCAATGTCAGACCCTCACTGGGCTCGCTGACTGCCTGGGGCCCTGCGCCACCGCCACCCACAGGCGTCACCTCGGAGACCCCCAAATGTTCAACCACGCCTTTCCTGCCCTCCTCACATACTCCTGACCCCTCCTACTCTCTAGAAAGACCGGTCCACGGCCCACCCAACTCCCCGCTGCCTTTTCAAGAGCATGTTTCTGGAGACCGTCTTGGAGGGGAGCATCTTTCACGGAACGCTGTTTGCCGGTCCCTGCCTTCACGCCAGACCAACAGCTGTCCTGGTGGGAAAGCAATCGAGAATGCCCTCCCCCCTGAGCCCATAGCATCCACGCCCTGTCCTCCCCAGGGAGACGTTTCCAGATCTCAGGGTTTGCTGGTTGCTGGCTGGTTACATCTAGTACAGGGACCTGTATTTAAGTAGAGTTGGAAGCTTGAAGGCGCACTTCTTCCTGGTTTCAAGCAAATAGTATGGGGCTCTTACAAAATTCCATTTAGTCTTTGAGAAAATGGATTCTGAAAAACATAGATTCTTGGGGAAGCTGCTTGATCTTTTCTCAGGATGCTCTGTGTGTGCGGTGCCAACTGTGGTCAGTGTGGAAAAACGGTATAGACTGGCTTTCCCATGAGTCCCCTCCCCCTAGCTCCCCCCATACTAAAGAAGAACAAGGTTTCTACAGCTCCTCAAACTTATTTAAGTACATCTTAGCACTACTGTGTGTGCAGGGCTGGATTGGCTGGTGGGTGATTGTAAATGGACCCTTTTTAGAGAGATGACCAGTAGAGTTCATTGGGCACAACTATTTAACACCATCATTTTTAAAGCAGTTATGAAAGGGGGGTTATTTTGAAGACATGGCTTGAGGTTACTGGGATGGAGTGGGTGCTGACTCACCTGGGGAGCAGGTAACTGAATCCTTCAGCTGCTTGGCTTTGGTTGTCACCTGTTTCAAAATATAAAAGAGAAAAACTGACTTTCCACATGTTTATTGTAGGTGTAGTGACCTATTTCATACAAGGTCCGTGTGAAGGAACAGAGCTTATTGAATCTTAGACCTGGATGGACCCTCAGTGATCAGCTCAGTCCATTCTTTCTAACTAACAGAAAACTGAAGCCCAGAGAGATTAAAGGAGTTGTTCCAAAATGTCAGTTTAATCAAGTGGCAGAGTCAGGACAAGAACTCAGCCCATTCAGCCCCCTTACACAAGGCTGCTTCTGAAGATGTACTAGTTTTCAAAATCATTATACGAACACATCATGTTTCTTAGGTACAGTTTCCTGAAAGAGTATCTTTCTTCACTGAAGACTATTATACCAATGAGTATTATGAACAGTGGAGAGATTTACTCTTAAGCTAATACAGAGGTCTGTCTTTGCATCCCATAAAGAAACCCTGAAAGCACTAAGACTGATCCTGGGGGAAGGACCTCTTGGTGGAGTAGGGCAGTTTGACCCAAGAACCATGAGACATTTACATATATATGCAAGTGATCCACAGAAAGAATTATTCCCTTTCTTATAAATAAATGTTATTATATTGTATGTCTCACCTTACAGTTTGCTTTTTTCCAGAATATTTTTTTTAATTTAATGATGTCTTAGAGGTCTATAGATAGATTTCCCTTTTTAAAACTGCTATAAAATTTACAGAGTGGAATGTACAGACTTTAAATGTACATTTCAATGAATTTTGACCAAAACATGTAGCCAACATTCTAATCAAATTATAGAACATTCCTGTTACCCTAGAATGTTTTCCCTGTGCCCTTGAGTCCATTTCAGCCCTACCACTGCTCTGATTGCTGCTATATATATATATACTTTAAACAGGAGATAAAAATTAAATAAATTTAAAAATGGATAGTTATCTGCCTCAGTGCGTTTATTAAACAAGCCATTCTCTCTCTACTTATTAACTTTATTGAGGTTACATTCCATTGTATACATGGAATACATACTTTGTATTCTATTCCCCTTAATCCATGTAAATTCTTGAACCAATATTTCACTGCTTTAAAGAAATTTGAAAGTAAAACCTCAGAAAATATCCTGTGACCAGCTCATAGTTAGATTCTGTATTCGGTCTTGGTTCCACCTCTGGGTAACCTTGAGCTATTTCCAATCCTTTGTCTGTCTCATGTATTACCCTCTGTAATATGTGGATAAAACTGCTAATACCTTTTGTCTGTTAGGGATGTTTTAAGTTTGAAATAAGCTCTTAGCATGATACCTAGCAGATGTTAAAGGCTCAGTAAATATTACCTATTATAATTGATGTGGATCATTTGTTTTTCATTCATACAAAGGGCAGAATTAGAGAAAATATTTAAAGCTGCTTAGAAACACTCTTTAATTCTATCCCCTGCTTTCCACTCAATGAATGACCTTGCTTATTATATGGGAAAAAACTTGAGGTTATCCAATGTAAGCTTCCCTGACTTCCAGCTTTCCCAACTCAAAACTCTGATTGTATCACCATAGATCTTTCTCACATTTTATATAACCTACGATATCCTCGTTTGTTTTGAATCATCTCTAGATCACTTACAGTACCTAATACAATCTAAATGCTGTGTAAAGAGTTGCCAGTGTGATGCAAATTCATGTTTTGCCTTTTGGAACTTTCTAGATTTTTACCCCCAAATATTTTCCATGCAAGGTTGGTTTAACCTGTGGGTGTGGTGCTGACCATACCACACACTTCCCTAACTGCCATTAAGTCCCTTACTTAGAGATCTCTTAGCTCCTCAAACTAAACAAATCCCAACCTAAACTCATCAACTTCTCTGCTTTTCCTTCCTTTTCCTAACAGTGTTATCATCCCAGTCACACAGGCTCAAAACCGAAGGGCCAATTTGGGGGACTTTTTTCTTCCTCTCCAGCCAGCTCCACATTCTTCACGATACTGATTCCATCTGTTCCCATCTCAGATCTCCACCACCTGTATTAGTCCTTCACTCTCTAAATTAATATAATAGCCTTCTAACTGGTCTAAACTTACTTGTTAGCAGTTCTATGGAATAATATCCCTAAGGCAGAGTTCTCATCAAGTACTTTTGATGGCTCACCAGTGACCATACAACAAAGTGTTCAATTCTTAACCTGACACACAAGGAAATCCACAATCTGTTTTCTTTCCTGTATATGCATCCTGTTGAACAATGAATGCTCCCTTTTGTTGTTTAGTTGCTAAGTCATGTCTGACTATTTGCAACCCTGTGGACAGTAGCCCACCAGGCTTCTCTCTGTTCAAAGGATTTCCCAGACAAGAAATCTGGAGTGGGAAGATCCCACAGTGGAAAGATCCAGGGGATCTTCCCAACCAAGGAACTGAACCTGTATCTCCTGCATTGGCAGGGGGATTTTTTTTTTTTTTTAACCACGGAGCTATCTTAATGCTCCCCAGATGGTCCCAAATTCCCCACCCTGCTAACAACACTGTAAAGGAATTATATTGCAATTAAAAAAAAAAAAAGAAATTCCCTACCCTGTACTGTTAGCCATTGTTAACATTTGTATGAAATGATTGTCTTTTCTTTATCAAACCTCTCCTTAAATATCTGTCCAGAGCCAAATCACACTTCAAGGTACTTGCAAGCGTAACCTTCTTCTTGAAGCTTCTCCCAGTGTCCACCACCAGAACTACCAACTCTGGTGACAATATCCCTCCTCTCTCACTTCTACTCTATTTTTAAAGATTTTATGTTTTTACATCATCATACAATAAAATTATCTTTTCTTCTTTTGTTGTATAGTTCTGTGAATTTTAATACATTTATAGATTCATGTTAACTACAGGATACACAACCTACATATAGGATATGGAATAACTTTTTTTTAAAACTCCTGCATCTTATTTAACAAAATATTTTGGGAGATTTTTCTACAACAGTACACGAAGACTTTTTTTTTAACAGCTTAACTGAGATATAATTCACAGACTATACAATTCATCCCCTTAAAGTGTGTAATTCAGTGGTTTTTAGTATATTCAGATGTACAGCCATCATCATGACCAATTTTAGAACATTTTTATCACTTCAAAAAGAACCCCCATACCCATTAGCTATCATTCTCCATCCTTCTCATCCCACCCCATTCCTCACCAAGCAGTAAGCAACTATGAATCCCTGTGGAGAGTCTATAGATCTAACAGAGGATCTAGAGATTTCTGTATTCTGGACTTCCATATGAGTGGAATCGTATGTGCATTTGTGTGGCTGGCTTCTCTCACTTAAGGTCATGTTTTCCAGGTTCATCCAAGTTGTAGCATATATCATGACTTCATTTCTTTTTATTGGAGAACAGCATTCCATCGTGGATACACCACATTTTGTTTATGCATTTATCAGCTGATAAACATTTACTTCTATCTTCTGGCTATTATAAATAATGCTGCTATAAACATCTGCGTATAAGTTTTTGTGTGGGCGCATGTTTCCGCTATCTTTCTCTTTTTGTGGGTGGACAGTATGTGCCTAGGAGTGGCACTGCTGTGTCATGTGATAATTCTGTGTTTACCTTTTTGACTGTTTTCCAATAGGAGCTTCTGACTTCTCTACATCCCTCCTAAAACTCACAATCCAATTTTGTTTTATTATTCCACATCTTAGTCGGTGTGAGGTGCTATCTTGTGATTTTGATTTGCATATCCCCAATGATGAGAGATACTGAACACTTTTTTTTCATGTTTATTGGCCATTTGTATATTTTCTTTGCAGAAAGGTCTGTTCAGATCCTTTTTTCCTTTTTTATTTGGGTAAGGGTTTTTTTTTTTTTTTTCCTAATGTGCTATGTGGCATGTACTTTCCTAGTTCCCCACCTAGGGACTGAACCCACACACCTGCAGTGGGAACTCAGGAGTTTTAACCACTGAACCGCCAGGGAAGCCCCAGATTTGTCTTTATTATTGAGTTGTATGGGTTGGTTCTTTCTATATTCTGGATACAAGCCCTTCATCAAATAAAGGATCTGCAAGGATTTTCTCCCATTGTGTAGATTGTCTTTTTAGGTTCTTAGTGGTGTCCTGTGAAGCAAAGAAGTTTTTAATTTTGATGATATGCACACTGCTTGGACTTTTGTTTTCCTATCCGAGAATACTTTTGCTGAATCCAAGGTCATGACTTAGCCTCCTATTTTCCTCTAAGATTGGGTTGGCCAAAATGTTCATTTGATTTCTTCTGTAAGATGTCACGGGAAAAAAAAAAAAATGAACTTTTTTGCCAACACAATAATTTTATAGTTTTAGCTCTGACATTTAGGGAAATAGAAGCCTTCAATAACAATGTTAAATTTTCTGATCCACGAAAAGGAGATATTTTTCCATTTGTTTTGACCTTCAATTTCTTTCAATGTTTTCTAGTTTTTGAAGTGTGTACTTCTTTTTGTTAAATTTATTCCTATTTTCTTCTGTTTGATGCTATTATGAATGAAACTATTTTAATTTCATTTTCAGATTGTTCATAAAGTATTTTTGTACATTTATGTTTCCTGCAATCTTGATGAATTTTATTAGTTCCATTGGTTTTTTAGTTAATTACTTAGCATTTTGTACGGATAAAATCATGTTATCAGCAAACAAGGGCAGTTTACTTCTTCCTTTTTAGTCTTACTTTTCTCACCTAACTGTTCTGGCTAGAACCTCATAAATGTTGAATAGAAGTGGTGAGGGCAGACATCCTTGTCTTATTCTTGATCTTAGTAGGAAAACATCCTCTCTTTCACCAGTAAGCATGCTTTTAACTGAAGTTTTTAGTAGATTTTCTTTATTGGGTTGAGGCACTTCCCTCTTATTCCTAATTTGTTGTTTTATCATGCGGGAGTGTTGGATTTTGTAAGATGCTTCTACTAAGATAATCTTATTTTTTATTCTATTAATATGATGAAAGTAAAGTGAAAGTGTTAGTTGCTCAGTCGTATCCAACTCTTTTGCAACCCCATGGACTGTAGCCTGCCAGGCTCTTCTGTCCATGGAATTTTCCAGGCAAGAATACTGGAGTGGGTTGCTATTCCCTTCTCCAGGGTATCTTCCCAACCTAGGGATTGAATCGGGGTCTCCTGAATTGCAGGCAGATTCTTTACCATCTGAGCCACCAGGGATGATATGATTTTATGATGAGTTAGCCTTTGACTATGTGGATCACAACAAACTGGAAAGTTCATAAGGAGATGGGAATACCAGACCACCTTACCTGCCTCCTGAGAAATCCGTATGCAAGTCAAGAAGCAATAGTTAGAACTGAACATGGAACAATAGACTGGTTCCAAATTGGGAAAGGAGTATGCGACAAGGCTGTATATTGTCACCCAGCTTATTTAACTTATATGCAGAGTATATTAAGTGAAATGCTGGGCTGGATGAAGCACAAGCTGGAATCAAGATTGCTGGGAGAATACCAATAACCTCAGATATGCAGATGACACCATCGTTATGGCAGAAAGTGAAGAGGAACTGAAGAGCCTCTTAATGAAAGTAAAAGAGGAAAGTGAAAAAGCTGGGTTAAAACTCAGCATTCAAATAAATATGATCATGACATCCAGTCCCATCATTTCATGGCAAATAGACAGGGAGACTTTATGGCAAACAGTGAGAGACTTTATTTTCTTGGGCTCCAAAATCACTGTAGATGGTGATTTTGACTGCAGCCATGAAATTAAAAGATCTTGAAAGAAAAGCTATGACAAACCTAGACAGCATATTAAAAAGCCGAGACGTTACTTTGCTGACAAAGGCCCATCTAGTCAAAGCTATGGTTTTTCCAGTAGTCATGTATGGATGTGAGAGTTGGACTATAAAGAAAGCTGAGTGTCAAAGAACTGATGCTTTTGAACACCACAGTTGCTTGAGAAGTCCCTTGGAGAAGATGCTTGAGAGTCCCTTGGGCAGCAAGCAGATCAAACCAGTCCATCTTAAAGGAAATCAGTCCTGAATATTCATTGGAAGGACTGATGCTGAAACTGAAACTCCAATATTTTGGCCACCTAATACAAAGAACTGCCTCATTGGAAAAGACCCTGATGCTGGGAAGGATTGAAGGCAGGAGGAGAAGGGGACAACAGAGGATGAGATGGTTGGATGGCATCACTGATTCGATGGACATGAGCTTAGGCAAGCTTCAGGAGTTGGTGATGAACAGGGAAGCCTGGCGGGCTGCAGTGATGTGTGTGTATGTTAGTCGCTCAGTCGTGTCTGACTCTTTGCAACCCCACGAACTGTAGCCAGTCAGGCTCCTCTATCCATGGGATTCTCCAGGCAAGAATACTGGAGTGGATTGCTGTTCCCTTCTCCAGAGGATCTTTCTGACCCAGGGATCAAACCCAGGTCTCCTGCCTTGCAGGCAGATTCTTTACCATCTGAGCTACAGGGAAGATCTATGAAGTGATGATGAGTTTACATTAATTGATTTTCAGACATTGAATCAACTTTGCATTCTTAGAAATCCCACTTGATTAGGGTACATAATTATTTTTATTAGTTTCTGGATCCAGTGTGCTATATCTTGTTGAGAATTTATATCCATCTTCACATGAAAAACTAGTCTGTACTAGTTTTCTCATGTCTTTGGTTTGCTATTAGGGTAATACTGGCTTATAAAATGCTTTGGGAAGTATTCCCTCGCTTCTATTTTGGGAAGGTTTGTGAAGTTTTGGTATTAATTCTTCTTTAAATGTTTGGTAGAATTCAGCAGTGAAGCCATATGGGCCTGGGCTTTTCTTTGTGAATAGTTTTTTTTTTAATTAAGTTACTGATTCAGTCTCTTCAATTGTTATAGGTCTCTTTTGCTTTTCTATTTCTTCTTGATTCAGTTCTAGTAGTTCATGTCTTTCTAGGAATTTGTCCATTTCATTGATAGCTATTAGAGAAATAGGTATCCAGTCTCTAGGCCTACATTTCACAGTATTCCTTTACAGTCCTTTTTATTTCTGTAAGTTTAGTAGTGCTATCTCTTTTCATTTTGATTCTGTTAATGTTTCTTCATTTTTGTCTATCTAGTTAAATGATTGTCAATCTTATTAATATTTTCCAAGAATCCGCTTTTGGATTCATTGATGTTTCTCTACTTTTCCAGTCTCTAGTCTATTTCATTAATTTCTGGCCTATTTTTTCTTTTTTCTTTCCTTCCACTTGCTTTAAGTATAGGTTGTTGTTTTCCCAGTGTTTAAAGGTGGTAGTTTAAATCATTGGTTTGAGATCTTTCTTTCTTAATAAAGACATTTATAAATTTCTATTAACTTCATTAGATGCATTCCTTAAAACTAGGTGTACTGTGTCTTCATTTTTATTTATCCTTAAGAATTTTGATTCCCCTTGCGATATCTTTTCTTCTTTTACTTTTGGCTGTGCCACGTGGCTTGCAGGACCCTCCCTGACCAGGGATTGAACCCAGATTGAACCCAGTGACTGGATTATTTAATCCATTTACACTTAATGTTATTATTGATATAGTTGAATTTAACTTTTAATGTCTTTTTTTGTTCCTCTATTATTGCTTTCTTTTGCATAAGCGAACATTTTCTAATGTAGCTTTTTTTTTTTAACTGTACTTTATTGAGGGTTTTTTTTTTTTTTTGGGAGGTTGCTCGAGAGTTTACCATATACATCTTAACTTATGACTGAAGTGAAAGCTCAGGGTCCTAACCACTGGACTGCCGGGGAATTCCTGGGATTTCATCTTTGATTAATTTGCTATTTAATAGTCTGTGGTTTAATTTAGACATATTTATTGCTTTTCCCTGTTTTTTCCCTGCTACTGATTTCCAGTCTCATTCCTTTGGGATCAGAGAGTATACTCTATATTACTTCTGTCCTTTTAAACTTACTGAAGTTACTTGATCACGGAGCACACTGTCTGTCTTAGAATATGTTCCACATTTACTGGAAGAATGCATTTTCTGTTGTTGTTGGATAAAGTGTTACACAGCTGCCTGTTAGGTCTACCTGACTCATCGTATCATTCAAAGCTTCCTTGTTGACCTTCTGCCTAGTTTGTTTTCTCCATTATTGAAAGAAGGGGGCACTGAAATTTCCAACTATTATTGCTGAATCACCTGTTTCTATTTTCATTTATCTCAGTTTTTGCTAAATGTATTTTGGTGCTCTGCTATTAGATCCACATGCTTATAACTTATATTTTCTTGAATTGGCCTTTTAATTATTATAAAATGTGCTTTATCTGTACAATTACTTCTTGAAGTATATTTAATATTAGTATAGCCACTCCAGCTTTATTAAGGTTGCTATTGGCATGATTTTTTTCCTTCCTTTTATTTCTCTTTGTGAATCTAAAGTGTGTCTCCTGTAGACCACACAGGGATAAATCATGACTTTTTAAAAATCCTCTCTGAAAAACTCTCTTTTAACTGGATTATTTAATCCATTTACACTTAATGTTATTATTGATATAGTTGAATTTAACTTTTAATGTCTTTTTTTTTGTTCCTCTATTATTGCTTTCTTTTGCATAAGTGAATATTTTCTAATGTAGCTTTTTTTTTTAACTGTACTTTATTGAGGTTTTTTTTTTTTTTGAGGTTGCTTGAGAGTTTACCATATACATCATAACTTATGACAGTCAGCTTCAGATTTATACTGCCTTAATTCAGGGATACATAGAAACATTACTGCTATAAGCTCTGTTCTCTTTACCCCTGTACTGTAGTATGTCCATTATATATACTGTATCTATTCATGTTACAAATCCAGTAATACTTTTAAAATTACTACTTTACCTTCTGTAGTAGTTTACTCAGCCCATACAGCTTTGCTGCCACTCACATCCTTTGTGCTGTCGTTGGTAAATATATGATACAAATATTACTTTTCTATATGTTACAGGCCTGAGAATAACATGCATCTATTATTTACAACTGCTTTCTAAATCAGTTAAGGAGAAAACATGTATTTATACTGTTTTTTATAATTACCTAATTGCCTTTCCTGGTGCTCTTTTTCACGTGGAATCAAATTACCATCTGGGGTCACTTGCTTTTAGATCGAAGAACTTCAGTTTTTGTTTACATTGAAAAGTTTTTTGCCTTTTTTTTTTTTTTTTTTTTTTTTGATAAATAGCTTTGCTGGATGTAGGATTTCTGGTCGGCAAGTTTTTCTTGACTACTCTGAATATGTTATTCCACTGCATCCTGGCCTTCATGGTTTATGTTGAGAAGAAAGCTGTTAATCTAATGGGGAGGGGTTTCCCTTCTAAGTCATAAGTTATTTCTTTCTAACTGCCTTCAAGATTTTCTCCTTGTTTTGACTTTCTGCGTTTTTATTATGGTACATCTTTTGTTGACATTCTTGAACTTATCCTACTCAGAATTACTGAGTTTCCTGATGTATTTAGGTTAGCATTTTTCAATAAACTTGGAAAGTTTTCACCCACACACTCCTTGGAGTTTTTCCCCTCCTTTCTCTCCTAACTCCCATTATACATATGTTGATGTTTTCTCTGAGGCTCTGTTGACTCTTCTTTTGTTTTTCCCTCCATCCCTCAGCTTGAATTTCTCTACTGACCTATCTTCAAGTTCCAGAATTCTTTCCTCTGTCAGTTTAAATCTACTGTGGAGCATCTCTAGTGAATTTTTAGAATTGTAATCATTATACTTGAATTCCTGCTGGTTCTTTTATTATTTTACAAAATAATTTCTATCTCACACATTTACAAGTGTTATTTTGAGATCTTTTTCTGTGAAATGATATGTTTGGTCACTTTTTTTTAAAGTGTTTATTTATTTGGCTGTGTCAAATCTCGGTTGCAGCATACAAGATCATTAGTCTTTTAGTTGTGACATGTGAACTCTTAGTTGCAACATAAAGGATCTAGTTCCCTGACCAAGGATTGAACCCTGACCCCCTGCCTTCGGGGCTCAGAGTCTTAGCCACTGGACCATCAGGGAAGTCCCCTTTGGTTACTCTTCCAGGGCAGTTTCTGTTGCCTTCTGTTCTAATATGTTGGTCATATTTTCCTGTCTTTTCATGACTCATTATTTTTGTTCAAAACTGAAATTCAGATAATATATTGCAGCAATTCTGGTTAGTGATTTCCCCTCACCACACCCTTCCCACAATTAAGATTTGTTTTATTTGCATGTTATTTTAGTGGATGGCTAGATTATCTTCATTTCATTTCAGTTCAGTCGCTCAGTCATGTCTGACTCTTTGCGACCCCATGAATAGCAGCACACCAGGCCTCCCTATCGATCACGAACTCCCAGAGTTCACCCAAACTCATATCTGTTGAGTTGGTAATGCCATCCAGCCATCTCATCCTCTGTTGTCCCCTTCTCCTCCTGCCCCCAATCCCTCCCAGCATCAGAGTCTTTTCCAATGAGTCAATTCTTCGCATGAGGTGGCCAAAGTATTGGAGTTTCAGCTTCAGCATCATTCCTTCCAAAGAAATCCCAGGGCTGATCTCCTTTATAATGGACTGGCTGGATCTCCTTACAGTCCAAGGGACTCTCAAAAGTCTTCTCCAACACCACAGTTCAAACTCATCAATTCTTCAGCGCTCAGCTTTCTTCAGTCCAACTCTCACATCCATATATGACCACAGGAAAAACCATAGCCTTGACTAGATGGACCTTTGTTGGCAAAGTAAAGTCTCTGCTTTTGAATATGCTATCTAGGTTGGTCATAACTTTCCTCCCAAGGAGTAAGTGTCTTTTAATTTCATGGCTGCAGTCACCATCTGCAGTGATTCTGGAGCCCCCCAAAATAAAGTCTGACACTGTTTCCACTGTTTCCCCATCTAATTCCCATGAAGTGATGGGACCAGATGCCATGATCTTAGTTTTCTGAATGTTGAGCTTTAAGCCAACTTTTTCACTCTCCTCTTTCACTTTCATCAAGAGGCTTTTAGTTCCTTTTCACTTTCTGCCATAAGGGTGGTGTCATCTGCATATCTGAGGTTATTGATATTTCTCCAGGCAATCTGGATTCCAGCTTGTGCTTCTTCCAGCCCAGTGTTTCTCATGATGTACTCTGCACAGAAGTTAAATAAGCAGGGTGACAATATACAGCCTTGACGTACTCCTTTTCCTATTTGGAACCAGTCTGTTGTTCCATGTCCAGTTCTAACTGTTGCTTCCTGTCCTGCATACAGGTTTCTCAGGAGGCAGGTCAGGTGGTCTGGTATTCCCATCTTTTCAGAATTTTCCACAGTTTACTGTGATCCACACAGTCAAAGGCTTTGGCATAGTCAGTAAAGCAGAATTAGATGTTTTTCTGGAACTCTCTTGCTTTTTTGATGATCCAGCAGATGTTGGCCATTTGACCTCTGGTTCCTCTGCCTTTTCTAAACCAGCTTGAACATCAGGAAGTTCACGGTTCATGTATTGCTGAAGCCTAGCTTGGAG
The DNA here is from genome assembly GCF_016772045.2 of Ovis aries. Taxonomy (NCBI): domain Eukaryota; kingdom Metazoa; phylum Chordata; class Mammalia; order Artiodactyla; family Bovidae; genus Ovis; species Ovis aries. The sequence goes on from NC_056066.1 coordinate 22,389,354, forward strand.
AATTTTGAACATTACTTTACTAGCGTGTGAGATGAGTGCAATTCTGCGGTAGTTTGAGCATTCTTTGGCATTGCCTTTTTTTGGGATTGGAATGAAAACTGACCTTTTCCAGTCCTGTGGCCACTGCTGAGTTTTCCAAATGTGCTGGCATATTGAGTGCAACACTTTCACAGCATCATCTCTGAGGATTTGAAAGAGCTCAACTGGAATTCCATCACTTCCACTAGCTTTGTTTGTAGTGATACTTTCTAAGGCCCACTTGACTTCACATTCCGGGATGTCCGGCTCTAGGTGAGCGATCACACCATCGTGATTATCCAGGTAGTGAAGATCTTTTTTGTACAGTTCTTCTGTGTATTCTTGCCACCTCTTCTTAATATCGTCTGCTTCTGATAGGTCCATACCATTTCTGTCCTTTATCGAGCCCATCTTTGCATGAGATGTTCCCTTGGTATCTCTAATTTTCCTGAAGAGATCTCTAGTCTTTCCCATTCTGTTGTTTGCCTCTATTTCTTTGCATTGATCGCTGAAGAAGGCTTTCTTATCTCTCCTTGCTATTCTTTTGGAACTCTGCATTCAGATGCTTATATTTCCTTATCTTTCCTTTTCTCCTTTGCTTTTTGCTTCTCTTCTTTTCACAACTATTTGTAAGGCCTCCCCAGACAGCCATTTTGCTTTTTTGCATTTCTTTTCCATGGAGATGGTCTTAATACCTGTCTCCTGTACAATGTCATGAACCTGTATTTATAGTTCATCAGGCACTCTGTCTATCAGATCTAGTCCCTTAAATCTATTTCTCACTTCTACTGTATAATATAAGGGATTTGATTTAGGTCATACCTGAATGGTCTAGTGGTTTTCCCTACTTTCTTCAGTTTAAGTCTGAATTTGGCTGTAAGGAACTCATGATCTGAGCCACAGTCAGCTCCTAGTCTTGTTTTTGCTGACTGTATAGAGCTTCTCCATCTTTGGCTGCAAAGAATATAATCAATCTGATTTCGGTGTTGACCATCTGGTGATGTCCATGTGTAGAGTCTTGTCTTGTGTTGCTGGAAGAGGGTGTTTGCTATGGCCAGTGCATTCTCTTGGCAAAACTCTATTAGCCTTTGCCCTGCTTCATTCTGTACTCCAAGGCCAAATTTGCCTGTTACTCCAGGTGTTTCTTGACTTCCTACTTTTGCATTCCAGTCCCCTATAATGAAAAGGACATCTTTTTGGGGTGTTAGTTCTAAAAGGTCTTGTAGGTCTTCATAGAACCGTTCAACTTTAGCTTCTTCAGCATTACTGGTTGGGGCATAGACTTGGATTACTATGATATGGAATGGTTTGCCTTGGAAATGAACAGAGATCATTCTGTCGTTTTTTACACTGCATCCAAGTACTGCATTTCAGACTCTCTTGTTGACCATGATGGCTACTCCATTTCTTCTAAGGGATTCCTGCCCGTAGTAGATATAATGGTCATCTGAGTTAAATTCACCCATTCCAGTCCATTTTAGTTCGCTGATTCCTAGAATGTCAACATTCACTCTTGCCATCTCCTGTTTGACTACTTCCAATTTGCCTTGATTCATGGACTGAACATTCCAGGTTCCTATGCAATATTGCTTTTTACAGCATCGGACCTTGCTTCTATCACCAGTCACATCCACAACTGGGTATTGTTTTTGCTTTGGCTCCATCCCTTCATTCTTTCTGGAGTTATTTCTCCACTGATCTCCAGTAGCATATTGGGCACCTACTGACCTGGGGAGTTCCTCTTTCAGTGTCCTATCATTTTGCATTTTCATACTGTTCATGGGGTTCTCAAGGCAAGAATACTGAAGTGGTTTGCCATTCCCTTCTCCAGTGGACCACATTCTGTCAGACCTCTCCACCATGACCTGCCCGTCTTAGTGAGGCCTATTGCCCTCTGCCCCTATAGCATTAGGCTCTGATGTTGATCCTCAGATAGGTGTGGTATGATGCGCAGTCATCTTGGGATGCTTGTCTAGTATTATTTGTAGGACTCTCTTCCTCTCTTTACCTGACCACAATCAATTCCATTAATTGCTGGCTGAAGTTCTGTTTTCTACAAAATGCATGAGGGCATAAATTACTCCACAAAGAAATCAAATCAAATTGTGGTTCCTTTGAAGGGATGGTTTCTGAGGTCAATATTTGGTATTTGTTATGACTCCAGAAAGACTCCTCCTGAAGAAGTTATTATCCATGGGTTGGTTTTGAGAATATGTGATCAGTTACTCCTTGTACTGACAGAGAATTCTGAATACAGTGTAGGTCTTCTTGACTTATATTGGAGTTGTTGTTGTTTAGTCACCCAGTTATGTCCGACTCTCTGTGACCCCGTGGACTGCAGCACACTAGGCCTCCCCCTCCCTCACCATCTCCCGAAGTTTGCTCAGTTTTTTGTCCATTGCATCAGTGATGCCATCCAGCCATCTCATTCTCTGATACCCTCTTCTCCTTCTGCCCTCAATCTTTCCCAGCATCAGGAACGTTTCCAGTGAGTTGGCGGTTCACATCAGATGACCAAAATACTGGAGCTTCATCTTCAGCATCAGTCCTTCTGACAAGTATTCAGGGTTGATTTCCCTTAAGATTGACTGGTTTGATCTCTGTGCTGTCCAATGGACTTTCATGAGTCTTCTCCAGCACCACAGTTTGAAGGCATCCATTCTTTGGTGCTCTGCCTTCTTTATGGTCCAGCTCACAACTGTACATGACCACTGGGAAAACCACAGCCTTGACTACACAGATCTTTGTCGGCAGAGTAATGTCTGCTTTTCAACACACTGTCTGGGTTTGTCATAGCTTTCCTGCCAAGAAGCAGTCACCTTCTGATTTCATGGTTGCAGTCACTGTCCGCAGTGATTTTAGAGCCCAAGAAGAGGAACTCCCTCACTGCTTCCGCCTTTTCCGCTTTATTTGCTATGAAGTAATGGGGCTGGATGCCATGATCTTATTTTTTTTAATATTAGTTTTAAGTCGACTCTTTCACTCTCCTTCCATCCTTATCAAGAGAATCTTTAGTTCCTCTTCACTTTCTGCCATTAGAGTGGTATCATCTGCATATCTGAGGTTGTTGATGTTTCTTCCACCTATCTTGATTCCAACTTGTAACATCCAGCCCAGCATTTCTGATGATGTGCTCAGCATATAGGTTAAACAGACAGGGTGACAGCAGACAGCCCTGTCGTACTCCTTTTTCAATCTTGAACCAATCAGTTGTTCCATACAGGGTTCTAACTGTTGCTTCTTGACCCACATACAGGTTTCTCAGGGGACACGTAAGATGGTCTGGTATTCTCATCTCTTAAGAGCTTTTTTCCACAATTTGTTATGATCCACACAGTCAAAGGCTTTAGTGGATCATGTTTTGTCAGAACTCTCTACTATCACCCATCTGTCTTGGGTGGCCCTACACAGCATGTCTCACAGCTTCATTGAGTTGCACAAGCCCTTTCGCCACAACAAGGCAGTGATCTGTGAAGATACATTGAAAATATTTTTATTACACCTAACTACTGAACGTGAATACCAAAGCTTTTGGCCAGATAGTAAAGAAACTGCCTGCAATGTAGGAGACCCAGGTTTGATCCCTGGGTCGGAAAGATCCCCTGGAGAAGGGGCATGACAACCCACTCCACTATTCTTGCCTGGAGAACTCAGTGACAGAGGAGCCTGGTGGGCTACAGTTCACGGGGTCACAAAGTCACACACGACTTAGCGACTAACACTTAACTTAAATATAGTCTGAACACTTACATTAGCCTAAAACAGGACAAAATCATCTAACACAAAGCCTATTTTATAATAAAGTATTTTATATCTCATGTAATTTATTGAATACTGTATGGCAAGTGGTTGTAAGTGTATCAGTTGTTTACCCATAATCACTTCACTCCCACTAGCCAACATAATGGGAGTATTGTACTGCATATCACCAGCCTGGGAAAAGACCAAAAGTCAAAATTCAAAGTCTAGTTTCTACTAAAGATCTATTGCTTTCACACTATCATAAAGTTGAAAAATAGTCCAGCTGAACCATTGTAAGTTGGGGGCTATCTGCATATATCACAATCTGGACTATCCATACCACACAAAACAAATAGCTAATATAATCTGAGTCTTTCAGATCCTCAGTTTTAAATAATGAAATGAATGGTAAATATCACTATAATCATTTTTGGGCCATACTTTTCTTTTTTTTTTCATACTTTTCTTTTACCTTAAAAAGGCAATTTAAACATGTAAGAAAACAACCGGTCAACTTTCCAATTTTATGTGGTTCAGCAATTATTTTAGTATTCTATCCTCTTTGCCAAGAACGTATCTTCTGGTGCCACAAAATGGGTGATCCTATTTTTTCCTGAGCATTTCTCTTCATTAGTTTTTGTTGAGAACATTTAAGTTCTCACTTAGCAAATTTCAATTATACAATACAGTGTTATCAGCTTTAGTCACCATGTTATACATTAGATCCTCAAACCTTATTCAACTTGTGGTTGAAAGTTTATACCTTTTCACCAACTTCTCCATATCTCCCCCATCTCCTAGTCCTGGCAGCTACTTTTCTGCAACTTTTCTGTGAATCTTGACTTTTGGCTGAATGCTCCTCCACTGTATGTGTGTATAAACTTTTGTGCATACGTGCATCAGCTGAAGAATACTTTGTTTCCATAACCAGCTATTGTGAATAATGTTGCTATGAAAATGGGAGTGCAGATGTCTTTGAGATAACAATTTTGTTTCCTTTGGATATATACCCCGAAGAGGGATTGCTGGATCATATAGTAGTTCTGTTTTTAATTTCTTGAGGAACCTTCATACAGTTTTCCATAGTGGCTGTACAAGTTTACATTCTCACCAAAAGTCTACAAGAATTTTCTTTTCTCCACATCCTCACCAGCATGTTCTCTCTCATTTTTTTCATAATAGATACCCTAACAGGTTTTGAGGTGGTACCTCACTGTATTTTTGATTTGTAGCTCTTTGATGATTAATGATGTTGCACACTTTTCATATTCTTGTTAGCCACTTATAGGTCTTCTTTGGGAAAAGTGTCTATTGAGGACTTTTGCCTATTTTAAAAATGAATTATTTGGGGGTTTTTTTGTATTGTATTTCTATGAGATCCTTGTATATTTTGATGTTACTCCCTTTTTGGATATATGGTTTGCAGGTATTTTCTCCCATAGGTTTCATTTTTATTTTGTTGACGGTTTCCTGTGTAGAAGCTTTTTAGTTTTATGCAGTCCCACTTGTTTTTATTTTTGGTTTTGTTACCTTTGCTTTTGTTGTCAAATCCAAAAAATCAACACAAAGGCTAATGTCAAAGGGGCTTATTCCCTACATTTTCTTCTAGTTTTATGGTTTTGGGTCTCATGTTCAAGTCTGTCTGTCTTGAGTTAGTTTTGGGTATGGCATAAGACAGAAGCTTGGTTTCATCCTTTACATGTGACTGTCCAGTTTCCCAACACTATTTATTAAACAGACTATCCTTTTCTCATTGTATATTCTTGGCTTTGTCAAAAATTAGTTACCCATATTAATAAAAACAAACCAGTGCGTTTTTATTGGAGTATAAGTGCTTTACACTGTTGTCTTTCTGCTGTACAGCAAAGTGAATCAGCTGTATTACATATATCTCTCCTCCCTGGACCTTGCTCTCACCCACTGCCCACCATCCCAGCCATCTAGGTAATTACAGACCACTGCCCTGAGCTCCCCATGCTACACATATACAGTAGCTTCCCGCTGGCTGGCTGTTTTCCATATGGCAGTATATATGTGTAAAATCCTCATCTCCCAATCTGTCCCACCCTTCCTTTCCCCCACTGTGTCCACATGCTTGTTCTCTATGTCTGTGTCTCTATTTCTGCCCTGCAAATAGGTTCATCTGCACCATCTTTCTGGATTCCACAATATGTGTTATTATACGATATTTGTTTTTCTGACTGACTTCACTCTGTATGACACACTCTGGAGCCATCCACATCTCTATGCTGCTGCTGCTAAGTCGCTTCAGTCGGGTCTGACTCTGTGCGACCCCACAGACGGCAGCCCACCAGGCTCCTCCATCCACATCTCTCTAAATGACTCAATGTTGTTCATTTTTTATGGCTGAGTAACATTCCATTACATACATGTACCGCACCTTTATACCTTTATCTGTTGATGGACATTTAGATTGCTTCCATCCCCTGGATACTGTAAACAGGGCTGCAGTGAACATTGTAGTACATGTGTGTTTTTGAATTATGGTTTTCTCAGGGTATATGCCCAGCAGTGGGATGGCTGGGTCATATGGTAATTCTATATTAGGTCTTTTAAAGGGGCCTCCATTTTTTTTTTTTTTTTTTGAGCAAATGTCTATTTAGGTTTTTTGCCCATTTTTTTTGATTAGACTGTTTTAATATTAAGCTTCAAGAGCTGTTTGTATATTTTGAAGATTAATCCTTTGTTAGTTGCTTCATTTGTAAATATTTTCTCCCATTCTGAGGGTTGTCTTTTCATCTTATGGTTTCCTTTGCTGTGCAGAAGCTTTTTAGTTTAATTAGGTCCCATTTGTTTATTTTCATTACTCTAGGATATGGATCACAAAAAGATCTTGCTGTGATTTATCTCAGTGTTTTTCCTGTGTGTTCCTCTAAGAGTTTTATATAGTGTCCGGTCTTCCATTTAGGTCTTTGATCCATCTTGAGTTTATTTTTGTGTATGGTGTTAGGGAGTGTTCTAATTTCACTCTTTTAAATGCAGCTGTCCAGTTTCCCCAGCACCACTTATTGAAGAGATTATCTTTTCTCTTTTGTGTATTCTTGCCTCCTTTGTCATAGATTAGGTCACCATAGGCACAGGGTTAGGGTAGGTGTGTGGGTTTATTTCTGTGCTGTCTATCCTGTACCACTGATGTATATTTCTGTCTTTGTGCCAGCCCCATAGTCTTGATTCCTGTAGCTTATAGTATAGTCTGAAGTCAGGGAGCCTGATTCCTCCAGCTCTGTTTTCCTTTCTCAAGATAGCTTTGGTTATTAGGATCTTTCATGTTTCCATATTAATGGTAAAACTTTTTGTTCTAATTAGTAAACCGATGGGTTTATTTCTGGCCTATATTTTTTTTCATGCCAGTGCCATACTGTTCTGATTATTAGCACTTTGCAATATAAGTTGAACTCAGAAATGTGATCCCTTCAGCTTTGTTTATTTTTCTCTTTTTCCAAGATTGCTTTTGGCTATCTGGGATTTTCAGACCGTTTTTTCTAGTTCAGTGAAAAATGCCATTAGAATTTTGAAAGGTTTTATATTGGATATGTAGATCACTTTAGGTGGTATGGACATTCTAACAGTATTAAATTCTTCCAATCATGAACATGGGCTTCGCAGGTGGTGCTAGTGTAAAGTCAGGAGATGTAAGAGACTTGGGTTTGATCCCTGGGTTAGGAAGATCTCTGGAGGGCACAGCAGTCCACTCCAGTGTTCTTGCCTGGAGAATCTCAAGGACAGAGGAACCTGGCAGGCTACAGTCTATAGGTCACAAAGAGTCAGATACAACTGAAGCAACTTAGCATGCAGTCATGAATACAAAATATCTTTCCATTTATTTGTGTCTCCTTCAGTTTCTTCCATCAGTGTCTTATAGTTTTCAGTGTATAGATCTTTCATCTTCTTGGTTAAATTTACAACTAGCGCTTTATTCTTTTTGATGCTATTGTATATGGAATTGTTAATTGCTATTTTTGATAGTTTGCTGGTTGGTGTACAGAGTTACAACTGATTTTTGTATAGTGATTTTGTTGTCTATGATTTTACTGAAATAGTTTATTCTTAACAGTTTTTAGGTGGCATCTTTAGGGTTTTCTATACGTAATATCATGTCATCTGAAAATAGAGATGACATTGGAAGTGACTTGGTTTTCACTAAATCCATTTCTCTCGGATAGATCTAGATGACTTTGATAACATGAGTGCCAGTTTAGTCATGAGTGTTTAGTATTACTTCACGAACATATTCTATAATGCATTTTCCAGTTACTCATTCTGCTTTTATATCATATACAGTGATATTAGATATGGTCTCTGTCTGTCTTAATGTAGATTTGTGGCTTTTTTCTAGCTTCCTTTTGGGAGAAGACCTATATTCCTACACAGGTGCATATAGACAGGCGTCTCTTCTTCCTCAGTATGAGAAAAAATAATATTGTGGGCTACTGGCTTAGGTGGGCTTTTGGATAACACTGTCCACATGTGCATTAAGTTACCTGGATTGTAGAATTGTATGTAAATGTGTTTCCCCATGTTCTGATTCCAAGCAGAAAATACTTTATAATCCTGTTTCTTCATGTAGTTACATCTAAAGTTATCTTTAAATTTCTTATGAAACAGGGGCTTTATAATCAATTCTGGGATATATGGGTTTAGGCTGAGTGAATGAAAAAAACGTAAAATAGGTTTCATTCCTTCCAGTGAAAATACTGATGAAAGTAACAGAAAATTAAATTAACAAAATAGAAAATTATATTCCATAGGGTACAGTTAAGAGTCAGTGAACAGTTACATAGTGGCACATTTCTGTTCAATATATAGAAGAATTTTCCAATTTTCTGAGCTATATAAAGTATATTACTTATATTTCTGGCATCCTCAGATAACTCAGAAAATAAATATTGGTTATTAGTGATAACTTCAAGTCATATTTTTCTAATTCTAGCTGACTTAGTGACAGTTCAAGTATTCTAACAATAAAAATTATGTAACTGTGAGGGTCATTCCAGTTGGCCCTCAAGTAAGCACTGACTTGAACTGCACAGGTTTGAACCACTTATAAGTGGCTTTTTCCAATAAAATGTACTAAAGTACTATACAGTTCACAGTTGGTTGAATCTGAGGCAGAACTATGGATACAGAGGGCTGACTGTAAAGTTACGTGCGGATTTTCAACTGTGTGGGGCATGTATGTCTGTCATGCTATTCAAGGATGAACTGTATTTTCATTTGGTTGCATTTAATTTTGGCCAACTTTCTGCTGAATCTATCACTCATTATAATCAGGAACTACTGTAATTTCAAATAAAAAGGGCACTCTGTTACCTGAACATAAAATAAACCACCTGAAAAATGTTTCCAACTGGTAGAAAGCAGTGCTGTTCATTCTTATTATTTCTCCAGTGTCTTTAAAATTTTCTCTGGATTCTCTGTCTGGATAGAAAATACAAGAAACAATAATAGTGTTCATCTTAATCATTAACAAAGAGGGCCTTCCATTAACTTCCGGATTACCTCTATAAGTAATATAGATGGCCCATTTACTGAGAGAATATACTAATGTCAACAGAGAGTAGTATAGTTTTGCAAATAATTTTAGTCTTACCAGCAAGATACTATAAAAACCCAACATATGTTCATCCACTTTCCTCTTTTTTAAATGAGGAAATTTTGAGCACAAGGAAGCAGTTTTAAATTGCATTAACACTTACTAGCATCTGCCTAAGGGTCACTCACCATCTATTGACTTGCTGTATCTCTGAGCTATATATAAGACAGAGTTAAGCAAAAAATTCATGATAATAAAATAAATCCCCACCATAAAGTATGATGCTCTCACCAGACCATAGATTGTACTGTGAAAAACCAGTTCCCTTCATGAATAAAACATCCATGGTATTCAGAGTGGATGTCATTGCAACTAGTAACTTGAAAGTGGATCTGTCCTTTTGGTAAGATATAAGGTTCTGATGAGTGAGTAGAAATTATAAACTCAGTACATTAGTAATAGTGGACACTAAATAAGATCCAGGAAAAACAAAAGAATGGTAAACGGGAGTCTATATAGAAAATGTTTCATGTAGTCTGCAAGTATGCTTGGCTTGAATGAATCACTGAGGAAGAGGAATAGTGTTCAGTGAGAGCTTAATGAGATGCTGAATATTTCTGTGGTTCAAGTAGTCAAAGGAAAGCAACCACTGCTAGAGCTCTATGGAATGACAGCCCCATGGACTGGCCAGTATCTTGAGGCATGAAATACTTAGCTCTCAAATTTGTCTCCCTGTCACCCAGGACCTCAGAAAACCAAAATATTTCACTTTGAAGATAATATCTGATCTAGGCACAACAAGCAAATAGTGCTGCCTACATACAGGGTTAAAAATAAAGTCTCTGCTAAACCAAGATGATGGTGTAACTTAAATAAGAGTCAGACAATCTGGGTTCTAGTCCCAGGTTGCTGTTAACTAGCTTTGTGGCCTGTGATGTAATTATTAGAGATTTACAATTGTGTAATGGTTCATAATAACAAAGTATTTTCATAATGCTTTCATATGTCACCCCCCAGCTGCCCACTGAAATTCAGATGATAGACAAGGAAACTGAAGCTCAGAGTGATATGGGGACCTACAGAATCACACGGCCCATAAATGGTGGTGGCAGGACACCAAAGCCAGGTTTTCTTTTAAATTTTGTTCTCTTTCCACTTCTTTATCCATAAAACAAAAGAGTACACTAATGATTTATTTTTAGATCAAATATTTTGTGATTTACTAGATATGACATTATTTACTTTTTGGCCACACCATGTGGCTTGTGGAATCTTAGTTCCCCAACCAGGGACTGAACTTGGGCCCTCTGCAGTGAGAGTGCAGAGTTCTAACCACTGGACCAACAGGGAATTCCCTAGGTGTGATATTCTTAATGAAATAGCTTTCATTTCAGTTGAATCACCAAAGATTTATTAAGTATTGACTTGGCCTATCACTGTACTGAAAACAGTGGTGTACATGTAATAGTGGTCCCCAAGCTTTTCGATACCAGGGACAGGTTTTGTGGAAGACAATATTTCTGTGCATGGGTTGGGGGGATGGTTTGGGGATGGTTTAAGTGCATTACATTTATTGTACACTTTATTTCTGTTAGTATGACATCAGCTTCCCCTCAGATTATCAGGCTTTAGATCCAGGAGACTGGGGATTCCTGATATAAAAGTCTAGTGTTATCCACCTCAAGGAGCTTCCAATGTGGTTACTTCTTGCATACTTGTTCGACAGATTTCAAATTAACTAGGACTATTGCCTATAAGAAAGAAAATCATTGTTCATTGCTTTAAAAGTTTTTTACTTCAATATCAGTGTTGGCTAAAGTAAGGAAAAGAGCGATCAAAAATAGGCTTACACATTGACAATGTGGGAGTTTGGCCTCACCTCTCAAGAAGGCCAGTTCTGCACTGCTTTACCTGAGTTACTGCCACTCACCAACTAGGTGAATTTAGCAGATTCAAGCCCTTTGTACTTTGATTTCCCCAGTGTGTGTCAGAGGGACCTGTGGGTGATACCTGTCACCCTGCTGAAGTGTACGCAGGCTGAGTAAATACCTTGTTCATCTCCCTTCATTATTCTGTTTGCCCCACCTTAAGCGGTGTCCTCTGTGGAGGAAGACCCAGGTGAAAGAAGGACCAAATGAGAGGAGGACAGGGGTCTGTAAGCAGTTATTCCTTTGCTAGAACAATCAAATCAGCCCTCAAGGCCCTTTGACAGGAAAATATAGACAGCAAACATACTAACAGATGGCTCTAGAAATCCTCTAGTAAAGCTGTCTTTGTTGAGGGGATGGTCTGGCAAGTGTTTCAATAGAGGCTGAAGGTTCCTACTGCCTTCCTGACCTAGAGATCCGGGGCCAGTACCTTACTGTTTTGATTACTGTAGCTTTATAACATTTTGAAAACAGGACATGTGATGTCTCCAAACTTTGTTCTCTCTCAACATTGTTTTGGCTACTTGGGATCTATTGTGGTTCCATACAAATTTTAGGACTGTTTTTCTATTTCTGTAAATCAATAAAGCTTTTATAATAAAAATTAAGAAGGAGGTAGACCTATATATATACACTGACATGGAAAGATACTAAAAGTAACATGTTTTGTCTTTAAATTTCTAAGTGTTTTTAAAATGAAGGTAATACATATACATAACTTTTAAAAAAGCAGTTTACAACAAGGGCTTCTGATGAAAAACCATGTACCCTACACTCAAGAGGCATGCATTTTTGTGCAGTCCTTTAAAAAAATTTTTTTTCTGAGCACTGTTTTTTTTTAACTATTAAAAAAATTGAATTATAGTACGTTTACAATGTTGTATTGGTTTTGGGTGTACAGCAAAGTGACCCAGTTATACATATATATATTTTTTCAGATTCCTTTCCATTATAGGTTATTACAAGATATTAAATATAGTTCCCTGTGCTATCCAGTAGGTCTTTATTTTATAGATCATAGTGTGTTTGTTAATCTGAAGCTCCTAATTTATCCCCCTCCCTTACTATTCCTTTTAGTAACCATGTGTTTGTTATCTATGTCTATGAGTCTATTTGTTTTGTAAATAAGTTCATTTATACAATTTTCTAAGATTCCACATATTAAGTGATATCATATTTGTCTGACTTCACTTAACATGCTGATATCTAGGTTCACCTATGTTTTTGCAAATGGCATTATCTGTCATTCTCTTATGGCTTAGTAATAGTCCATCTGTGTACACATATCACATCTCTATTCATCTGTCAGTGGACCCTTAGATTGCTTCTGTGTCTTGGCTATTATAAACAGAGCTGCTATACAGTGGCAGTTTTCACCATGAGACAGCATGGGTAAAAGATCACCTTCAGGTGAGTTACAGTGCTTTATTTCTTTTACCAGCTACCTATCACTGAATAAGAAATCACCCTAGAAATTATCTTAAAACAATAAACATTATTATTTTAAAAAACTAAAAAAAATAGTGCTGCTATGAACATTGGAGTGCATGTAAATAGTGCTGTGAACACTGGATGCATGGATCTTTTTGAACTATAGTTTTTGTCTGTTCTGGATATATGGCCAGGGGTGGGACTGCAGGCTCATATGGCAGTTCTGTTTTTAGTTTTTTAAGGAACTGCCATATTGTTCTCAAAGAAGAAGTTGTTCGTCTCGCAAAGAACTAGAGCCTCTTGATGAAAGTGAAAGAGGAGAGTGAAAAGTTGGCTTAAAACTCAACATTCAGAAAACAAAGATCATGGCATCTGGTCCCATCACTTCATGGCAAATAGATGGGGAAACAGTGGAAACAGTGACAGACTTTATTTTCTTGGGCTCCAAAATCACTGCAGATGGTGACTGCAGCCATGAAAGTAAAAGACGCTTGCTCCTTGAAAGAAAAGCTATGACCAACCTAGATAGCATATTAAAAAGCAGAGACATTACTTTGCCAACAAAGGTCTGTCTAGTCAAAGCTGTGGTCTTTCCAGTAGTCATGTATGGATGTGAAAGTTGGACTGTAAAGAAAGCTGAGCACTGAAGAATTGATGCTTTTGAACTGTGGTGTTGGAGAAGACTCTTGAGAGTCCCTTGGACTGCAAGGAGATCAAACACCAGTCCATCCTAAAGAAATTCAGTCCTGAATATTCACTGGAAGGACTGAGGCTGAAGCTGAAACTCCAATATTTTGGCCACCTAATGCAAAGAACTGACTCATCTGAAAAGACCCTGTTGCTGGGAAAGATTGAAGGCAGGAGGAGAAGAGGATGACAGAGGATGAGATTGTGGGATGGCATCACAGACTCAATGGACATGAGTTTGAGTAAGCTCCAGGAGCTGGTGATGGACAGGGAAGCCTGGTGTGCTTCAGTCCATGGGGTGGCAAAGAGTCAGACATGATTGAGCAACTGAACAGATACTGTTCTCCATAGTGGCTGTATAAATTTACATTCCCACCAACAGTGCACGAGGGGTCCCTCTTCTTCACATCCTCTCCAGAATCATTTGTAGGCTTTTTAATGATGGCTGTTCTGACTGGTGTGAGGTGATACCTCACTGTAGTTCTGATTTGCATTTCTCCAATAGTGAGACTGAGCATCTGTTCATGTGCCTATTGGCCATCAGTATGTTCACAGTACTGGTTACAAGTACACACACCCAACTAACATGCTTATTCAACCTGTATTTCCCACCTCTACCAATAACTCCTGGTCTAAACTACCACTGTCTCTTGTGAGGACAACAGAAATAGCCTCTTGCTTGGCCTACTTTCCTGCTCCCGCAGTTGCCCCGCCACAGCATCTTCTCCACAAAGAAGTCAGAATGACGTTTTAGATCTGGTACTCTTTTGCTCAAACCTTTCCTGTCTCACTCAGAGTAAAATTCAAAATCTTTACCTTGACCAGCGAGGTCCTACCTGCATGGTCCTCCACTGCCTTTTGGCCTCATCTTCTCTAATCCCCTCCTGCTCTGCCACATTGCCCTCCTTGCTGCGCTCTGCACGCTCCTGCCTCAGAGCCTTTGCAAGCACTGTTTTTTTCACCTGGAGCACTCTTTCTCACACAACCTCACTCCCTCAGTTGCTCTGTGTGTCTACTCAGATATTACCTCTGAGAGAGAACTTTCCTCAGAAAGTGAAAACTTGAACCTCTTACTCTGCTTTTTCTTCATGGACCCTGTCACTATCTACAGTTTCTCTTTTACTCCATATGTTCAGTTTCTTTCCGTCATGCTTCTCTGCCATTCTTTAGGGCAACTATCCCCATCTGCATGGTTGCGGCTATTGCTGGTCCAGCCCTGGAAGGGAAAGGAAGGAAGAGCTCCCAGCAACACAGGGAGCTGTGTGTTACTTCACTCACGGTCCTCTGAGAAGAAGCTGGTGACTGAGCCACTGCAGAGCTCAGAGCGCTGGGAAGGGCAGTGTTTCTGGACAAATATGGGCCTGCCTTCTCTATTACCAGACAAGGAGAGGACGTATTTGATGGACAATTTGTGATGTCTTCCACAGTTGATTTAAAAAATTGAAAATCCATTCATAAAACATGTAAGATCTCACATAACTGCAATCTGGTAAACGATACTCACTATAAAGACAAGTACTGCACCGGGATCATGTTTCTTGTCACTAAAATTATTAGTGAGTAACAATATAATAATTATTAAAATAATTAGTGATAATTATTAGAGACTATTATCACTATTAGGTTCTTCTGCTGTTTCTATCATTCCGTTTGTTAGTACATAGGCAGACTGTGGTTTTTTAAGTTGAAGGCTTGTGGCTACTCCACCCAAGAAAGTTTATGGGTACCCTTTTCCTAGTAGCATCTGCTCATTTTGTGTCTCTGTGCCACATTTTGGTTCTTTTCACAATATTTCAAACAATTTCATTATATTTGGTATGGTGATCTTTGATGTTACTACTGCAGAAAGGATTATGATTCATTGAAGGCTCATGATAATTTGCATTTTTTAGCAATTAATTATTTTTAGTTAAGGTATGTGCGTTTTTTGGATATACTATTGGACAGTTAACAGACACCATATAATGGAAACATAACTTTTACATGCATTGAAAACCAGAAAATTTGTATGGGTCACTTTACTGTGGTATGTGCTTTAATCTGGTGGCCTGAAATTGAGTCCGAGATATGGCTGACCTTAAATCTGGACTGTGGTTTTCTGTTTGTGGAGTTTATAGTTGGTTTTTGTTCACACATATGAATTTCTGCAGCTTCTCTCTCAGTCTTGTTCTCTGGATCCAACATGGACTTCCTGCACTCTTCACCAGCCGTATCACGGTAGGGACTCGGGATTTCTATTCACTGGGCTTGGTCCACTTTTTCGAGTGTTCCGTGTCTTCCTCCGTATTGATTTATCCCTCATTTCCTGGAGTGCCATCTCAGGAAACCTTCTAGAACGGGCAGAGTCCTCCCTCTATGTGTTTACCACTGGAACTGCTCTGTTCCAGATGCAGGACCGCTTGCCCTTGAGCAAGGGCTGAGGCCACAGTTCCCTTGTCTCGGAATCCCGTGCTGCTAAGTGCTTTGCTGTGACTCTGACCTGCCTGCCTTTGGAGAGTTTTTTTCCTGAGAAGCTTTAAAGGGCTTCTTAGGTGGTCTCAGTGTTCATGAAGCTCCCCAGGATCTTTTCCAGGTGTTCCACCTCACTTTAGAAGGCTCTCACAAGTTGGCCTCAGGTGTGTGTTCGTTCCTTCATCCTGGAGAACTTGTCTCTTTTATTGAATAATGCCCTCATGTCTGTTTTCTGTCTCTCTCTCACTGGAACTAGCTTTTGGACTGATTCCCTGTATTGCTTCTCTTTTCTGTAGTGTTTTAAAGTTATTTGTCTTTTATTCTGCTCTCGGGGATTTTCCTGTACAGCTTCAACCATTGTACTTCATTTATTTGGATCCTTATTTTTGTTCTCCTTTTGTTCACAGCACACTTTTGTTTCTCTCAACTTTTTAGATGTTAGAAGGCAGGTATAATCCTACTTAAAGATATCCAATTAACATAATTGGATACATAAATGTAAGAATCCTAAATGACAAATCAAATTCAGTTTATTAAAATAACATATGATCAAGTAAAGTTTATCTTGGAAATACAAAGGGGGACCTTGGTAATATATTCATCCTTATTAGGTCATATGAGAAAAGTTAAAACTGTTTTTAAAATTTCACTTCTATTCCTGAACACAACTGTAATAAAATCAGAACTATAAGAATTAAAGTGAAGAAAATTTCCCTAGCGTAATAATGTATTTCTCATATCAGACTGATACTAGAATTGATCAGACATTGGGTTTTCTTATTAAAATGTTGAGCAAAAAGTCTAATCACTATTATTTGCAATATAATATTTCTTTGGAATTGTTAGCTAATACATTCAAAGATAACAAAAGATAAAACAGCAAAGCATCTGCAGAAGGTAAGATTATCCTTAAACTGTAATGAATTATTACAGACTCTATTCAAAATGCGGCCAATAAGGAGGTAAGTTACAGAAATCAGTGCACTAGCACTTTTCACTTATTTGATGAGCAGTGATGAAAGACAAAAAATTTTGTTCAGAGACTATGAGAAAGTGTCATCTCTCACACCACCAGGGACATTGTATATTGTTACAGCCTCTCTGGAGGCCAATTTTAGAGTTACCAAAGGTTCTAAAAACATCCATATTCTTGAATCAAGCAGCTCTATTCCTAGGCCTACAAGCTAAGGAAATACATAAATGGAAAGATGGATGAATTTTTTTTATAAAAAATCCCAATAAAATTACAAAAAAAGAAACACTTGAGTGACAATCAGTTGGGTGCCCCTTAATTATCGCGAGACAACATGGGAGTGTGTAGGTGTTTGGAACAAAGATGTAGATCTTTGTTACCATGGAAGAAGCCTAAGCCTGTGTTTCACAGCAAAGAGAAAAGGGCAGAATACAAACTAATACTGTTAAAATTATGTAACTGTGTGCCTGCATAAGAAGACTGAAGTCAGGGATGACATATAACAGATGTGTGTGAGGGAAAGATTTGGTAACACATTATTATCTATTACTATCGGATTGAAAATTTATTAGGTTAGCTAGTGACTCATCTAGCAAGAAGAAAGGAATAAAGGACCCATTCTAAAATTTAATATCTTTAAGGGTTGAAAGGGTGAGAGAGGGAGGAAGAGGAACATAGACAAGGCTGGTCGTCAAGAGAACTTTTCACATACTTTATATGAGCAATGATAAGAGACAAAAAATGTCCTGTGTTTATGAGATGATGAGGACCGTTACAACTGTGGAGTAGTAGTTTGCTTCTAAAAGTCACAGCAATAACATGTTTGCCAAAGTATGAGTTAAATTACTAAATTCTACTCTGGATCAATACATGGAAAGTTATTTGTTAAATTTGTAATTTGTTAAAAAATTAATGCAAAGTATATTTTAACTGATACATCTAAACTGAAACACCTACTTTGAAATATTTTAAATGTTAATATATGCCTTTCAGCATTATATATATATATATATATACACACACACACATACACTATATACTTAGTTCACTGATAAAAGTCTTATTTTCTATTGAATAAGTCACTTATATGTTATTATGGCAATTGTTTCAAAAAATGTAAGTTCCCCCAACAAGTATCTCCTCTCTAGCTGTGGCTATAGAAAATAAAATCAGGAATTTTATTATACTCTTTCTTTTTCACCTGCATATGGGAGAGTTATCTAACTGCACACCTCTCATATTGGCACTAAGCTAATTACTAAAGTCTGTTTAAATCTATCTACCTATCTTTTGTTTTGCTGCCTACCTGGGCCTTTTCCAAGCAGGCAGAAAATCTCCAGTCGGTCTGTTATCACAACCAGAATGCAAGAGATTATGATTCTGGAGAGAAGCAGAATCAGTTTACATCCTTTTCAGGCAAGAGAAAAGGATACTACTTCACAAGCAAGAAATCTGAGGCTCCCTGACCTTAATTTAAAAAACCTGCAGCTAATAATCACATTAAAATTGGTTTTACATGCCAGACAGTTTTTGTTTCCTCTGTCGTTTCTACAATTTGAGTGTCCTTTTGGTTACCAAAATTATTTGCTGAAAGGCATATATTTCATCTGTAATAAGGTTAAGTCTTAAAGTTTTGGTATATTTAAGTTAAAATTTTTTGTATTTTTTTTTAAATAAAGCTAGTAACATTCCTTGTATTTATCCAGATTAGAACCTAGCAATTTAACTCGTAATTATGACAATACTGAAAACAAACTCCTTGAGGAGCAAAATGAGTTTTTCATTGTAATCTGTCAACCCAAATAAAGAACGTATACATTCCACCACGGGTACACTCTAACCCCTCCCTAAAAAAGGTCAATTGTTTCTTGAAGGAAAGAGAGCTCTGCCTGAAGCTACACATTTAGCAAGAAAACAGGTCAAAGAACAGATGTGCAGAGCTGAAGAGAATTGGTACAGGTGATCTGGTCAGTATGCAGAGGCTCCAGTGACAGCAAACTGAACTTGGTTTTTTTTCAACAGTGGAATACTTAAGGACAACAAATCTAATTAACACCATAAGGCAAAATAAGTGATCTTCTAAAGGGTGGTTAGCTTTCACTTAACATTCTACTAAAGGAACTGTATTAGCCAGACCCATTTCAGCTGCTCCAGTATAACTCGCTGTTCCACTAAATAAGTTCTGTCTTCAGACACTTCTCTTTTAGAGAGAGCGTAGCTTACAGTTTGTGTGTATGTTACTGAAATGAAACGTTCAGTCCAGCTATGGAGATGATGCTCACAAAATGAAAACACAACGTGAGTCTGTATATGTGTATACCAAGAGAAAAGTTACCGTGGCACTTTCGGTGCCCCCAAAGTTTAGGCTTACTAAGTATTTATTTCCAAGATACTTTTGGTATTAATGATATAACTAAATACTTGGGGGGAAAAAATCTCACAGTCATATTTGCTACTTCCATGATAAAAGTAAAAAATATCTATTAATATTATAGTCATGGAATCATTCTCCCTTGGGTAAGTCTAAGAGAAGAAAAAAATTATGGGATGAATTTGCAAAAGTGTGAAAAGATGTCTTTATCTACACCAAGGCTGCTCTTTACAATTACCTCAATTTTCTAGATCTATGATACTAAATAGCAATCCCAAGGCTCTGTTGGTTACGTGTATATTAGCATCTCCAGGAAGAAGGAAATGGCAACCCATTCCAGTATTCTTGCCTAAAAAATTCCATGGACAAAGAAGCCTGGCAGGCGTAGTGTCTGTGGTGTCTCAGAAAAGTTGGACATGACATAGTGACTAAGCAACAACAATATTAATGTTTAAACTTTCATCTCTCTCCTCGAGAATAAAGGCTAAGATTTTAATGACAATACATTAAAATACTGCTCTACTTTTTATCTGCAACTGGGCACTATTAAAAGTTAAAGGCAGTCCTCTCTTCAAAGGAGACACAGCCAATTGAACTGTAAGTTTTGGGGCCCTTTAAAACCAATGACTGTTTTATAACTCTGAAAGTATTTTAGCAGTTTTTAGTAACAGTAGTTATAGAGAGGACCATAGTACTTAAAACATCAGTAACCATGGAACATCTTTAATCTGGTCAGATTACTGATAAGGCAAAGGCATTATTAACTTATCTTTACAAACAACCTTACAACAAGATAATAAAATGCATATACCCTAACATTCTCAGCAGAAGAGAAAAGCCATAAGGTTACCTTTTCTAGTCACTTAAGATAACTGGTCTTATCTTGAAAAAGCGAAAAAACAAATGACAAAAAAACAAAACCCCAAAGTTATAAAGATAAAAGCAAGGGCTGACTTACCACATGATCAGACTTTAACTCTTAACATAATTAAAACATCTCACAAAAATTTTTAAGTCTTGTAAATGTGATTTTTAAAAGACCTACTATATGGTACTAAATACATTAATATACAATTTGAAATTCTCAAAGCAGCTCCTGTCCAAATAAAAAATGACAAGAATGTTTTGTTTCTGAATTAAAAAATGGAAAAGTTTACTGTGAAAAATAACATTTATGCAACAGGTAGGTTTTTGGGTTTTTTTTGGTAGTTTTGCTTATTAATCATTTTGCAGGGTTTTAAAATTGTTCATTATCAAAGACCCAAAAGTATAGTAATAGAATTGAACGTGAGAAATCTGAATCTTTGATTTCAGTAACTCTTTCAATATTTTAGATCTATAGGATTTATTTTAAAGTAAATAAGTAAAGAATATTTAGTCATTTATGAAAATAAGGATCATATTGATGAAAATAAAGATGTCTACATTTCAAATTAAACATTTACTGAATATTTTAGTACATACCTGGTGCTGTAGTGGGTACTTTTGTAAGATTCTCTGCCCTAAATTTCCAGTGTTAAATCTAAAACTTTCCAGACAGACATTTGGTTTTTTAAATAGTAGGTATGACTAATCATATATATTAAATTATATAGGATTATAT
Source organism: Ovis aries (assembly GCF_016772045.2). Classification (NCBI taxonomy): domain Eukaryota; kingdom Metazoa; phylum Chordata; class Mammalia; order Artiodactyla; family Bovidae; genus Ovis; species Ovis aries. The sequence goes on from NC_056066.1 coordinate 22,410,111, forward strand.
ATTATTTATACTTAGTATATATAAACAATTATTATATATATAATTACAGTTATATGCATATAAATTTTTTTTGTTGAACAATGTGTGAAAATGAATAGTAGGTATCATGTTTTAAATAAAAACATAATTGGAATATTGCTCATTTAACTAATGCAAACCACCAGTCTACCTATAGCAGTGTGTACTTCAATGTTGAGAAGATCCAGCTGAAATATAACTAATTCTGATCAGAGAACTAGTGGATTAGCCAAATATTCATTTGGATTTTTCCATAACATCTTACGAACTTTTGGGCCAACCCAGTATTTTTTCCCATAGCTAAAGGGGTCACTCTAAACACAAAAGCTAGCATTGTTTTTCTATGATTAGGTTATAGTAGCTTAAGTCTTCAAACACTAGAATTCCTCACACAGCTGTTAACTGTAGGCCAGGGGACCGGCTGACATCTACTTCTTGCCTATTTCGTTAATGGTTTACTTCCAGGTCCTGAAAGGACTGGAGCCTCTCTCCAAGGACGATGTTGGCTGTGCCTACGTCCGCCTTCTACACAGGCGGCTCTTTCCGGTTTGCCATCTCCACGCAATGCAGATCTGAATGAACTCACATCTGTCACGGATCGACCCAATTCGTGAGCAATCTTTTCCCATCGACCTGGGGTCCCTCCTGGGAACTTCACCATACTTCTTGTCAGCTGGCTGAGGTCCTCTTCTGTCCATTCAGGTGCCTGAAGAACATTAAAGAACAACAATGTTTGCTAAAACATTTAATAAGCCTGTGAAATTAAGTATTAGCATCATGCTTTCTGCAAAAATAACAATGTTAAAATGTATCTGATAGTCTGAATGAAGGTCTGGGCTGCATCTTTACCGTTATGAATGTATGTTAGAATGAACATCGTTAGAATGTTCCCATATGCACTAAACAATGAAGAAGCAGTATTGGGAACCCAAGCTTTTTAAGACATTAAAAAAAAAGGTAAGACAGTCATTTGGAAGTGCATTGTGTGTCACAGATACCTCATGTGAGGTTCCTATAGAAGGTCTCGAAGTTTTTCAGAAGTTTTTCGTTTTTAATGTAAACGAAAATGTGAACAAGTAAATGTACTAATTCCAAATCAGAACTGAGATGGAATTTTCATTCTATCTAAGTCTAAAAATCATGTTGTTTTCAAGGAGTTAAATTTAACAAGTGCTAGCATTCATAAAACTTGAGAACAGAAATAGAAACTCCTGCAACCAAGACTTAAACCATCTGATCCATGCAAAGAAAGCAACACTTCCTTTTTGAGAAGGTAAACAGCTTCTTAAAAATTGGTCAAATGGTTACATGAATATGGAAATACCTCAAAGATTGTAAAAATCTTATTTGCAAAACCCAAAATTATAAAAGTGGGCATATTCTCTGCATTTTATTGAGCACTACCACTTGGTGAGAGCCAAAGCTGAGAAAAGCAAAAGAGCATCATCAAATAACAAATAATGACACGACAATTATTTTACGTTACAGCACTGGTTCCTACCAGAGGCAGTAGCCATGCTGGTGTTATACTAGACTCTAGGAGTCAGCAGCGAGATGGAGGAAGCCACCTTATTTTCCTTTAATTAAAAAGACAGAAGGAAGGAAGGAAACCTTTGAGACAAATACCTTTTCTAATCACCATTTCCGATAATGAACAGGCATACATCAGGCCGTTTGCATTACAGAACCATCAGCACAGAACAACAGTCGGAGGTGAGTGACCCCAGGGACTATCTCCGCAGCCCCAGCACAGCGTCTCCCTGACACTAATCCTCCCTGTCATTCTCCCACTGCGCTCTAACCACACTGACATCCGCCCGCCTCACTGCAAGCTTAACGGGCCCTTCCTGACTTCTTACTGTCTCCCCCAATCAATGGTTCAAGCGTGCTCTTTTCACCATGTCCAAATGGCAGCTTCACTCAGAATCAAAGTGCGCTGCCCCTGTTAAAGGGCTTTCCGAAAGGCTCCCCTATTTGCATTCATTTGCAAAGCAAACTACTTTTATTCACTTTGTTCTGCTATCAAGAATGTTCCCTGAAGCAGATAAATTGGCATAAATACAACCTGCCACTTAAGAGTCAGTAAATAATAGCCAATAGTAGGGAGGATTTTATCAATCATTCTATTTTGTATCCACTAAAAGCTGAAAGCCTCAAACATATTCATCAGTACGACCCTTATGAAACATGCATAAATTCACTTCTATAAAGAAGGTGGCCTACACTGAGTATCGTAGTTTCTTTGATATTTAATGAATATCAGAAATCTAACTCTCCATAACAGATCATTTAAGCATGTACACTGAAAATTATTTTTTTACTTTTTGCTTATTTGTTTTTACTTTAGGGGGAAAGTATTATTCAGATATTATTTAGAGGGACATAATTGGATTTTCTAGGAGATCATTTTTGCTAAAAAGCTGCAACTTTAATAATTATACCGATTGGTAACAGAAATGCATGCATTACGGAGACTTTATATATGCTTAATAGTCTAGAGTCGTACCATAAAAAGCATTTAGTTGATGCTGCACAGAGATACAGTATTCATCCATCAGTGCAATTTCACAGTAAATCAAATCATCTTATTTCTGTATTAATTATAACAAACATTCTTGGAGCAAACAAAATTGTCTAAAATGTTAAAAAACATAAACCATTGTTTCACACAGTAAACTAAAATAACATTTTTAATAGATTGGCCTTCCAACTATGTTGCATGTATGAACAATGGGCATTAAGACTTAACCTAATTTTAATTCCTTGTTAATGAGTCTAAAAGGACTGTGCCACTTTTTCTGGAAAGGGAAAAATTTAAATTAAATATTTAGATATCCTAAAAATCATCAACTACTTTGAAAATCTTTCCCTTTAATTTCACTGTTATTTCTCAGCCATGATTTTATTATTTTTAAAAAAACTAGATCAGTAATGACTAGACCATAATCTGAAATCTCTGAAGAGAATCCTTTTAGTAGTTCGTTATTCTCTGTTCCAGCCGTACAGCACTTTGCTGACCGTAATTTCTCAGTAACAGTGAGTTGTGTCTTTAGAAGCAACAGAGCCTTCTGCGATCCAGCTACCACGGCAGCCGTGCGGGGGGCCACGGTGTGAATGTATTCTCCTTGTTCTAACCTGGAGCCAGCTGTAGCTGTGAAAGTCAAACGAATGCAGAACGATACTGCTTTGCCGCTTAAAACCACGCATGTGCAATATTACTGAGACACTGGGCCAAAAATTCACCTCTACAGCAAAGCAATGGAAGATACCACATGGTGTGGGGACAGCTGTTGTGACTACACAGCATTCCAGTTTTGCATCAGAAAAGCTGTGCTCTGGGAATAAATCTGCATACTGGATAAAAGTTTTCAAAATATTTAATATTTTTATGTGATGGATTCCGAAATAGATCTACTAAAGTAAGAGCTGATATAACATTTCAATTGTATTCTTTCTACCCCTTTGAGATAGATTTTTGCCATAAAACGAGCTATGTTCAAAGATTTAGTGCCTGTGAAAATCCGTAATATTCTTGGGGACAGGACTTGGAGGATGTAGGGAAAGCATGCTATATTTTTAAAGTAACCTATATACACCTTGGGACTTACCTATAGCTCAGATGGTAAAGAATCTGCCTGCAATGCAGGAGACCTGGGTTTGATCCCTGGGTCAGGAAGATTCCCTGGAGAAGGGAAAGGCTACCCACTCCAGGATTCTTGCCTGGAGAATTCCATGGACAGAAGAGCTTGGCAGGTTACAGTCCATGGGATTGCAGAGTTGGACATGACTAAGTGACTGATACACAGACACACACCTTTCCCCTCACAGTTAGACTATAAAATGTTAATTATAAGCTATCATGCAATTTATTTGGTACTAAAAACTTATAACCCAATTAAAAGAAAAATGTTAAATGTACTTACTGCCTTTTCATACTTTAATGACAAAGTCTATTTCTGTTTAATTAATAGTAGTGAAACTCTAATGACTATTTGTTGAAATAAGCTATTAATGATCCTTATTTAGTCAATTACAGACCTTACAATTTTGGAATGAACAATTTTTAATAGATTCAACTAAACTCATAAATGCTCAGATTTTACCTAAGAAATAATATCCTTACATAGCAGCAACCAGTTAAAAATATCAGATATATATCTAATAATGTAGATGGTATATCTAATGATCCAGTAGCCAGCTACCTTCTAATTCTATAATCGGTACTGACACTGTGTTTTAGAATATGTATTTGGCTTTCAGCTATTAAATTTTCATTTCCAAATTTGAAAATTGAGCAGTTAATTGACTATATATGTGGATAAATAGTATATTAAAAAATCAAACAACAAAATTAAAAACAAATCACTTCACAAATGTCTTTTCACTCTTAGGGAAAGAATCTCTTCTTTGAAGAAAAGCTTGCAACCTGTCCTAAGGTATTACCAAAACGTTGTGACCCTTGAGGAGCATCACTGTGACCAGGAAGGCCTCCTTGTCTATGATTTAGCTATCTGGCCAAAAGAGAGATGCCCTCTGGATCAGTGATCCTAAAGTGGGGTCCGGTGCCAACCAGCAAACCAGTATTGTTAGCCTCCTGTGACACAGTTCAGAAACTTACAGCAATCGAACACTGCCACTACCACCAAGTGCAGGCTCTTCCTTTAGAGAATATAAGCCGGTTGTTTTAGCTGTCAAACTAGCAAGGTGAGTCACACCAAATGCGAGCTCCAGTCCTATCCAGCATGAAAGGATGACAGCTTGGTCAACTTTTAAAACCTGGTCCTTTACTATAGATGATTTGAGGAACACTGCTCAAGACAATGCAAATAGTTTAAAAAAAATTTTTTTTTTTAAGCAGTAGTAAATGGGCCCTTGAGAAATGGACTCAAAGAGGTTTGATCTGTTCCTTTTCAAAATATTTTATGCCACTAAGTGTTGGGGGGATTCAGCTTCTAGTAAAGGATTCAGTTCAGTTCAGTTGCTCAGTCGTGTCCGACTCTTTGTGACCCCATGAATCGGAGCACGCTAGGCCTCCCTGTCCATCACCAACTCCCGGAGTCCACCCAAATTCATGTCCATCGAGTCGGTGATGCCATCCAGCCATCTCATCCTCTGTTGTCCCCTTCTCCTCCTGCCCCCAATCCCTCCCAGCATCAGAGTCTTTTCCAATGAGTCAATTCTTCGCATGAGGTGGCCAAAGTACTGGAGTTTCAGCATCATTCCCTCCAAAGAAATCCTAGGGCTGATCGCCTTCAGAATGGACTGGTTGGATCTCCTTGCAGTCCAAGGGACTCGCAAGAGTCTTCTCCAACACCACAGTTCAAACGCATCAATTCTTCGGTGCTCAGCCTTCTTCACAGCCCAACTCTCACATCCATTCATGACCACTGGAAAACCATAGCCTTGACTAGACGGACCTTTGTTGGCAAAGTAATGTCTCTGCTTTTGAATATGCTATCTAGGTTGGTCATAACTTCTCTTCCAAGGAGTAAGCATCTTTTAATTTCATGGCTGCAATCACCATCTGCAGTGATTTTGGAGCCCCAAAAATAAAGTCTGACACTGTTTCCCCATCTATTTCCCATAAAGTGATGGGACCAGATGCCATGATCTTAGTTTTCTAAATGTTGAGATTTAAGCCAACTTTTTCATTCTCGTCTTTCACTTTCATCAAGAGGCTTTTTAGCTCCTCCTCACTTTCAGCCATCATAAGATACTGGTATATGCACTGGACTGTAGGAGGAAAAGCCATCTCTGAGGAGGCTGTCATAAGCTTCATCTTATGTGACATTCTACTTTTCAATGTACTTAAACCATCCAATAAGAGTTGTTGGTCTATGTAGAGATAAAGAAGCTGTTCTGTTCAAAGATGGTCATGAATGGTGGTGAGGGAGGCAGTAAGAGTTAACAGATTCTATAGGATACAGAAAAACATGCACTATCTAGTATATATATAAATTATACAGTTTGTGTCTTTAAAAATGAAGTAATTATATACTCGTACTTGTTCATAGGTGCATTAAAAAATGTCAGGTGATAAGTAAACTAATAACTAGTTTGGAGGGGTTGGGAGTGGCAAACAGGTGGAGATGTAAAGATCTTTACATCTAAGTTTCTGAGTCAGTGAATGCAGTACTAACTATTTAAAAGTTCCTATATACTCAACACACAAAATGCCTCAAAGTCTGGATGTGATCTATATGGAGTCTTATCCTCACTTAAAAACTGCATGATCTTAGTAAAGGATTAGGCAGAGGGAACAGCAAAGTGCAGAGCGCCTTTAAGCGGGGCACGTCTGTCTGGTTCTGTCTGAGGAACGAGAGGACCCGGGTGGCTGGAGCAAAGCGAGCAAAGCAAGCAAAGGTGGCAGGGGGAGGAGACAAGGCCCGGTGGGTAGGAGGTAAAGTCACAGAAGGGCCAGAGCCCACTGCAAGGGCTGGGATTCATTAACTCTGCCTGACACGCGATGTCATTGGAGAACTTTTTTTTTTCACCCCTTTCAGTTGGTTGAGTGCTTATTTTCCTAATTGGGGAAGGCTTATTTACAAAACTGTGGGCCAAGGGGACCCACATAAGTGAGTGCACTGACAGTGCTGATAGCTCAGTCCTGCAAGACACCCACAGAGTCACCTTCCTTCCAAGGTAGAGTGAAACCAGGTGTAGGGACACAGGTGGCCCGTGACAACCACATCTGGAACCACAGATAATTTGGTTTGTGACAACTTATTGCACAGCCCCAACAGCTGAGCAATGAGGAGTAAGATGGGGGTGTGAGAAGAATCTACGTCTTTAATGAGAGTACTAATCTCTGCCTTTCTTATTCCTTCACTCAGCTTCTGTGGCCATTCAGAAAGGAGTAATCATAAATAAATGTAATCAAGGGGATGGGATATATTTGTCCAGAAATGTTTTTACATGGAAAAATGTGTGAAGTCTTACTCGAAACTATGATATACAATATTCAAATTGTAACCCAGTGTGTTCTAGAATCATCTTCATAATTTAATACTGTAATAAAGAGCTGGTTCCATCTTATGATATCTGATTGCCGAGAGCGCTGAAGTCTCACTTCTCTCTCTTCCCCTTATGTGCCACATCTGGCTAAGCTTTTCAGGAAGCCTGGGAGATGGAAACCTTGCAAGTCCCTCCCTGTGTATGAGAACCCTTATCCCCGCCCCACCCCACAATAAAAAGCCCCAAGCAGCCTCCTTTTCTTGCTCTCTCAAGTAATTTTGGGGCCAACAGGGAAAGCCTCTTTTGTATCATCTTGGTGTGCATGACTCAGTCCCGACACTGGGACAAAATTTCGGGTGTGGAGGTGGTGATCCTGTCCCCGCTAGGTGGCCACAGCAGTTGGCACTAGAAGCAGGACGTTCGAAGGGTCACCGCTACCTGGGGTTTGCTTCTCTTGCTTTGGTGTACTGCCTGATGCTGCATTTGCTGAGTTCTACCAAGCCTCTGTCATAGATTTAACCCACCACAGTTGGAAGCATCAATGACTGGTGTTTACAGAGAGGGTATGGGATCAGGGCCCTCCCTGAAGCAGCTCTGGGTCCTGCATCTTAGCCCAGATTCATTTGTGTCTTAGACTGAATTGTGTGTCTTGATTGATGGACTCAGAAAGACCTTGTGACCTACTGGTTGTGTGTCTCCACCAGGCATTGGTCCTGAAGAGGACTTCGGGGATTTCCCTGGTGGTCCCCAATGCAGGGGGTATAGGTTCCATCCCTGGTCAAGGAACTAGATCCCATATGCCACAACTAAGACTTGGCACACCACAACTAAAGATCCCTTATGCGGCAGCTAAGATCCAGAGAAGCCAAATACATAAATACTGAAAGACAAAGAGGGCTCAGGGGAAAAGACTGATTGCATAGACCCACAGGGTGGTCACTTGTTTGGGAGACCAGCAGTTCCCATTTGAAGAGCTAAATTACTGAGATTCACACTCCTGAAAGTAAACAGCTCACTAGGACCCTGTAAGATGCTTTTCCTGCATCTGCTGCCTATGTGTCCTGATCCTCGGATCAGACGATTAGACAGAGAAACACCCATGGCATCCCTGTGGCGCAGCCAAGTTGAAAATACAGCCAGTGTCATGGCCAAGGACCCTACTCCTGATCACACTGATTTGAGGCTCTAGAGGAAGAAATTTATAAATGTGAGCAGTGCAGAGAAGACCTCTCTCAAGAATATCCAGTAAACACCACCACCACCACAAAACAAACAACCCAAAACAACCAAACCAGAACAAACAAAACACCCTGACACATGGGGAGTTCACTTGCCTACTAGGGTTGCTGGAATGGATTTGCTTAAACAGGAGAAGTCTGTCTCCTCATAGTTCTGGAGGCTCGATCTACAAGACCAAGGTGCCACCAGGGCTGGTCCCTGATAAGGCCTCTCCTCCCGGCTTGCACATGGTCTCCTCACTGGCCTTTCCTCTGCATGTACATGCAGGGAGAGCGTGCCCTGATCTCTCTTCCTCCTCTTATAGGGACATCAGCCCTATCAGATTAGGGCCCTGGTGTGACCTCAGGAGTCTGGCAGGCTATAGTCCATGGGGTCACAGAGTTGGACACAACTGAGCACACACCAAGTACCTCCTTAAAGGTCTCATCTCCAAATAAGTTGCGTGGGAATTACAGCTTCAGTGAATGAAGTGGGGGCACAGTTCAATCACTAACAAGAAGGAAGTGAACAAAAACTGAAATGGAGTCCACAATTTGGCACAGTTGGTAACAAATTTTACTGAAAAGAATTTCTACAGAAGGATAAAAAGGGCAGATTGGCTTCTGCACATCTGTAATACTGGTTCTGAATTAATATTTGCTGAAATATAACAACTGGCAAACCTTCATGGCCTTCATCAATAATGGGGCTCAAGTGACAGTTACGCTGGGCATCCCACTAAATTTAAATAAGATGGCTCCCATAATTGTTGGGAAGTTACTAAACATGATAAAGAGGACAAACAGGCATGCCTTACCTCAACCACAGGAACCATGGTCTTGCCTAAGTCCCTAATGATGAGTACCCGCTGTCCTAAAACATGCCACAGTGGCCATGGACTCTGACTCAGCAAGTAATGAAAGTAAATCTTTGTCACTTACACATTATCTGGATAGAATGGAAACCCATGGACCTCTTCCTCCCCCAGTGAAATAGTTAATATGGCCCAGTGTAAGTTAAGAGAGTCTTTAATGATGGAGACCCCTTAGACAAGATGTATTTGGAGAAGCAGTTATCATCCCCACTGCTTTGCTATTTAACAGCCGCATTTGGCCTGCTCTTGGTGTTGGTTAAGAACGAATGTGCCTCACAGTGGATTACCTCAACCTTAATGCCATGGGCTTCATTAAGGTCCCCATAGCCAGCCTCACTGAAACCAAATTTGTCCAGTCAGCATCTGGTAAATATTTGGCTCTTGCAGATTTACTGAATATTTTTTGTCCGTGCCTATTTCACCAGTCCCTCGAATGCAGTTTGCCGTTGCCTCCAAAGGACACACTTTACCCAGCACATATGAGGGTACCTGGGCTTCATAGGTGGTGCTAGTGGTAAAGAGCTCACCCACCAATGCAGGAGATATGAGACACGGGTTTGATCCTTGGGTTGGGAAGATCCCCTGGAGAAGGGTACGGCAACCCACTCCAGTGTTCTTGCCTGGAGAATCCCATGGACAGAGGAGCTTGGCAAACTGAAGTCCATGGGGTCACAAAGTAGGGCATGACTAAAGTGACTGAGCACATGGGACCACCTGTCACTGTACACAGTCTCTGAGGGCAAGCTCTCAACTACAGCCTGCCCTCTCCAGGAACTCAGGTGAGACATTATGATCTTCTCTTTGGAACACTCGTTTAGGACATATAGATACAAGGCGCTCACAAAAAGGGGGATGGGCTGTTGCCTCACACATAGGGTGGGGCCCTGTCTCCTTGATTAAATTCCTCAGAAGTATTTGGGAGACTGAAGGCTGCTCCATCTATTTGACACTGTCAAGAAATAGCTATGGACTCTCACCACCCACAACTTCCTTTAGGCTTTATATTCTAGAGGAAACATTTCTCATTTACAACTTGTACTTTATGCTGTTTACTTGCAAACTAGTTCACCTCGAAAGGGGCCCCCTCTAACAAAAGGTTCTAGAATCTGTCCAAATTGTAAAATAACAGATACTCCTGTTACTGTCCCCCAGAGACTCCTTCACTGTAGAAGTTTTGGCAACCTTATTCCTGTGTTAGAATCCTAGTTATGTACAAGTAATTTGGCTTTAAAATGGTAAAACCATAAATATCTGGACTACTAAAATTAAACTTTTGGTCTTTTCTAGAAACTGCTTAAAAAATGAAAAAGCCACAAACTGGGAGCAAATATTCATAATGCCCAAAAAAGATCTGATTCACAATTTATATATCCATTCTCCTGCTGATAAAAACATGTGAGTAGTTGCTCCTCCTCCTTCTCCTAAGTCACTCAGTCGTGCCCGACTCTATGTGACCCCATAGACGGCAGCCCACCAGGCTCCCCCCGTCCCTGGGATTCTCAAGGCAATCACACTGGAGTGGGTTGCCATTTCCTTCTCCAATGCATGAAAGTGAAAAGTAAAAGTGAAGTCGCTCAGTCGTGTCCGACCCTCAGCAACCCCATGGACTGCAGCCTACCAGGCTCCTCTGTCCACGGGATTCTCCGGGCAAGAGTACTGGAGTGGGGTGCCATTGCCTTCTCCAGAGTAGTTGCTAGCTCTTGGATATTATGTATTATGAAAATAGCTGCTCTGGTATTTGTGTATAACTCTCAGTGGTCATATGTTTTCATTTCTCTCTAAATACCCACTGGTGGAATTGCTAGGTCCTACAGAAACTATACATGTCACCTTTTAAGGAACTACATAAGTATTTCCCCAAAGTATTGTTTTACACTCTACCCAGGAATAAATTGCTCCAGATCCTCACCCACACTTGATGCTACCAGTGGGTTTAGTTTTGGCCATTCTGGTGGGAATGAAATGTATCTTCTTGTAATAGTTTGCATTTCCCAGATACCAGATGATCTTGAGTATCTTTACATGTGTTTAATGGACAACTGATTATCTACTTTTGTGAAGTATGTGTTCATTTCTTTCGTTCATTTGTTAACTGGGTTGTCTTTTTGTTATTCACTTGTAAGAATTCACTGTATTTTGTGGACACAAGATTTTTGTCAGATATATGTGTTTTAGATAGTTTCTTCTAGTCTGTAACTTGTATTTTCATGTAAAATTCTTCAACTTTTATTTTGAAATAGTTTTAGACTTACATAATTTCCATATATTCTTTATCTGGCTAATAATGATGTTAACCGCTTATATAACCACTGTGGTCACAAGCTTCTAAGATGGTCCTCAGTGATTTTTCCCTCCACCTATGAATGCCCTTGCTCAGTCCCCTCCCACAACGCTTAGGGCTGACTTGTGTACCTAATAAGATACTGTAGGAATGACAGTGAGTGACTTCCAAGGGTAGGTTACAGAAGACACTGGGCAGTTTCTGTCTCGCTCTCTTTTGGATCACTCGGCTCTAGGGAAAGCCAGCTGCTAAAGCACTGAGGATACTGAGGTAGCCCAGACAGACAGGCAGTGACAGGAAGAGACAGCCTCGCCCTCAAGATCAAAGGGCAAACATTCTTACCGTCTAGTATAGGGGAGATAACTGCCTCCCTCTGTAGGAAAAGACAGTCGTGCTTACTGTTATAAAAAAATCTGGGTTCCCTAAGCTCAGGATTCCTCTTCTGTAACCCAACCCATTGGTCGACGAGGGGGTCATCTGCCCCTCTGCCTCGCTCTGTGGGAACCAGCAGGAAAATGGCAATGTTCTAGCTACTGCTATTGCTGTGAGTGATAAAACTGTCCTTTATCTCCAGGTGAAGAGTCTCATGTCTTCTACCACATCCGTGAAACTGGCAGCTAATCTACTTACTTGCAAGTGGAGTAGAATCTCCAATTCTTTAGTTTTGGTAACAAGGATAAGACTTTGACGGACATGACTTTCTGAAAGAGGAAGGGTGAGAGCCTTGCACAGACCTGAGGGAAGGCCATGGGAACCTTGTAGTGAGTATGCTGGTCAAATCATACAGTCAATTATGGAGGCAAATAGCCCTTCCATTACTGCCTGTTAGTGAGGATGAATCGTGGAGGTGGCTGCAGGCTAAACACCAGGAAACAGATTCAAGACAGCTGCCTGACAGGGGGCCTCTCTGTTCCTAACTCTCTTCTGGACTGGGGCACTTCCTTTCCGCTCTGTTAATCAGCTTCAGGTCTACACCACTGGAACAGCAAGTACTAAAATTCACTGTAGTGCTGTTCCTGTTCAGGCAAAAGGTTCTGCTCTCTTTCAGATAATGACAGACACACACATCTATAATGACCAAGAAAGAAGAGAAATTCATGGGCGTAAATCAGGCCAATCATTACAACGATGTCTGGTTTACTTGGGAGTTCAGGGGGCAGGGTGTGTAACGCTCTTAAGTTGGGGTCCCCAGCCCCCAGCTACAGACCGGTACTGCACAGCAGTGGAGGAGCAGTGGGCGAGTGAGCGAAGCTTTATTGCCGCTCACATCCCTGGTGTTACTGCCCGAACCGTCATGGCATCACTGCCTGAACCTCCTCCCCATGCCCCTGCCCTGTTTGTGGAAACTGTCTTCCACAAAATGGGCCCCTGGGGCCAGCCATTCGGGATGGCTGCTCTTAAGGACAAATGGAATCAGCTGGGCTGTCTTTCCTATATCTTGTCGACCTCAGGTCTATTTGGAAATGACAGTAAAAGGTCTTAGAGGTTTTGGAAGTGGGTCATGGCTACTTTGGGCTTCCCTGGTGGCTCAGATGGTAAAGAATCTGCCTGCAAGGCAGGAGACCCTGGTTCGATCCCTGGGTTAGGAAGATACCTTAGAGAAGGGAATGGCAACCCACTCCAGTATTCTTGCCTGGAGAATTTCCACAGACAGAGGAGCCTGGTGGGCTACAGTCCATGGGGTCTCAAAGAGTCGAACACGACCGAGTGAGTAACAACACAACACAACCCTTGGGTACTTTTATCCTTTCAGGGAGATCTACGCGAGACCGATAAACTCTTGTAAGAAACCAGGAATGAGGCCTTGATTAGTATTCAGGTTCTTATTACTTCAGACTGGATTTAGAATGCTGATGTAAGTGACCAACTAAAGAATGAGAAATTAACCTCAAGAAATCTAGGTAAATTTCTGGGATCAGCCTACCACCCTGGACAAGTCCTCAGCCCTTATGTAGAAACTAAGAATTAAGAGATGTTAGTGATAGGAGAGCAGTCGTTCTGGATTAAGGTGAACTCCACAAAGAAGGTCAGCACTGTGCAAGCATGAGCCAGCCAATGGACACCCCGTGACCTCAGCTAGAAAGCACTGTGGCAACAGTGCTGTGGCTAAGATTCCATGCTCCCAATGCAAGCGGCCCAGGTTCGATCCCTGGTTAGGGAACTAGACCCCACATGCTGCAATGAAGATCCAAGAGCCCACATGCCACAGCTAAGACCTGGCACAGCCAAATAAAAAAAAGATGAAATAGATGGTGTCAGTGACAAGGACCTCACCAGCTGATACAGATCACGGGTCACTCAAAACTCTACAGTTGCATTTGGCTTGTCCAAATCAAAACTTAAAAGCTCCCCACTCAAATCAGGGGCTTCCCTGGTGGCTCTGCTGGTAAAGAATCCTCCTGCAATGCAGGAGACCTGCGTTTGATCCCTGGGTTGGGAAGATGCCTTGGAGAAGGGAAAGGCTGCCCATGCTAGTATTCTGACCTGGAGAATTCCATGGATAGTATAGTCCATGGGGTCGCAATGAGTTGGGCATGACTGAGCAACTTGCACTCAAATCTTTTGAGTATTGAATACAGTATGTGTCTCATTTCAGCATTCCATCTGGCACTTTAAATGGACTAAACTACTTCTCAATGTACTTTGAAGGAACTCAAACCCACAAGGCTGCATTTGCACCCAACTTGCAAGCTGCTGGCATGTGGTCTGCTTTTGAAGTCCCACATCTTCGTGACTGTTTTGAGCTGTAAGTCTATGACTAATGATTCTGTCAAGTGGAGCCCAAGACAAAAGAAAACAGCCTCAACCTGGAGGCATCTCTTGGGTTTTGGACTTGTTGGCTCCTGACAGCTATCAGGTAAGCAGATTCTTTTTGAAAAGCATCCATTAGCTTGCTATTGAACTACTTTGAAAAAGAATGACTGGTTTAAGGAAGCTTTGTGACTCTCCAGTCTGATACCGTATTTTGGAGTGAGTCAACATGGATTCAGGGACTCATAAGTTGAGCAGGGCTTAACAAGCCTTGCTGCTGCTGCTGCTGCTGCTGCTAAGTCGCTGCAGTCGTGTCCGACTCTGTGCGACCCCACAGACGGCAGCCCACCAGGATCCCCCGTCCCTGGGATTCTCCAGGCAAGAACACTGGAGTGGAAATGGTATGTTCAAGAACTCAGCTGGCCTTGCCCCTCTGGCACCTGATCTCGACATGACAAAGTGGCAGCTATCCTCTCTATTCTGCCACCTGAAGCAAAGCTGCTGGCTCAACGCGGCCTTTGATTCACAAAAGTTCTCTACATTGCCTGGGGTTTTTTCACTGATGTCTCAGCCAATCATAAACCTGAGAGTATCCGACCTCAAGACCAGCTATGAAAAAACAGGATCTCACTGTGCTCAGAGAGTAGAACTGAGAACTGCGTCCTCACCACGGACCTCTCTTCCAAGTTATTGTTTTGCCATTCCCATGTGATCAGCCACATCGTTACGGCTCTTGAAGGTAACGTTTGTCATGTTTCCAGCTTTCTAGACCGTTTGCAGTCTGTCAACAGTATGCCTTTTATGGCAAAAGCCACTCAACAGTGGGCCAAGAGTTAAAGTATCTGATGGAACTCAAGAATTGATTTAAAAAGATGTCTGACTCTCTCTCTCTCACCTCCTCCTGATCTTTACACCTTAGTAAGGCAGTTGGTCACTAACTGTCACTTTCTCCAGAAAGGAATCCTATCTGAGCCTCTTCCTGGGTAATGGGTAATGATTAGGCTGAAAGGAGAGGCAGAATATTTAGAAAATTTGGGATTCCCACCCTGATTCTGGCATGATGCTTCCTTCCCTTTTGACAATCTCAGACCAGGCTGGCTGGTATGCCTTACGGGTGGCAGTCCAGCCAAAAGGGGGCATACGGGTTTCAACCTCAGTTCTGGTCCAGATACCTAGATTCTCCTATTAGAGTCACATGGTCTTAGGTCATGATCACTTCACTGAATAAGTAGTAGTGTCAGTTGCTTAGTCGTGTCCGACTGTTTGTGACCCTATGGACTATAGCCTGCCAGGCCCCGCTGTCCATGGGATTCTCCAGGCAATAATGCTGGAGTGGGTTGCCAGTCCCTTCTCCAGAGGATCTTCCTGACCCAGGGATCAAACCCTGGTCTCCTGTACTGCAGGCAGATTCTTTACCATTTGAGCTACAGGGAAATCTATACTTGTCCCCAATTCAATGCAAAGTGGGGGATCTAATGGAACTTTGTAAGTTGTATAAAATTACTTTTTCCTCTTATACCTGACCCTTCCAGGAAAAAGGTCTTGGTACACGGTCAGGGATTAAAAAATGGGAAAGCTAAAGCTACTAGAATGAGATACCCCAATTTTATGGCACTGGAAGGAGAACAACCGTCTCAAAATATGGAAAGGAAACAGCTTAGATCCTGAGAGATGTGGGGAAAGGGAGGAGTGTTCATAATTCTGTCTTTTACAATAGGCCCTGAACACTCTCGTGAAGGAAATGCCCTGGTACTACCCTCTCAAATGGTTGCAAGTGCCTTAAATTTAGCTGGCCGTACCACATCATTCCCTTAAATATTTCTGATGATGCTATTAAAAACAGCAGATACCCCAGATCCTATACCTCCCAAGCTAAAACATCCATCAGCACCTCTGAGTATCACCTCCATCCTCATCCCCACGGCCATCACTCATTCTGTGCGGAAGGAAAATGTGACTCCGCTGGTGGTGCAGACCCACAGAACAGGCCGGGCTGACTACCTTTAGGTAGTTGCTCAACAGAACAAAGACTAGACCCCATTGTTAACACTGGACTGGCCCAGGAACTTCACTGGTGGCCCAGTGGCTAAGACTGTGCTCCCTATGCAGGGGGCCTGTGTTCAATCCCTAGTCAGGGAACCAGATCCCACATGCCCCAACTAAGAGTTTGCAAGCAACAACAAAGAAAAGATCCCGCATGCCACAACTAGGACCTAGCATGGCCAAATTAATAAATATAAAACTGAACTGGCCCGGCCAGGAGGCAGCATAAGAAGCAGCATCAACTTGTTCTTCCCTGTACTCATAAAAGTCTCATATGTATCCAATAATATATGCCCACTGCCCTAACAATTGTAAATAAATTCTCTTTACAAGGTCACCATTTGGATGCACCTCAGGACTACTCTTTTTGTGTGGAAACGAGCCATTATGCAAGGAGATCAAGCCAGTCCATCCTAAAGGAAATCAACCCTGAATATTCATTGGAAGGACTGATGCTGAAGCTCCAATACTTTGGCCACCAGATGCAAAGAGCTGACTCACTGGAAAAGACCCTGATGCTGGGAAAGATTGAGGGCAGGAGAAGGGGACGACAGGGATGAGATGGTTGGATGGCATCACTGACTCAATGGACACGAGTTTGAGCAAACTCAGGGAGACAGTGATGGACAGGGAAGCCTGGTGTGCTGCAGTTCATGGGGTTGTAGAGTTGGACACAACTTAGCAACTGAACAACAACAATTCCTGAAACCTGCACCCTGGGAGGAGTCCTAAGAGACATTGAAGTATTTAAGGAAACACCAGTGGTAGGTTATGTAGCCCTCAGGATACTGAGAAAATCTCTCCAAAATGAGGTAACTGACTTGTAGTTCATGTCCTCCATGAGGAAGTTATCCCTGTAATTGGAATCATCTAACTGAAAAAAGTGGTATGAAATTTGTTTCTGATTATGCAAACTGACCAGTTAAACTACCTATCATGGTGGTGGAAGACATTCAGATCAGCCTCAGCTCTCTGGCCAGGTGGCCAGCCTGGTGACCCAACTGCCATAGAAGCAAGGTGGAAGCTCTGCCATTGCTAAAGCATCCTGCTATACCACAGGCTGGGTACAAAAACTGCTGATATTCTGGCTACTGCTGTTGCTACGGGTAATAAACTGTCCTTTATCTCTGACCAGGAGTCTTATGTCTTCTATCACCATTCAGGAAACTATGGCAGGCTAACCTGTTAGTCTACACATAGAGTGAAGCTGCAGACACTTCACAGCTGGCAGTATGTACCTTTTCATTTTCT